>NC_090340.1:65640021-66007521 GCF_035084215.1 Heptranchias perlo | reverse complement strand
ATGATTTTGAACACCTCTATCAAATCTCCTCGCAACCGTCTCTGTTCCAAGGAGAACAATCCCAGCTTCTCCAGTCTGTCCACATAATAAAGTCCCTCATCCCTGGAATCATTCTAATAAATCTCCTCTGCACCCTCTCTAAGGCCTTCACGTCTTTCCTAAAGTGCGGTGCCCAGAACTGGACACAATACTACAGTTGTGGTCGAACCAGTATTTTATAAAGGTTCATCATAACTTCCTTGCTTTTGTACTCTATGCTTCTATTTATAAAGCCCAGGATCCCGTATGCTTTTTTAACCGCTTTCTCAACCTGCCCTGCCACCTTCAACAATTTGTGCACATAAACCCCCAGATCTCTCTGTTCCTGTACTCCTTTTAGAATTGTACCCTCTAGTTTATATTGCCTCTCCTCATTCTTCCTACCAAAATGTTATAAGCTCGCATTTTTCTGCGTTTAAATTTCATCTGCCAGGTGTCTGCCCATGCCACCAGCCTGTCTATATCCTCTTGAAGTCTATCACTATCCTCCTCACTGTGCACTACACTTCCAAGTTTTGTGTCATCTGCAATTTTGGTAATTTTGCCCTGTACATCCAAATCCAAGTATATATCAAGAAAAGCAGTGATCCTAGTACCGACCCCTGGGGAACACCACTGTACACCTCCCTCCAATCCGAAAAACAACCGTTCACCACGACTCTCCGCTTCCTGTTACTTAACCAATTTTGTATCCATGCTGCTACTGCCCTTTTTATTCCACGGGCTTCAATCTTGATGATCAACCTATTATGCGGCACTTTATCAAAGGCCTTTTGAGTTAAAGGTGCTGTATAACTGCAAGTTGTTGTTGAAAATAACATTTGTTGGAGATTGATCGCTGTGATTAGTCAATAACTCCACTATTGTATCCTGTGACCAGGACGGTACAGGATGAACCTGGTCTATTTTTGTGATCAATTCCTATGTTGCTCTGTGTGTGTTTTGATTACTGGGAGGTTCACACTGATGGTGAGGTAGTAGATTTGATGCATTCTCTGTTCTTCTGCTTCATTCAGACCCGGTGAAGACTCTCCACCAGAATGGCTACTGATGGAACTGCAGGGAGAGATAGAGTCTCGGCACCACGCGGGTCTGGCCAGCAACTTGATGGGAGACCTACACTACACCAGAGAGGTACAACTCAAGATACCAGAACTAGCCTCTCCTAAACATCCGACTCACACACTGCCATGTTTCAACTCATTCCTTATCTTAGTACTTCTTTATCACATTACAACTTCACTCTGCTCCCCTCTCCGCCCGGGCGAGTGCTCCCCTCTCCGCCCGGGCGAGTGCTCCCCTCTCTTCCCCCACCCCTGGTATGTGCACCCCTCTTGTATAAAATTCTTAGGGGGCTTGACAGGGTAGATGCTGAGAGGTTGTTTCTCCTGGCTGGAGAGTCAAGAACTATGGGTCTTCGTCTCAAGATAAGGGGTCGGCCATTTAGGGCTGAGATGAGGAAAAATTTCTTCAGTCAAAGGGTTGTGAATCTTTGGAATTCTCCATCCCAGAGGGCTGTGGATGCTGAGTCATTGAGTATATTTTTGGACATTAAGGAAATCAAGGGATATGGGATAGGGCAGGAAAGTGGAGTTGAGGTCGAAGATCAGCCATGATCTGAATGAATGGTGGAGCAGACTCGAGGGGCCATATGGCCTACTCCTGCTCCTATTTCTTATTTTTTTTATTATTCGTTCATGGGATGTGGGCGTCGCTGGCGAGGCCAGCATTTATTGCCCATCCCTAATTGCCCTTGAGAAGGTGGTGGTGGTGAGCCGCCTTCTTGAACCGCTGCAGTCTGTGTGGTGAAGGTTCTCCCACAGTGCTGTTAGGAAGGGAGTTCCAGGATTTTGACCCAGCGATGATGAAGGAACGGCGATATATTTCCAAGTCGGGATGGTGTGTGACTTGGAGGGGAACGTGCAGGTGGGGTTGTTCCCATGTGCCTGCTGCCCTTGTCCTTCTAGGTGGTAGAGGTTGAGGGTTTGGGAGGTGCTGTCGAAGAAGCCTTGGCGAGTTGCTGCAGTGCATCCTGTGGATGGTACACACTGCAGCCACAGTGCGCCGGTGGTGAAGGGAGTGAATGTTTAGGGTGGTGGATGGGGTGCCAATCAAGCGGGCTGCTTTGTCTTGGATGGTGTCGAGCTTCTTGAGTGTTGTTGGAGCTGCACTCATCCAGGCAAGTGGAGAGCATTCCATCACATTCCTGACTTGTGCCTTGTAGATGGTGGAAAGACTTTGGGGATTCAGGAGGTGAGTCACTCGCCGCAGAATACCCAGCCTCTGACCTGCTCTCATAGCCACAGTATTTATGTGGCTGGTCCAGTTAAGTTTCTGGTCAATGGTGACCCCCAGGATGTTGATAGTGGGGGATTCGGTGATGGTAATGTTGAATGTCAAGGGGAGGTGGTTAGACTCACTCTTGTTGGAGATGGTCATTGCCTGGCACTTGTCTGGCGTGAATGTTACTTGCCACTTATCAGCCCATGCCTGGATGTTGTCCAGGTCTTGCTGCATGCGGGCACAGACTGCTTCATTATTTGAGGGGTTGCGAATGGAACTGAACACTGTGCAATCATCAGCCAACATCCCCACTTCTGACCTTATGATGGAGGGAAGGTCATTGATGAAGCAGCTGAATATGGTTGGGCCTAGGACACTGCCCTGAGGAACTCCTCCAACAATGTCTTGGGGCTGAGATGATTGGCCTTCAACAACCACTACCACCTTCCTTTTGCTAGGTATGACTCCAGCCACTGGAGAGTCAAATCCCGCCACAGCAGCTGGGGAATTTAAAATCAGTTAATTAAAATTTTTTTTAAATCTGGAATTCCAAGCTAGTATCCGTAATGGTGACCATGAAACTACCAGATTGTCGTAAAAACCCATCTGGTTCACTAATGTTGGGGAAGGAGGGAAGGAAACCTGCCGTCCTTACCCTGGGCTGGCCTATATGTGACTCCCGACCCACAGCAATGTTCTTGATTCTTACTTGCCCTCTGAAAGTGTAGCAAGCCACTCAGTTGTACAATCTCGCTACAAAAGTCATAATAAGAATAAAACCGGACGGACCACCCGGCATTGGACCACTACGCACCGGACACGACAAAGGCAAACCAAGCCCAGTTGACCCTGCAAAGTCCTCCTCACTAACACTAAATTCTGACAGGGCTAGACAGACTGGATACAGGGAGGATGTTTCCCCTGGCTGTGGGGTCCAGAACGAGGGGTCACAGTCTCAAGTTACGGGGTAGGACATTTAGGACTGAGATGAGGAGAAATTTCTTCACTCAGAGGGCGGTGAACCTATGGAATTCTCTACCACAGAAGGCTGTGGAGGCCTAGTCACTGAATATATTTAAGAAGGTGCTAGATAGATTTCTAGACACAAAAGGCATCAAGGGGTATGGGGAGAGAGAATATGATATTGAGATAGAGGATCAGCCATGATCATATTGAATGGCTCGATGGGCCGAATGGCCTACTCCTGCTCAGATTTTCTATGTTTCTATTCCCTTGGATCCCATGAGCCTTTACTTTTTTGACCAATCTGCCATGTGGGACCTTGTCAAAAGCCTTGCTAAAATCCATGTAGACTACATCAATTGCGCTACCTCATCGACCCTTCTTGTCACCTCCTCGAAAAATTCAATCAAGTTAGTCAGACACAATCTCCCCTTAACAAATCCGTGCTGACTGTCCTTGATTAACCCGTGCCTTTCTAAGTGACAGTTTATCCTGTCCCTCAGGATTGATTCCAATAATTTGCCCACCACCGAGGTTAGGCTGACTGGCCTGTAATTACTCGGTCTATCCTTCGCTCCCTTTTTAAACAACGGTACAACGTTAGCAGTCCTCCAATCCTCCGGCACTACGCCTGTATCCAGTGAGGATTGGAAAATGATGGTCAGAGCCTCCGCTATTTCCTCCCTGGTTTCTTTTAACAGCCTGGGATACATTTCATCCAGCCCTGGTGATTTATCCACTTTCAAAGATGCTAATCCCCTTAATACTTCCTCTCTCACTGTTTATCCCATCCAATATTTCACACTCCTCCTCCTTAACTTCAATCCCAGTATCATCCCTCTGCTTTGTGAAGACAGATGCAAAGTATTCATTAAGAACCAGACCCACATCTTCCGCCTCCACACGTAGTTTACCTTTTTGGTCTCTAATAGGCCCTACTCTTTCCTTAGTTATCCCATAGAACCATAGAAAAGATACAGCACAGAAGAACAACCGCGCCGGCTTGAAGAACAACCAGGTGCCCATTCTAATCCCACCTTCCAGCACCCGGTCCGTAGCTCTGCAGCTTACAGCACTTTAGGTGCAGGTCCAGGTACTTCTTAAAAGAGTTGAGGGTCCCTGCCTCTACCACCAATTCGGGCAGCGAATTCCATACACCCACCACCCTTTGGGTAAAAAAGTTTTTCCTCATGGCCCCTCTAATCCTTCCGCCAATCAGCTTAAATCTATGTCCTCTAGTTCTTGAACTTTCCGCTAGGGGAAACAGGTACTTCCTGTCTACTCTATCTGGGCCCCTCATAATTTTGTACACCTCAATCAAGTTTCCTCTCAGCCTCCTCTGCTCCAAGGAAAACAACCCCAGCCTATCCAATCTCTCCTCGTAGCTGCAATTTTCAAGACCTGGCAACATTCTTTGTAAATCTTCTCTGCACTCTCTCCAGAGCAATTACGTCCTTCCTGTAATGTGGTGACCAGAACTGCGCACAATACTCCAGCTGTGGCCTTACCAGCGTTTTATACAGTTCCATCGTTACAACCCTGCTTTTGTATTCTATACCTCGGCTAATAATGGAGAGCATTCCGTATGCCTTCTTCACAACCTTATCTACCTGTACTTTCACCTTCAGGGACCTGTGCACATGCACTCCAAGGTCTCTCATTTCCTCTACCCCTCAATATATTCCCGTTTACTGCGTATTCCCTTTTACTGTTTGCCCTCCCTAAGTGCATTACCTCACACTTCTCCGGGCTGAACTCCATTTGCCACTTTTCCACCCACTCCACCAACCCATTGATATCTTCTTGGAGTCTACAGCTATCCTCTTCACTATTAACTACACAGCCAATTTTTGTTTCGTCTCCAAATTAGCTAATCATGCCCCCTACATTCAAGTCCAAATCATTAATATATACCACAAACAGCAAGGGACCCAACACTGAGCCCTGTGGCACACCACTGGAAACGGATTTCCATTGGCAAAGACGTCCTCTTGCTCTTAATGTATTTATAAAACATCTTTGGGTTTTCTTTGATTTTACCTGCTAATATTTTTTCATGCCCTCGCTTTGCTTTCCGAATTTCCTTTTTAACTTCACCCCCTGCACTTTGTCTACTCCTCTAAGCTTTCCGTAGTATTGAGTTCCCGGTGTCTATCATAGGCTTTCTTTTTCTGCTTTATCTTACCCTAAATGCTTCTTGACATCCAGGGGGCTCTAGATTTGGCAGCCCCTCCCTTTTTCTTTGTGGGAACATGTTTACCCTGAACCCCTTGAATCACCCCTTTGAATATCTCTCACTGCTCTGACACTGATTTACCTTCAAGTAGCTGTTTCCAGTTTATTTCTGCTAAATCACTTCTCAGTTTAGTAAAATTGGCCTTTCCCCAATTGAAAACTTTAACTCCTGCTCTGTCTTTGGCCTTTTCCATAACTATGCTAAAACTAATGTAAAGAATCTTACAACACCAGGTTATAGTCCAACAATTTTATTTGAAAATCACAAGCTTTCGGAGGCTTCCTCCTTCACCTGACGAAGGAGAAAGCCTCCGAAAGCTTGTGATTTTCAAATAAATTTGTTGGACTATAACCTAGTGTTGTAAGATTCTTTACATTTGTCAACCCCAGTCCATCACCGGCATCTCCACATCTATGCTAAAACTAACTGTATTATGATCACTACCCCCAAACTGCTCTCCCACTGCTACTTCCACCTGCCCCTCTTCATTTCCTAGAACTAAATCCAGAACTGCCCCCCCCCCCCACTCTCGTTGGGCTTGCTATTTACTGGCTAAAAAAATTCTCCTGTATGCAATTGAAGAATTCTGCGCTGTATGTATCCCAGTTAATATTAGGGTAGTTGAAATCCCCTACTATTACTGCCCTATTGTTCTTGCACTTCTCAGAAATTTGCCTACATATTTGCTCCTCTATCTCCCTCTGACTTGGGATCTATAGTGCACTCCCAGCAATGTGACTGCCCCTTTTTTGTTCTTTAGCTCAATCCATAAGGTCTCATCTGATGCTCCTTCTAAAATATCATCCCTCCTCACAACTGTAATTGTTTCCTTAACCAAAATTGCCACTCCCCTCCTTTTTTATCCCCCCCTCTATCGCATCTGAAAGCCCTGTAACCAGTGACGTTGAGGTGCCAGCCCTGCCCCTCTTTAAGCCATGTTTCTGTAATAGTTAAGATATCATATTGCCACGTGTCTATCTGTACCTTCAGCTCATCCGCCTTTTTCCTATACTCCTTGCATTGAGGTAATTACTTGACCTCGTCCTCACCAATCCACCTGTCGCAGGTGCATCTGTCCATGACAGTATTGGTAGGAGTGACCACTGCACAGTCCTCGTGGAGACCAAGTCCCGTCCTCACACTGAGGACTTTGTCCAACGTGTTGTGTGGCACTACCACCGTGCTAAATGGGATAGATTTAGAACTGATCTAGCAGCTCAAGACCTGGGCATCCATGAGGTGCTGTGGGCCATCAGCAGCAGCAGAATTGTATTTCACCACAATCTGTAACCTCATGGCCCGGCATATTCCTCTCTACCATTACCAACAAGCCAGGGGATCAACCCTGGTTCAATGAGGAGTGTAGAAGAGCATGCCAGGAGCAGCACCAGGCGTACCTAAAAATGAATTGCCAACCTGATGATTCCCCTTGTTCTGGACTCCCCCACCGGATGAAATAGTTTCTCTCTATCTACCCTATCAACTCCTTTAATCATCTTAAACACCTCGATTTGATCACCGCTTAATTTTGTTTACTCGAGGGAATACAAGCCTAGTCTATGCAACCTATCCTCATAATTTAACTCTTTTAGCCCCGGAATCATTCTGGTGAATTTGCGCTGCGCCCCCTCCAAGGCCAACATATCCTTCCTGAGGTGCGGTGCCCAAAACTGAATGCAGTGCTCCAGATGTGGTCTCACCAAGGCCAATAAAACTGAAACATAACTTCCTCCCCTTTGTATTCCAGCCCATTTGAGATAAAGGCCAACATTCCATTAGCCTTTTTGATTACTTTTTGTACCTGTCCTCTAGATTTTAATAATTTGTGTACCTGGACACCCAAATCCCTTAACTCCTCCATGTTCCTAGTCTCTCGCTATTAAGAAGGAAATAAGAGGGGCAAAGAGAGAGTATGAGAATAGATTGGCGGCCAACATAAAAGAAATCCAAAAGCCTTCTACATGCATGTAAACGGGTAGTAAGAGGAGGGGTGGGGCCAATTAGGGATCATAAAGGAGATCTACCCATGGAGGCAAAGGGGATGGCCGAGGTACTAAATGAGTACTTTGCACCTGTCTTTAACAAGGAATAAGATGCTGCCAGAGTCTCAGTAACGGAAGATGTAGTTGAGAAACTGGATGGGCTAAAAATTAATAAGAAGAGGTACTAGAAAGGCTAGCTGTACTTAAAGTAGATAAGTCACCCAGTCCGGATGGGATGCTGAGGGAAGTAAGGGTGGAAATTGCGGAGGGTAGATAAGGGCAATGCAGTTGATGTGGTGTATATGGGCATTCAAAAGGCGTTTGATAAGGTGCCGCACGGTAGGCTTGTCATCAAGGTTGAAGCCCATGGAATAAAGGGGGCAGTAGCAGCATGGATACAGAATTGGCTAAGTGTCAGGAAACAGAGAGTAGTGGTGAAAGGTTGTTTTTCGGATTGGAGGGAGGTGTACAGTGGTGTTCCCCAGGGGTCAGTGCTGGGACCACTGCTTTTCTTGATATATATTAATGACTTGGACTTGGGTGTACAGGGCACAATTTCCAAATTTGCAGGTGACACAAAACTTGGAAGGGTGGTAAACAGTGAGGGAGGATAGTGATAGACTTCAAGAGGATATAGACAGGCTGGTGTCATGGGCGGACACCTGGCAGATGAAATTTAACACAGAAAAATGCAAAGTGATGCATTTCATTAGGAAGAACGAGGCGAGGCAATATAAACTAGAGGGCACGATTCTAAAAGAGGTACAGATACAGAGAGATGTGTGGGTGTATGTTGAAGGCGGCAGGGCAGATTGAGAAAGCGGTTAAAAAAGCATTCGCGATCCTGGAGGCATAGAGTACAAAAGTATGGACGTCGTGATGAATCTTTATAAACACTGGTTCGGCCACAACTGGAGTATTGTGTCCAGTTCTGGGCACCGCACTTTAGGAAAGATGTGACGGCCTTAGAGAGGGTGCAGAAGAGATTTATTGGAATGATTCCAGGGATGATGGACTTTAGTTACGTGGATAGACTGGAGAAACTGGGGTTGTTCTCCTTGGAACAGAGAAGGTTGCGAGGAGATTTGATAGAGGTGTTCAAAATCATGAAAGGTCTAGACAGCGTAGATAGAGAGAAACTGTTCCCATTGGCGGAAGGATCAAGAACCAGAGGACACAGATTTAAGGTGATTTGCAAAAGAACCAAAGGTGACATGAGGAAAACTTTTTTACACAGCGAGTGGTTAGGATCTGGAATGCATTGACCTACCCTTCACAAATCCACAATGACTCTTTTTGATCAGCTCATACTTGTCCAAGTGCTCAGTCACTCTGTCCCTGATAGATTCCAGTAACTTCCCCACAGCTGATGATAACCTGACGTGTGTAGAGCTCAGTACCGTACCTGGCTGTGGCCCAAGGGTGTTCCTCTTTGTTGGATTAAGATTGTTTCTACCTCTCTTGTTGGGCACAATATCTGTGTTTGATGTTGCTAATCAATAAGATTGTTTTGTCCTGCCATTTGCTGAATTGGGTAATCTCTGCGTGGCGCATTTAATTCCCTCTTTCTCTGTCTCCAGGGAGTCCCAATACTGATAATTGGCCACCACATCCTGTATGGTAAAGTCAGCCGCCTGGAGAAACCATTTGCGGTGCTGGTAAAACGGACTGGCTCAAGGGAAGGAGTCGAAAACCCCACGGAACCTGAGAGAGCTGAACCAGGAGCGAGTGAGGAGAGCACCTCATCCCACTATCTGGTCACCGCACTCATCAAGAAAAAAATCAGCTTCAAAACTCGTCCAAAGCCCATTATCACTAACGTGCCTAAGAAGCTGTAGGTGTTTGTACCTGACGGGACTCTTCCTGAGCAGATCAGTGCTGCATGATGTCAGGTGACTGAATACTGGATGTTAAATCATGTTAAATTGTCTCTCGTTACCCAGTTCTGTTTGTGACAGTCACTGAATGTTTGCAGAACTCTCCTCCGGGACTGTACCTCTGAGCAGAAATGGATCCTTGCAAAGATGAACCTCTGTTTAATGCAGATTTGATTACAAGCTGGTGTTAATTTTTTTAGGATATATAAATAGTAAGTATTTCTTTTTGTCAGTCTCTCCTTTTCACTAACTATATTCACAGCCAAACGAGAGACCCGAGACCAAAGAAACTAGGGTTTTGGGAAATTGGAGACATGCAAGGAGGGGAAATTTTTTTAGGAATAATTTACTGATCACAGAAAAATAACTAATTGAACCTTGCCATTGCTGTGGGTAGAAAACACTGCCTGTATATTGGGATCTGGTCCATATTGTAACCTGTTGTAGGCCATCCAGACGTTGGGAATGAGGCTCAAGAACCTCAATCATTTCAAAGGTTTTCCCTACAATTGTAGGAAGGGCTATCCTGAAACATCAGCATTTCCCTCTCTCCACAGATGCTGCCTGGCCAGTGAATGTTTCCAGCATTTTCTGTTTTTGTTTCCGATTTCCAGCATCTGCAGTATTTTGTGCTTCGAAGAATTAATGACACGGCAGCAAAAATAAACATTCTCATTCTGGGGCTGAAATATTTCTCTTTTTTAATCCTAATTTCCCCAATGGGTTTTGATGAGATTCAGAAGCAGTGCATAAATCAAATTATCTGCATTTCTATTGTACCTCTAATATAGAAAAAATATCTGTAGGCACTTCACACAGGGAAAAACAAAATGATGAAACATTGAGCCACAATGGGAGAGTTGGCCATTTGTTTGATTGAAAAGATGGGTTTTAAGGGTTTTAAAAATGGAGAGAGAAAAAGCATGGGAGAGGGGTTTAGGGAAGGGGTTCTGAATTTCAGAATTCAGGCAATTTCCTACGGAAAGGGCTGCCTGCCTCTCTTCCACGGCATTCTCCCCGCCCGGGTGGCCCTGGAGAAGGAGCACGCGGTATCTGTCGGTACGCTTGAGGCTTTCTCCGACCAGTGGGCACCACAGGGACTGGAGTGCATCATCAATGAGGATAATGGGATTTTGGTTTAAATTTTGGGATTCTTGACATTGGGGCAATCAGGTGTCTTTTTTTTCATGGGTTTCGATCAAAGGATCCTACGGATAGGGGGGATCAGAATGAGACCGGGTATCAACTTGAGCTGGTTTCATGCCCTTCCCACAGGTGGATCTTGGAGTTGTATTTGGCAAGGGTGAGGGAGCAAGTCATTCTCTGGCTCCTCTGAAGGGGACAAGAATCCGGCTCATGCTCTAGATTCCGGAAAGGTAGAGGACAAGGATCCCTAAGGAGGGAAGAATGTAATGTTGTGGGGGGTGGGGGGGGGGGGGAAGCAAGTGACTCTCCTGAAAGGTCAGCCTTGCTCTAACTGCACAAGTCTCGCCTTGTAAGACAGTTTGCTCTCACTTTGCCTGAAGCTATTCCTCAATCCTTTCATCTTGTTCTGTATAATCAGTTCACAGGTTGTGTGAGAAGAGCTCTGATCCAACACATCAAAGTATTGATGGGACAGAGCAGCACCGAGTATAAAATATAGAGTTACAGAAAGTGAGAGTATTACAAGCAGCAACACAATCCCAGCCCAAACCAAGCCCAGTCAACTCTGCAAAATCCTCCTCACGAACATCTGGGGACTTGTGCCAAAATTCAGAGATCTGTCCCACAGACTAGTCAAGCAACAGCCTGACGTGGCCATACTCACAGAATCATATCTTTCAGCCAATGTCCCAGACTCCTCCATCAACATCCCTGGGTATGTCCTGTCCCACCGGCAGGACAGACCCACCAGAGGGACGGTGCAGTGATATATAGTCAGGAGGGAGTATCCCTGGGAGTCCTCAACATTGACTCCGGACTCCATGAAATTTCATGGCAACAGGTCAAACGTCGGCAAGGAAACCTCCTGCTGATTACCACCTACCGCCCTCCCTCAGCTGATGAATCAGTCCTCCTCCATGTTGAACACCACTTGGAGGAAGCACTGAGGGTAGCAAGGGCACAGAATGTACTCTGGGTGGGGGATTTCAATGTCCATCACCAAGAGTGGCTCGGTAGCACCACTACTGACCGAGCTGGCCGAGTCCTGAAGGACATAGCTGCCAGACTGGGCCTGTGGCAGGTGGTGAGATAACCAACACGAGGGAAAAATCTACTTGACCTCGTCCTTACCAATCTACCTATCGCAGATGCATCTGTCCATGACAGTATTGGTAGGAGTGACCACCGTACAGTCCTCGTAGAGACGAAGTCCTGTCTTCGCACTGAAGACACCATCCAATGTGTTGTGTGGCACTATCACCATGCTAAATGGGATAGATTCAGAACAGATCTAGCAGCTCAAATCTTGGCATCCATGAGGCACTGTGGGCCATCAGCAGCAGCAGAATTGTATTCCAGCACAATCTGTAACCTCATGGCCCGGCACATTCCTCACTCTACCATTACCAACAAGCCAGGGGATCAGCCCTGGTTCAATGAGGAGTGTGGAATAGCATGCCAGGAGCACCACCTAAAAATGAGGTGCCAACCTGGTGAAGCTACAACTCAGGACTACATGCATGCTAAACAGCAGAAGCAACATGCTATAGACAGAGCTAAGCGATTCCACAACCAACGGGTCAGATCAAAGCTCTGCAGTCCTGTCACATCCAGTCGTGAATGGTGGTGGACAATTAAACAACTAACGGGAGGAGGAGGCTCTGCAAACATCCCCATTCTCAATGATGGCGGAGTCCAGCACGTGAGTGCAAAAGACAAGGCTGAAGCGTTTGCAACCATCTTCAGCCAGAAGTGCCGAGTGGATAATCCATCTCGGTCTCCTCCCGATATTCCCACCATTACAGAAGTTAATCTTCAGCCAATTCGATTCACTCCACGTGATATCAAGTTACAGCTGAGTGCACTGGATACAACAACGGCTGTGGGCCCCGACAACATCCCGGCTGTAGTGCTGAAGACTTGTGCTCCAGAACTAGCTGCGCCTCTGGCCAAACTGTTCCAGTACGGCCACAACACTGGCATCTACCCGACAATGCAGAAAATTGCCCAGGTATGTCCTGTCCACAAAAAGCAGGACAAATGCAATACGGCCAATTACCGCCCCATCAGTCTACTCTCAATCATCAACAAAGTGTAAACAATTTTACAACACCAAGTTATAGTCCAGCAATTTTATTTTAAATTCACAAGCTTTCGGAGACTTCCTCCTTCCTCAGGTAAATGTTCAGGAGCTCCTCGAAGCCTACGCATTTATACATGTATAAATGCGTAGGCTTCGAGGAGCTCCTGAACATTTACCTGAGGAAGGAGGAAGTCTCCGAAAGCTTGTGAATTTAAAATAAAATTGCTGGACTATAACTTGGTGTTGTAAAATTGTTTACAATTGTCAACCCCAGTCCATCACCGGCATCTCCACATCACGATCAACAACGTGATGGAAGGTGTCGTTGACAGTGCTATCAAGAGGCACTTACCAATAACCTGCTCAGCGATGCTCAGTTTGGGTTCCGCCACGACCACTCGGCTCCAGACCTCATTACGGCCTTAGTCCAAACGTGGACAAAAGAGCTGAATTCCAGAGGTGCGGAGAGAGTGACTGCCCTTGGCATCAAGGCAGCATTTGACCGAGTGTGGTACCAAGGAGCCCTAGTAAAATTGAAGTCAATGGGAATCAAGGGGAAAACTCTCCAGTGGCTGGAGTCATACCTAGCACAAAGGAAGATGGTAGTGGTTGTTGGAGGCCAATCATCTCAGCCCCAGGACATTGTTGGAGGAGTTCCTCAGGGCAGTGTCCTAGGCCCAACCATCTTCAGCTGCTTCATCAATGACCTTCCCTCCATCATAAGATCAGAAATGGGGATGTTTGCTGATGATTGCAATGTTCAGTTCCATTCGCAACCCCTCAGATAATGAAGCAGTCTGTGCCCTCATGCAGCAAGACCTGGACAACATCCAGGCTTGGGCTCATAAGTGGCAAGTAACATTCGCGCCAGACAAGCGCCAGGCAATGACCATCTCCAACATGAGAGAGTCTAACCACCTCCCCTTGACATTCAACGGCATTACCATCGTTGAATCCCCCACCATCAACATCCTGGGGGTCACCATTAACCAAAAACTTAAGTGGACCAGCCACATAAATACTGTGGCTACAAGAGCAGGTTAGAGGCTGGGTATTCTGCGGCGAGTGACTCACCTCCTGACTCCCCAAAGCCTTTCCACCATCTACAAGGCACAAGTCAGGAATGTGATGGAATACTCTCCACATGCCTGGATGACTGCAGCTCCAATAACATTCAAGAAGCTCGACACCATCCAGGACAAAGCAGCCCGCTTGATTGGCACCCCATCCACCACCCTAAACATTCACTCCCTTCACCACCGGCACACCGTGGCTGCAGTGTGTACCATCCATCGGATGCGCTGCAGCAACTCGCCAATGCTTCTTCGACAGCACCTCCCAAACCCGCGACCTCTACCACCTAGAAGGACAAGAGCAGCAGGCACATGGGAACAACACCACCTGCACGTTCCCCTCCAAGTCACACACCATCCCGATTTGGAAATATATCGCCGTTCCTTCATCGTCGCTGGGTCAAAATCGTGGAACTCCCTTCCTAACAGCACTGTGGGAGAACCTTCACCACACGGACTGCAGCGGTTCAAGAAGGCGGCTCACCACCACTTTCTCGAGGGCAATTAGGGATGGGCAATAAATGCCGGCCTCGCCAGCGACGCCCACATCTCATGAACGAATAAAAAAGAAATAATCGAATGGCTCATATTACATTAACCATGAGACTCAGGTTGGGCACTTTGCAAAATGCTGGAAACATCCAGGAGTTCAGGCAGTCTCTATGCCGAGAACAAGGAGTGAGTTGACATTTCATGTGTAAACCCTTCCTCAGAAATCAAAGATATTTCAGATGAACAGCATTTGAGAAGGAACAGAACAAGGGAAAGGGGACAAAACAGACACAACTGCCACACACACTGGAAAGGACACAGAATGACTCATAAAGTGCTATGGTGGAGATCAAAAAATGGTTACTCAAAATCCAGCCGGCCACCAGCCAGTGAACACACTCTCAGGCACCTTTTATTACACATTGTAATGGACGGCAGCATTACCAGGTGCTGTGAATCAGCTGCTTCAGTTTGCTCTCTCTATTGCTTACAACTAAAGGGCAATCAGTTCAACCTCGGTGGTGGGGAAACTTTTAGAAACGATAATCCGGGACAGAATTAGCAGTCAATTAGACAAGTGTGGATTGATTAGGGAAAGTCAGCACGGATTTGTTAAAGGCAAATCGTGTTTAACTAACTTGATAGAGTTTTTTGATGAGGTAACGGAGAGGGTCGATGAGGGCAATGCGGTTGATGTGTATATGGGCTTTAAAAAGGCGTTTGATGAAGTGCTGCACAATCGGCTTGTCATCAAGATTGAAGCCCATGGAATAAAAGGGGCAATAGCAGCATGGATACAAAATTGTCTAAGTAACAGGAAGCAGAGAGTAGTGGTGAACGGTTGTTTTTGGACTGGAGGGAGGTGTACAGTGATGTTCCCCAGGGGTTGGTGCTGGGACCACTGCTTTTCTTGATGTATATTAATGACTTGGACTTGGGTGTACAGGGCACAATTTCAAAATTTGCAGATGACACAAAACTTGGAAGCATAGTGTACAGTGAGGAGGATAGTGATAGACTTCACGAGGACATAGACAGACTGGTGGCATGGGCGGACACCTGGCAGATGAAATTTAAAGCAGAAAATGCGATGATACATTTCGATAGGAAGAATAAGGAGAGGCAATTTCAACTAGAGTGCACAACTCTAAAAGGGGTACAGGAACAGAGGGATCTGGGGGTATATGTGCTCAAATCGTTGAAGGTGGCAGGGCAGATTGAGAAAGTGGTTAAAAAAGCATACGGGATCCTGGGATTTATAAATAGAGGCATAGAGTACAAAAGCAAGTAAATCATGATGAACCTTTATAAAGCACTGGTTCGACCACAACTGGAGTATTGTGTCCAGTTCTGAGCACCGCACTTTAGGAAAGATGTGAAGGGCTTAGAGAGGGTGCAGAAGAGATTTACTAGAATGATTCCAGGGATGACGGACTTTAGTTACATGGATAGATTAGAGAAGATGGTGTTGTTCTCCTTGGAACAGAGATGGTTGCGAGGAGATTTGATAGAGATATTTAAAATCATGAAGGGTCTAGACAGAATAAATAGAGAGAAATTGTTCCCATTGGCAGAAGGGTCAAGAACCAGAGGAGATAGATTTAAAGTGATTGGCAAAAGAACCAAGGTTGACATGAGGAAAAACTTTTTCATGCAGTGAGTGGTTGGGATCTGGAATGCACTGCCCGAGGGGGTGGTGGAGGCAGATTCAATCATGGCCTTCAAAAGGGAACTGGATAAGTACTTAAGAGGAAAATATTTGCAGGGCTACGGGGATAGGACGGGGGAGTGGGACTAGCTGGATTGCTCTTGCATAGAGCCGGCATGGACTCGATGGGCCGAATGGCCTCCTTCCGTGCTGTAACCTTTCCATGATTCTAGGTAAACGTTTTACATGGCCAGTTTATTCATTCTCCTGAGAGCGGTGAGGATCCACAGGGAAACTATCAGGAAGGGAAACTTGGTGAACTTCTCCCTGTTCCTGAATGTTATGGCATTAAAGTCCCAGATCTCAGACTAACATCACAATCCTGACCAGTTGCACTTGGGTTATAGTGGTGTAGTGTAGTGGTTATAGTAATAGATTAGTAACCCTAGAGGTCATGAGTTTAAATCCCATTGTGATAAGTTATGAAATTGAATTTAATAAATCTAACAAAATGAAAGCTGCCAGATTGTAGTTAAACCTGCCACACAACTCCAGTCCCTCACTACATGGTTAGCTCTTAATGCAACTAGATAACTAGGAATGGGCAATAAATGTCACCCACAACTCGAGAACAAAATCCCACAGTTAACAATCTCGAGTAATGTTCTCCACTAATGTGACTTTCTGTGTCCCCATGCCGACCAGATGTTTATGCAACTGCTTTTGAAAGTTGTTGCTTTGTCACAATACTAAATACCTTAATGGGAGTTTGCTCCGTACAGTTACTTACCGGATAAAACAACCTTCTTTCAGTCTTGTTCATTTTGTATTTGTGCCTTTAGTTTTGCAATTGCAGTTTAAGTAACCTAGTTATAAAAACAGTATCTCACACTAAAGCACAATGTTACGTAGAAAATTCATTCACAAAGAGATAATCACAAAGAACATCAGGGTCTCTGTTATTGCCACTATATCATAGTCTCATGTGGCAACTTGAGCCTGCAGCTCACCAACCTTATTTACCACGCTACGTGCATTTACACACATGCACTCCAATTTAAAATAATTTGGCAGGGGTATGGGCACCGGCATGAAACATTAGAGAGGAGAATCAAGGTGCACAGAGGATTGGGAGGGACAAATAGCACTAGAATAAAGAATATTTCAGAAATAGGAGGGATCAGACGAGGGGCAAACGCGAGAGAGTCTAATATGAGTTTGGAGTGCATGTGTGCAAATGCACGTAGCGTGGTAAATAAGGTTGGTGAGCTGCAGGCTCAAGTCGCCCAATGGGACCAAAATATAGTGGCAATAACAGAGACCTGGCTCAAAGAAAGGGAGGATTGGGTACTTAATATTCCTGGCTACAAGGTATTCAGGAAAGATAGGGAGGGAAAAAAAGGAGTGGGGGGGGGGGTTGGCGGCAGTATTGATCAAAGAACCTATAGCATTGGAAAGAGATGATGTAGTTAAGGGGTCAAAAACAATCTGGTTAGAATTAAGGAACAATAGAGGAGCTATTACACTGCTGGGTGTACACTATAGGCCACCAAATAGTGGGAAGGAGATAGAGGAGAGCATCTGCAGGCAAATTACAAAAAGATGCAAGAACTATAGAGTAGTGATAGTGGGGGGCTTGATCAAGAAGTTTGCAGATGATACAAAGATAGGCCGTGTGGTTGATAGTGAGGAGGAAAGCTGTAGACTGCAGGAAGATATCAATGGACTGGTCAGTTGGGCAGAAAGGTGGCAAATGGAATTCAATCCAGAGAAGTGTGAGGTAATGCATTTGGGGAGGACAAACAAGGCAAGGGAGCACACAATAAATGGGAGGATGCAGAGAGGTGTAGAGGAACAAAGGGACCTTGGAGTGCATGTCCACAGATCCCTGAAGGTAGCAAGACAGGTAGATAAGGTGGTTGAAAAGGCATACGGGATACTTTCCTTTATTAACCGAGGCATAGAATATAAGAGCAGGGAGGTTATGCTAGAACTGTATAAAACATTGGTTAGGCCTCAGCTAGAGTACTGCATACAGTTCTGGTCACCACATTACAGGAAGGATGTGATTGCACTAGAGAGAGTACAGAGGAGATTTGCAAGGATGTTGCCAGGACTGGAGAATTTTAGCTATGAGAAAAGATTAGATAGGCTTGGTTTGTTTTCTTTGGAACAAAGGAGGCTGAGGGGAGATTTAATTGAGGTGTACAAAATTATGACGGGACTAGATAGAGTGGATAGGGAGGACCTATTTTCCTTAGCAGAGGGGTCAATGACCAGGGGACATAGATTTATAATAATTGGTAGAAGGATTAGAGGGGAGCTGAGGAGAATTTTTTTCACCCAGAGGGTGGTGGGGGTCTGGAACTGCCTGAAAGGGTGGTAGAGGCAGAAAACCTTCAACTCATTTAAAAAGTACTTGGATGTGCACATGAAGTGCCGTAACCTACAGGGCTACGGACCAAGTGCTGGAAAGTGGAATTAAGCTTTTTCGGCCAGCACAGACACGATGGGCCAAATGGCCTCCTTCTGTGCTGTAACTTTCTATGACTCTATGATAATGGGGGATTTCAATTACCCCAATATAGACTGGGATAGTAACAGTGTGAAGGGCAAAGAGAGCGAGGAATTTCTGAAATATTTTCAAGAGAACTTTCTGGAACTGTGTTTCCAGCCCAACCAGGAAGGAAACAGTGCTGGATCTAGTTCTGGGGAATGAAGTGGGGCACGTGGACAATGTTTCAGTGGGAGAGCATTATATTATGATCACTGTTGGGGAAATCATGATCAATAATCATGGGCGATTTTAACTTTCATATAGATTGGACAAATCAAATTGGCAAAAGTAGCCCTGAGGATGAGTTCATAGAGTGTATTCGGGACTGTTTCTTAGAACAATACGTTGTGGAACAAACCAGGGAATAGGCCATTTTAGACCTGGTAATGGGTAATGAGACAGGATTAATTAGTGACCTCAAAGTAAAGGTTCCCTTAGGAAACAGTGATCATAATGTGATAGAATTTCACATTCAGTTTGAGAGTGAGGATCTTGGATCTGAAACTACTGTATTAAACCTAAATAAGGGCAATTACAATGGCATGAGGACAGACTTGGCTAAAGTGGACCGGGAAAACAGATTAGAAGGTATGACAGTGGATAAGGAGTGGCAGACATTTAAAAAGATATTTTATGACTCTCAACAAAAATATATCCCAGTAAGGAGGAAAGACTCCATGAGAAGGGTCTATCAACCATGGCTAACTAAGGAAGTTAAGGATGGTATCAAGTTAAAAGAAAAGGCATACAACATGGCAAAGATTAGTGGTAAGCCCAAAGATTAGGAAAACTTTAGAAACCAGCAAAGGAGGACTAAAAAAATAATAAAGAGGGAAAAGATAGATTATGAAAGTAAACTAGCAAGAAATATAAAAACTGACAGTAAAAGCTTCTACAAGTATATAAAAAGGAAGAGGGTAGCTAAAGTAAACATTGGTCCCTTAGAGGATGAGACTGGGGAAATAATAATGGAAAACAAGGAAATGGCAGAGGCATTGAACAGATATTTTGTATCTGTCTTCACAGTAGAAGACACTAATAACATACCAATAATAGTAGAAAATCAAGGGGCAAAGGGGAGGGAGGAACTAAAAACAATCACTATCACTAGAGAAAAAGTACTAGGTAAACTAATGGGTCTAAAGGCTGACAAGTCCCCTGGACCTGATGGTTGCATCCGAGGGTCTTAAAGGAAGTGGCTACAGAGATCGTGGATGCGTTGGTTGTAATCTTCCAAAATTCACTAGATTCTGGAAAGGTCCCAGCGGATTGGAAAACCACAAACGTAACGCCCCTATTCAAGAAGGGATTGAGACAGAAAGCAGGTAACTATAGACCAGTTAGCCTAACATCTGTCATTGGGAACATGCTGGAATCGATTATTAAGGAAGTAGTAGCAGGACATTTAGAGACTCAAAATGAAATCAAGGAGAGTCAACATGGTTTTATGAAAAGGAAATCGTGTTTGACAAATTTATTAGAGTTCTTTGAGGAAGTAACGAGCAGAGTGGATAAAGGGGAACCAGTGGATGTAGCGTATTTGGATTTCCAAAAGGCATTCGATAAGGTGCCACATAAAAGATTACTGCACAAGATAAGAGCTCATGGTGTTGAGGGTAATATACTGGCATGGATAGAGGATTGGCTAACTAACAGAAAACAGAGATTCAGGATAAAAGGGTCATTTTCAGGATGGCAATCTGTAACTAGTCGGGTGCCGCAGGGATCAGTGCTGGGGCCTCAACTATTTGCAATCTATATCAATGACTTGGATGAAGGAACAGAGTGTACTGTGGCCAAATTTGCTGATGATACAAAGATAGGTGGAAAAGCAAGTTGTGAGGAGGAAACAAAGTGTCTGCAAAGGGATATTGACAGGTTAAGTGAGTGGGCAAAAATTTGGCAGATGGAATATAATGTGGGAACATGTGAAGTCATCTATTTTGATAGGAAGAATAAAAAAGCAAAATATTTTATAAATGGAGAAAGACTACAGAATGCTGCGGTACAGAGGAATTTGGGTGTCCTCGTACATGAAACACAAAAAGTTAGCATACAGGTGCAGCAGGTAATTGGGAAGGCAAATGGAATATTGGCCTTTATTTCAAGGGGGATGGAGTATAAAAGCAGGGAAGTCATGCTACAACTGTACAGGGTGCTGGTGAGACCACACCTAGAATATTGCTACAGTTTTGGTGCCCTTATTTAAGGAAGGACATACTTGCATTGGAGGCGGTTCAGAGAAGGTTCACTAGGTTGATTCTGGGTATGGAAAGGTTTTCTTATGACGAAAGATTGAGCAGGTTGGGTCTATACTCACTGGAGTTTAGAAGAATGAGAGGAGATCTTATTGAAACATAAGATTCTGAGGGGGCTTGACAGGGTAAATGCTGAGAGGATATTTCCCCTCATAGGGGAATCTAGAACTAGGGGGCATAGTCTCAGAATAAGTGGTCGCCCATTTAAGACGGAGATGAGAAGAAATTTCTTATCTCAGAGGGTTGTGAACCTTTGGAATTCTTTGCCCCAAAGAGTGGAGGAGACTGAGTCATTGAATACATTCAAGGCTGAGTTAGACAAATTTTTGATCAGCAAGGGAGTCAAAGGATATGGGGAACAGGCGGGAAAGTGGAGTTGAGGTAAAAATCAGATCAGCCATGATCTCATTGATTGGCGGAGCAGGCTCGAAGGGCCAAATGGCCTACTCCTGCTCCTATCTCTTATGTAACTTATATGTAACTGCCTGAAAGGGCGGTGGAAGCAGATTCAATACTAACTTTCAAAAGGGGATTGGATAACTACTTGAAGGGAAAAAATTTACAGGGCTATGGGGAAAGAGCAGGGGATCGGGACTAATTAGATAGCTCTTTCAAAGAGCCAGCACATGCACGATGGGCAGAATGGCCTTCTCCTGTGCTGTACCTGCTATGATACTATAATCAGCAACAAGGAGAATCCATCAGTGAACAGCCAGTGGAAATCCACAGAACAATGGGAGATAGGAACAGAAGGAGGCCATTCAGCCCCTCAAAACATATAAAGAAATATTTCAAAATTCTCAATGAATATACATTCCATTGAGAAATAAAAACTCGACTGGAAAAGTCATCCATCCGTGGCTAACCAAAGAAGTTAAGATTGTATTAGATTAAAAGAAGAGGCTTGCAAAGAACAATAGTAAGCTTGAGGATTGGGAGAGTTTTAGAAACCAGCAAGGGACGACCAAAAAATTGATAAAAAGGGAGAAAATAGAATATGAGAGTAAACTAGCAAGAAATATAAAAACAGATTGTAAGAGCTTCTACAAGTATGTAAAAAGGAAGAGAGTAGCAAAAGAAAAATTGGTCCCTTAGAGGCTGAGACAGGAGAAATTATAATGGCGAATAAGGAAATGGCAGAGATGTTAAACAAATATTTTGTATCTGTCTTCACAGTAGAAGACACAAAAAAGCAAACCAGAAATAGTGGGGAATCAAGTCTCTAATGAGCGTGAGGAACTTAAAGCAATTAATATCAGTAGAGAAAAAGTACTAGAGAAACTAGAATCATAGAATGGTTACAGCATGGAAGGAGGCCATTTGGCCCATCGAGTCTGTGCCGGCTCTCTGCAAGAGCAATCAAGCTAGTCCCACTCCCTGGCCCTATCCCCATAGCCCTTCAAGTACTTATCCAGTTCCCTTTTGAAGGCCATGATTGAATCTGCCTCCACCACCCCCTCGGGCAGTGCATTCCAGATCTCGATCACTCGCTGTGTGAAAAAGCTTTTCCTCATGTCGCCTTTGGTTCTTTTGCCAATCACCTTAAATCTATGTCCTCTGGTTCTTGACCCCTCCGTCAATAGGAACAGTTTCTCACTATCTACTCTGTCTAGACCCTTCATGATTTTGAATGCCTCTATCAAATCTCCTCGCAATCATCTCTGTTCCAAGGAGAACAACCCCAGCTTCTCCAGTCTATCCACGTAACTAAAGTCCCTCATCCTTGGAATCATTCTAGTAAATCTCTTCTGCACCCTCTCTAAGGACTTCACATCCGTCCTAAAGTGCGGTGCCCAAAACTGGACACAATACTCCAGTTGTGGTCGAACCCATGTTTTATAAAGGTTCATCATAACCTCCTTGCTTTTGTACTTGTCATTGGGAAAATGCTAGAATCCATTATTAAGGAAGTAGTAGCAGGGCATTTGGAGACTCATAATACAATCAAGGAGAGTAAACATGGTTTTATGAAGGGGAAATCATGTCTGATAAATTAATTAGAGTTCTTTGAGGAAGTAACGGGCAGGGTGGATAAAGGGGAACCAATGGATGCTGTATATTGGATTTCCAAAAGGCATTCGATAAGGTGCCTCATAAAAGATTACTGCACAAGATAAGAGCTCATGGTGTTGGGGGTAATATACTGGCATGGCTAGAGGATTGGCTAACTAACAGAAAACAAAGAGTCGGGATAAAAGGGTCATTTTCAAAATGGCAATCTGTAACTAGTGGGGTGCCGCAAGGCTCAATGCTGGGGCATTTACAATATATTTACAACATATATCAATGACTTGGATGAAGGAACTGAGTGTCTTGTGGCCAAATTTGCTGATGATACAAAGATAGGTGGAAAAGCAAGTTGTGATGAGGACACAAAGGCCCTGATATTACCAGGGAGGCGGGTTGGCAGCGGGGGGTCGACTGGGCGTGTGGGTAACCCACCCAGTAAAATCGGTGGGTTCCCCATGTGATCGCGAGTAAATTGAAGCCACTTACCTTGGCTTCCGGGTTTCCCATTGGAAACCTGCGCAGCGGGCGGACTGCGCACCCGCATCACAGGCTGTCAGGTGGAGGAGCCCTATTTAAAGGGGCAGTCCTCCAATGCAGCAGCCCAGGGGAAAGGCTGCTCCCAGGTTTAGTGATGCCTCACTCCAGGTGTTACTGGATGGGGTGAGGAGGAGGAGGGATATTTTCTACCCAGCCGACGGGAGGAAGTGGCCTCCCTCTGCCACCAAGAAGGCCTGGCTCGAGGTGGAAGAGGAGGTCACCAGCAGCAGCAACATCTCCCACACCTGGATCCAGTGCAGGAAGCGCTTCAATGACCTAACTAGGTCAGCCAAAGTGAGCACACTTACTCATTCTCCTACACTCCGTCTTCCACATCACCACCCCCACCCCACAACTCCTTCGGCACTGCCAGCACAACTCTATCATATCACTCCTCACACCCACTCAAACCTCATCCTCAACTTACCTGCACTTACTCACCTCCCAGTACTCATCCCACCACTACCACCCAACCCAATCCTCATACAATCTCATGGCTCTGTCTCATACTCACCCTCTGATGCATCTCTTTCACGGTCACCCTCACCCAAACCAATGCATTCATCGGTTGGCCATGTCACCATCACTCACTCACGCCTCTACTTTCTCCCCTAATAGAAGGAGAGCCCAGAATGCACGGGAGAAGGCAAAGACCGGAGTGGGGGCCGCAACATCTGGTGGTCCTCACGGACGCAGAGCAGGAGGCTCTTGAATTGAGCCGTGGCTTCGAGTGCCTGTCTGTGGGGGACGCTGAGACTGCCACCCGACAAACGGCTGGTGACAGAACTTTAACATTCAGCGTTCACAATAGCAAATGATGTTAATATGCCTTGCCATCTTCAGCACCTCAACATCTGTCATCATGCTTAATATTGCCTTCTGTTCTCTTACAGAGCCTTCAGCGACTGCCGTGATGGTGGAGGGCAATTCCTCAAGAGGACCTGCTGGCCTCTGAGGGGGCACCATCACATCTGAGCAAGCCATTCACCAGCGCAGATACACACACCTCAGTGGGTCCCTGTCCTCACTTAGTTGGGGTTGCACATGGTGAGTCACCACACACGTGAGCACAAGCAGACACGGTGACAGGGGCAGCTGTGGAGAGTCCGCATCGGTGGGAGCACTCCTCTCCAGGCTCTGCTCAGCTGGACACAGATGCTGAACCCTGGGGGCCATCCATGAAAAGGAGAATGATCGAGAAGCAGCAGCACATTCGCGAGGTGCTGGAACAGGTGCCATGCGAGCTCTCCACAATCGCGCAGAGGATGGAGTCCAACTCCTGCATGAGTGGAATACTATCACACGGACGTGAGAGTATCTCTGAGATAGTGTCGCGGGTAAGTGTGGGAATGTCTGCGATGGAGGGAAGGCTAGCCTCCATCGAGCTTCAAGCACGGCTCAACAATGAGGCCATTGAGGACCTGACAACAGCCGTTCGGACTCGGTGAGCAACTTTCTGCCGCCTTAAACAGGCGGGCAGATACTCTAGCACTGGCCTTACACACAAACTGTCGTCCAGCAGAGTGATAGGAGCGATGTGGACCTGGCCCAGGCGAGGGATGATGGCGAAAGGGGACATGGAAGTGGGGACGCCACTCAAACTGTTTCCACGTCTCAGCCGTTGACCCCCTCTCAACCAGTACCCGCAATGCTGCCTCCTCTCCAGGTGGTCAAGTCTGCACAGGTGCAGGTGGAGCAGTCTTTGGAGGGGCCCTCACGGGCACCGAAACCCAGAGGGCGTCGGCCCAAAGCATCTAATCGGTCAGGGCATGAACAAGAGCAACCTGCCACTACCTCTGCTGCAGCCACAGGGGAAGCACCACCGAGGAGTAGTGGGAAGCGTGAGCCAACGGTTTTATGAGCACAAAGGGGATGCACAAGGGTGTTTGGCGCTTTGGCATGCTTTTTATTTATATTTGTTTTGTTTTCCACTCACAATAAATCTTATTATTATCATCACTACTGCCATGTCTTGCCCATTCTTGACTGGCTTGTGCAATAACTCCGTTTCATGAGGTTCACCATGAACACCCACACTTGATGCCACTCATTGGGTCACTCTAGAGTGGGTGTATCTGTAGTTGCACGACTATTTTGTGCAGGGGGCAGGGGAGGGGGCTGGTGTGGCCGCTCCTCTGTCCAGGTGGTGAGGTCTGGACTCTTCACACTGTCTGATGTTAGGAGAACCATTCACATATCAGTGACTCCCTGGCCTCATGAGCAGCCAGGTGAGCCGCTGTTCTGGCCATGGGTTGCTCCTCCTCGTCCTCCTCCTCCTCGTCCTCCTCCTCCTCGTCCTCCTCCTCCTCCTCAATATGGGTGGCAGATGTGGATGTGGCCTCCTCCAGCAGCACCCCTTTCTGTTCTGCCATGTTGTGCAGGGCACAATAGACGATTATAATGCGTCCCACTCTGTCTGGTGCATATTGAAGCAATCTCCCAGAACAATCAAGGCACCTGAAGCGCATCTTGAGCAGCCCTATAGCATGCTCAATTGTAGACCTGGTGGCGATGTGGCTGTCGTTATATCGACGCTGTTGCTCGGTGGTGGGGTTCCTCAGAGGTGTCATGAGCCACGTGTGCAGGGGGTATCCCTTGTCCCCGAGGAGCCAGCCCTTGCGGGTTTTCGGTGC
This sequence comes from Heptranchias perlo, assembly GCF_035084215.1. Taxonomy (NCBI): domain Eukaryota; kingdom Metazoa; phylum Chordata; class Chondrichthyes; order Hexanchiformes; family Hexanchidae; genus Heptranchias; species Heptranchias perlo. The sequence continues at coordinate 65,981,704 of NC_090340.1, read as the reverse complement.
GTGGAAGAGGGGCAGGATGTTGAACTCCCGAAGGATGAAGGAATCGTGACAGCTGCCAAGGTTTCTGGTGCACACGTGAAGGAATCTCTTGTGGTGGTCACAGATGAGCTTAGTGTTGATGGAGTGATAGCCCTTCCTGTTGATGAACAGTCCTGGCTCGTGTGGAGGTGCTCGTATTGCGATATGGGTGCAATCGATTACACTCTGCACCTGTGGGAAGCCAGCCACAGAGTGGAATCCCACTGCCCTCTCCGTTTGGCTGAGGTCGTCCATGGGGAAGTTGATCTAGTGCGAGGCCCTGCAAAACAAGCCATCGGTGATCTGCCCTATGCACTTGTGTGCAGACAACTTAGAGACCCCGGCGATTTCCCCGGTGGCACCCTGGAAGGATCCAGAGGCAACATCCTGCCCCTCTTCCACGCACCGAACACCCGCAAGGGCTGGCTCCTTGGGGACAAGGGATACCCACTGCACACGTGGCTCATGACACCCCTGAGGAACCCCACCACCGAGCAACAGCGTCGATATAACAACAGCCACATCGCTACCAGGTGAAGAAGGTGCGGGCAGTGGTGACTTTGACAGCGACAGGTAGGAAGATCTAAAATCGACCCCAAAGTGTCTGCAAAGGGATATTGACAGGTTAAGCGAATGGGCAAAAATTTGGCAGATGGAATATAATGTGGGAAAATGTGAAGTCATCCACTTTGGGAGGAAAAATAAAAAAGCAAAATATTATTTGAATGGAGAAATACTACAAAATGCTGCGGTACAGAGGGATCTGGGTGTCCTCATACATGAAACACAAAAAATCAACATACAGGTGCAGCAGGTAATCCGGAAGGCAAATGGAATATTGGCCTTTATTTCTAGGGGGATGGAGTATAAAAGCAGGGAAGTCATGCTACAACTGTACAAGGTGCTGGTGAGACCACACCTGGAGTACTGCATACAGTTCTGGTGCCCTTATTTAAGGAAGGACATACTTGCATTGGAGGCAGTTCAGAGAAGGTTCACTAGGTTGATTCCGGGTATGGAAGGGTTGTCTTATGAGGAAAGATTGAACAGGTTGGGTCTATACTCATTGGAGTTTAGAAGGATGAGAAGAGATCTTATTGAAACATGCAAGATTCTGAGGGGACTCGATAGGGTAGATGCTGAGAGGATGTTACCCCTCATGGGGGAATCTAAAACAAGGGGGCATAGTCTCAGAATAAGGGGTCGCCCATTTAAGACGGAAATGAGGAGGAATTTCTTCTCCCAGAGGGTCGTGAATCTTTGGAATTCTTTACCCCAAAAAGCTGTGGAGGCTGAGTCATTGAATACATTCAAGGCTGAGTTAGACAAATTTTTGATCAGCGAGGGAGTCAAAGGATATGGGGAAAAGGCAGGAAAGTGGAGCTGAGGTAAAAATCAGATCAGCCATGATCTCATTAAATGGTGGAGCAGGCTCAAGGGGCTGAATGGCCTACTCCTGCTCCTATCTCTTATGGTTTTATGGTACTCTATGCATCTATTTATAAAGCTCAGGATTCCTTATGCTTTTTTAACTGCTTTCTCAACCTGCCCTGCCACCTTCAACAATTTGTGTACGTATACCCCTAGATCTCTCTGTTCCTGCACCCCTTTTAGAATTGTGCCCTCTAGTTTATATTGCCTCTCCTCGTTCTACCTACCGAAATGGATCACTTCACACTTTTCCACGTTAAATTTCATCTGCCACGTGCCCACCCATTCCACCAACCTGTCTATATCCTTTTGAAGTCTATCACTGTTCACTACCCTTCCAAGTTTTGTGTCATTTGCTGCAAATTTTGAAATTGTGCCCTGTACACCCAAGTCCAAGTCATTAATATCTATCAAAAAAAGCAATAGTCCTAGTACCGACCCCTAATGGGACTAAAAGCCGACAAATCCCCTGGACCTGATGGCCTATATCCTAGGGCTCTAGACGAAGTGGCTGCAGAGATAGTGGATGCATTGGTTGTGTTCTTCCAAAATTCCCTAGATTCTAGATCGTCTCAAAGGATTGGAAGGTAGCAAATGTAACCCCGTTATTCAAGGAGGGCGGGAGGGAAAAACAGGAAACTACAGGCCAGTTAGCCTGACATCAGTCGTCAGGAAAATGCTGGAATCCATTGTTAAGGAAGTGGTAACAGGGCACTTAGAAAATCATAATATGATTAGGCAGAGTCAACATGGTTTAATGAAAGGGAAATCGTGTTTAACAAATTTATTAGAGTCCTTTGAGGATGTAACTAGCAAGGTGGATAAAGGGGAACCTGTGGATGTCGTATATTTGGATTTTCAAAAGGCATTCGATAAGATGCCACATAAAAGGTAGTTACACAAGATAAGTGCTCATGGGATTGGGGATAATATATTAGCATGGATAGAGGATTGGTTAAAGGAAAGAGAACAGAGTAGGGATAAATGGGTCATTTTCAGGTTGGCAGGCTGTAACTAGTGGGGTGCCACAAGGATCAGTGCTTGGGCCTCAGCTATTTACAATCTATATTAATGACTTAGATGAAGGGACCGAGTGAAATGTATCCAAGTTTGCTGATGGTACAAAAGTTGTGGGAAAGTAAGCTGTGAAGAGGACACAAAGAGTCTGCAAAGGGATATAGACAGGTTAAGCGAGTGGGCAAGAAGGTGGCAGATGGAGTATAACGTGGGGAAAAGTGAGGTTATTCACTTTGGTAGGAAGAATAGAAAAACAGAATATTTTTTAAATGGTGAGAAACTATTAAATGTTGGTGTTCAGAGGGATTTGGGTGTCCTCGTACAGGAAACACAGAAAGTTAGTTTGCAGGTACAGCAAGCAATTAGGAAGGCAAATGGCATGTTGGCCTTTATTGCAAAGGGGTTCGAATACAAGAATAAGGAAATCTTGCTACAATTGTACAGGGCTTTGGTGAGACCACACCTGGATAACTGTGCACAGTTTTGGTCTCATTATCTAAGAAAGTTGTAAACAATTTTACAACACCAAGTTATAGTCCAGCAATTTTATTTTAAATTCACAAGCTTTCGGAGGCTTCCTCCTTCCTCAGGTAAATGTTCAGGAGGCTCCTGAACATTTACCTGAGGAAGGAGGAAGCCTCCGAAAGCTTGTGAATTTAAAATAAAATTGCTGGACTATAACTTGGTGTTGTAAAATTGTTTACAATTGTCAACCCCAGTCCATCACCGGCATCTCCACATCATATCTAAGAAAGGATACACTTGCCTTAGAGGCAGTGCAACAAAGGTTCACTAGTCTGTGGAATTTGCTGCCCCAGGAAGCTGTGGAAGCCACATCATTAGATAAATTTAAAACAGAAATAGACAGTTTTCTAGAAGTAAAGGGAATTAGGGGTTATGGGGAGCGGGCAGGAAATTGGACATGAAGCTGAGTTCGGATCGGTCAATGCCCTGTGGGTGGCGGAGAGGGCCCAGGGGCTGTGTGGCCGGGTCCTGCTCCTACTTCTTGTGTTCTTTAGATTTGTGGTTGGGATCAGATCAGCCATGATCTTATTGAATGGCGGAGCAGGCTCGAGGGGCCGATTGGCCTACTCCTGCTCCAATTTCTTATGTTCTTATGTAGATTGATTCCTGGGATGAGAGGGTTGTCCTATAAGGAGAGATTGAGTAAAATAGGCCGATATTCTCTGGAGTTCAGAAGAATGAGAGGTGATCTCATTGAAACATATAAGATTCTGAGGAGGCTTGACAGGAGATGCTGAGAGGATGTTTCCCCTGGCTGGAGAGTCTGGAACTAGGGGGCATAGTCTCAGGATAAGGGGTTGGCCATTTAATACTGAGATGAGGGTTGTGAGTCTTTGGAATTCTCTACCCCAGAGGGCTGTGGATGCTGAGTTGTTGAGTATGTTCAAGGCTAAGATCAATAGATTTTTGGACTCTCGGGGAATCAAGGGATACGGGGATCGGGCAGGAAAGTGGAGTTGAGGTTGAATACCATCCATGATCTTATTGAATGGCGGAGCAGGCTCGAGGGGCCGTATGTCCTACTCCGTTCCTTTTTCTTATGTTCTTATGTTTAGTAGATGGCTGACTTTGGCAACATTCAATCAGAGAGAGGATTATGGAGCAATGGTCAGTTGAGTGGCACTGAAACCCACACACCAATCAGAATAAACAGTGTAAAAAGGAATTGAAAAGGGCAGTAATCTCTGGGCCATCCTACGCAAACTCTCGTTACTGCTAGATAATCTCTGTGCCATAGAACCATAGAAAAGATACAGCACAGAAGGGGGCCATTCGGCCCATCGTGTCCGCGCCGGCTCGAAGAACAACCAGGTGCCCATTCTAATCCCACCTTCCAGCACCCGGTCCGTAGCCCTGCAGCTTACAGCACTTTAGGTGCAGGTCCAGGTACTTTTTAAAAGAGTTGAGGGTCCCTGCCTCTACCACCAATTTGGGCAGCGAATTCCATACACCCACCACCCTCTGGGTAAAAAAGTTTTTCCTCATGTCCCCTCTAATCCTTCTAAGCCAATCAGCTTAAATCTATGTCCTCTAGTTCTTGAACTCTCCGCTAGGGGAGACAGGTACTTCCTGTCTATTCTATCTGGGCCCCTCATAATTTTGTACACCTCAATCAAGTTTGCCCTCCTATGTGCATTACCTCACACTTCTCCGGGTCGAACTCCATTTGCCACTTTTCCACCCACTCCACCAACCCATTGATATCTTCTTGGAGTCTACAGCTATCCTCTTCACTATCAACTACACGGCCAATTTTTGTGTCGTCTCCAAATTTGCCAATCATGCCCCCTACATTCAAGTCCAAATCATTAATATATACCACAAACAGCAAGGGACCCAACACTGAGCCCTGTGGCACACCACTGGAAACGGATTTCCATTCGCAAAGACATCCACCTACTTTTACCCTTTGTTTCCTGTTACTGAGCCAATTTTGGATCCAATTTGCCACATTTCCCTGTATCCCATGGGCTTTCACCTTTCTGACCAGTCTACCATGTGGGACCTTGTCAAATGCCTTACTAAAATCCATGTAGACAACATCCACTGCAATACCCTCATCAATCCTCCTTGTCACTTCCTCAAACAATTCAATCAGATTTGTAAGGCATGACCTTCCCTGAACAGAGCCATTGCTGACTATCCCTGATTAAACAAATGCCTTTCCAAGTGACAGTTTATCCTATCCCTCAGTATTGATTCTAATAGTTTGCCCACCACCGAGGTAAGACTGACCGGCCTATAATTGTTCGGCCTTTCCCTCGTACCCTTTTTAAACAATGGCACTACGTTTGCAGTCTTCCAGTCCTCCGGTACCTCCCCTGTATCCAGTGAGGATTGGAAAATTATCCTCAGATCCTCCCTGGCTTCCTTCAATAGCCTGGGAAACAATCCATCTGGCCCTGGAGACTTACCAACTTTCAAGGATTCCAGTCCCTCTAGTACTTCCTCTCTCGTTATGTTTACCTTATCCAATATTTCGCACCTCTCCTCTTTAACTACTACGTCCGGATCATCCCTTTCCTTTGTGAATACGGAGACAAAATATTCACTTAAAACCCTACCCACATCCTCTGCTTCTACACACAAGTTACCCTTATCATCCCTGATAGGTCCCCACCTTTTCCTTAGCTCTCCTCTTGTTCTTATTGTATTGATAAAACATCTTTGGGTTTTCTTTAATCTTACCAGCTAATATTTTTTCATGTCCTCTCTTTGCTTTCCTTATTTCCTTTTTTACGTCATCCCTTTACTTTCTATACTCCTCTAGGCTTTCTGTGACAGTCATAAGCTTTCTTTTTCTGCTTTATCTTGCCCCGTATACTTCTAGACAACCTGGGGGCTCTAGCTTTGGCAGTGCCACCCTTTTTCTTTGAGGGGACTTGTCTGCATTGTACCTGTAGAATTTCACTTTTTAGTGCCTCCCACGGGCTTGCCACTGATTTCTCCTCAAGTAGTTGTGACAAGTCCACTTCTGCCAAATCACCTCTTCGTTCTGTAAAATTTGCCTTCCCCCAATTTAAAACATTTACTCCTGATTTAACTCTGTCCTTTTCCATAATAATGCTAAAACTAACTGAATTGTGGTCACTATCCCCAATATGGTCACCCACTGTCACTTCACCCACTTGCCCATCTTCATTTCCCAGGACTCAATCTAGAATTGCATTCCTTCTTGTTGGGTTTGTCACGTACTGGCTAAAAAAGTTCTCCTGGACACCGATCAAGAATTTTGTGCCCTCTGTGCCCCTCACACTGTTTGAATCCCAGTTGATGTTAGGGTAGTTGAAGTCCCCGACTATTACTGCCCTCTTATTTTTGTACTCAGAAATTTGCCTACATATTTGTTCTTCTATCTCCCTTTTGCTATTCGGGGGTCTATAGTACACTCCTAGTAGTGTGACTGCCCCCTTTTTATTTCTTAGCTCAACCCATGTGGCCTCGATTGATGACCCATTTAGCATATCATCCCTTCTCACAACTGTAATTGATTCTTTAACCAATAATGCTACTCCCCCTCCTTTTTTATCACCCACTCTATCCTGCCTGAAAACTCTATATCCAGGGATATTGAGCTGCCAATTATCCCCCTCTTTAAGCCAGGTTTCCGTTATAGCAATGATATCATGCTGCCATGTGTATCTGTGCCCTTAGCTCATCTGCTATGTTTGTAATACTCCTTGCATTGAAGTATATACCCTTTAACCCTGTCAAATTCCTGTGCTGAACACTATTTAACCTTTGCATCTTTTGCCTTTCTGAGTCACTAACTACGTCACTAACTGCTTTTCTACTTCCCGTTTCCTGGTCTGAATTTGTCCTATCTGTACCTGCCCTTTGGTTCCCATCCCCCTGCCATACTAGTTTAAACCCTCCCCAACAGAACTAGCAAATGCCCCCGCGAGGATATTGGTCCCGGTTCTGCTTGGGTGCAGCCCGTCCAGCTTGTACAGGTCCCGCCTTTCCCAGAATCGGTCCCAATGCCTCAGGAATTTAAACCCCTCCCTCCTACACCATCTCTCATGCCACGCGTTCATCCGGTCTATTCTCCTATTTCTGCTCTCACTAGCTCGTGGCACTAGGAGTAATCAGATTTGAAAGTTCTTTATCTGAATGCACGTAGCATTCGTAATAAAATGGACGAGTTAACGGCACAAATAACTACGTATGGGTATGATCTTGTGGCCATTACAGAAACATGGCTGCAGGGTGACAACGACTGGGAATTAAATATGCCAGGGTATTTAACAATCAGGAAGGACAGGCAGGAAGGAAGGGGAGGTGGGGTGGCTATGTTAATAAAGGAAGGAATCACTGTAATACAGAGAAATGATATTGGGACAAAGCATCAAGATAATGAAACAGTTTGGGTGGAGATAAGGAATAATAAGGGAAAAAAAACATTAGTGGGCGTAGTATATAGGCCTCCTAATAGTTGCAACTCTGCTGGAAGAAGTATTAATCAGGAGATAGTCGGGGCATGTAATAAGGGAACAGCCATAATTATGGGGGATTTTAATTATCATATTAACTGGACAAATCAAATTGGGCAGAGCAGCCTTGAGGACGAGTTCATTGAGTGCATCAGGGATGGATTTCTTGAGCAGTATGTAACTGATCCTACAAGGGGGCAGGCAACCTTGGACCTGGTCCTGTGTAATGAGTCAGGATTAATTAATAATGTCCTAGTTAAGGATCCCCTTGGAACGAGCGACCACAACATGGTTGAATTCCATATCCAATTAGAGGGTGAGAAGGTTGATTCTCAAACAAGCGTACTGAGCTTGAATAAAGGAGACTATGATGGTATGAGAGCGGAATTGATTAAAGTGGACTGGGAAAATAGATTAAAGGGTAAGACGGTACATGAGCAGTGGTGTTCATTTAGGGAGTTATTTTACAACTTTCAAAATAAATATATTCCACTGAGGAAAAAAGGGTGTAAAAGAAATGACAGCCACCCGTGGCTAAGTAAAGAAATCAAGGATAGTATCCGACTAAAAACAAGGACATATAAGGTAGCCAAACTTAGTGGGAGGATAGAAGATTGGGAATTCTTCAAAAGACAGCAAAAAGTAACTAAAGGATTGATTAAGAAAGGGAAGTTAGATTATGAAAAGAAATTAGCAAAAAATATAAAAACAGATAGCAAGAGTTTCTATAGTTATATAAAAAGAAAAAGGGTGGCTAAGGCAAACATAGGTCCCTTAGAGGATGAGACCGGGAAATTAATGGTGGGAAACATGGAGATGGCAAAAATGCTGAACAAATATTTTGTTTCAGTCTTTACAGTAGAGGACACTAAGAATATCCCAACACTGGACAAACAGGGGACTCTCGGGGGGGAGGAGCTAAATACGATTAAAATCACTCAAGAGATGGTACTCAGTAAAATAATGGGACTCAAGGCGGATAAATCCCCTGGACCTGATGGCTTCCATCCTAGGGTCTTGAGGGAAGTGGCAGTAGGGATTGTGGATGCTTTGGTGATAGTTTTCCAAAATTCCCTGGACTCAGGAGAGGTCCCAGCAGATTGGAAAACTGCTAATGTAACACCGTTATTTAAAAAGGGTAGTAGGCAGAAGGCTGGAAATTATAGGCCAGTTAGCTTAACATCTGTGGTGGGTAAAATTTTGGAGTCTATTATTAAGGAGACAGTAACGGAACATTTAGATAAGCATAATTTAATAGGACAAAGTCAGCATGGCTTTATGAAGGGGAAGTCATGTCTGACAAATTTGCTTGAGTTCTTCGAGGATATAACGTATAGGGTGGATAAAGGGGAACCAGTGGACGTAGTGTATTTAGACTTCCAGAAGGCATTCGACAAGGTGCCACATAAAAGATTATTACTTAAGATAAAAAATCACGGGATTGGGGGTAATATTCTGGCATGGGTGGAGGATTGGTTATCAAACAGGAAGCAGAGAGTTGGGATAAATGGTTCATTTTCGGACTGGCAACCAGTAACCAGTGGTGTTCCACAGGGGTCGGTGCTGGGTCCCCAACTCTTTACAATCTATATTAACGATTTGGAGGAGGGGACCGAGTGCAACATATCAAAATTTGCAGATGATACAAAGATGGGGGGGAAAGTAGAGAGTGAGGAGGACATAAAAAACCTGCAAGGGGATATAGACAGGCTGGGTGAGTGGGCGGAGATTTGGCAGATGCAATATAATATTGGAAAATGTGAGGTTATGCACTTTGGCAGGAAAAATCAGAGAGCAAGTTATTTTCTTAATGGCGAGAGACTGGAAAGTACTGCAGTACAAAGGGATCTGGGGGTCCTAGTGCAAGAAAATCAAAAAGTTGGTATGCAGGTGCAGCAGGTGATCAAGAAGGCCAACGGAATGTTGGCTTTTATTGCTAGGGGGATAGAATATAAAAACAAGGAGGTATTGCTGCAGTTATATAAGGTATTGGTGAGACCGCACCTGGAATACTGCATACAGTTTTGGTCTCCATACTTAAGAAAAGACATACTTGCTCTCGAGGCAGTACAAAGAAGGTTCACTCGGTTAATCCCGGGGATGAGGGGGCGGACATATGAGGAGAGGTTGAGTAGATTGGGACTCTACTCATTGGAGTTCAGAAGAATGAGAGGCGATCTTATTGAAACATATAAGATTGTGAAGGGTCTTGATCGGGTGGATGCAGTAAGGATGTTCCCAAAGATGGGTGAAACTAGAACTAGGGGGCATAATCTTAGAATAAGGGGCTGCTCTTTCAAAACTGAGATGAGGAGAAACTTCTTCACTCAGAGGGTGGTAGGTCTGTGGAATTTGCTGCCCCAGGAAGCTGTGGAAGCTACATCATTAGATAAATTTAAAACAGAAATAGACAGTTTCCTAGAAGTAAAGGGAATTAGGGGTTATGGGGAGCGGGCAGGAAATTGGACATGAAGCTGAGTTCGGATCGGTCAATGCCCTGTGGGTGGCGGAGAGGGCCCAGGGGCTATGTGGCCGGGTCCTGCTCCGACTTCTTGTGTTCTTTAGATTTGTGGTTGGGATCAGATCAGCCATGATCTTATTGAATGGCGGAGCAGGCTCGAGGGGCCGATTGGCCTACTCCTGCTCCAATTTCTTATGTTCTTATGTTCTTATGAGATTACTACCTTAGAGGTCCTGCTTTTTAATTTTTTTCCTAACTCTCTATATTCTGCTTGCAGGACCTCATCCCTTTTTTTACCCATGTCGTTGGTACAAATATGGACCACGACTACTGGCTGTTCACCCTCCCCCTTCAGAATGTCCTGCAGCCGCTCCATGACATCCTTGACCCTAGCACCAGGGAGGCAACATACCATCCTGGAGTCACGTCTGCGGCCGCAGAAACCCTGTCTGTTCCCCTTACGATGGAATCCCCTATCACTATTGCTCTCCCATTCTTTTTCCTCCCCTCCTGTGCAGTAGAGCCACCCGTGGTGCCACGGTCTTGGCTCTTGCTGCTTTCCCCTGATAAGCCATCTCCCCCAACAGTATCCAAAGTGGTATATCTGTTTGAGAGGGAGATGGCCCCAGGGGACTCCTGCTCTACCTGCCTAGTCCTTTTACTCTGCCTGGCGGTCACCCATTTCCTTTCTGCCTCCGTAATCTTTACCTGCAGTGTGACCACCTCACTGAACGTGCTATCCACGATAGTCTCAGCATCGCGGATGCTCCACTGTGAATTCACCCGCAGCTCCAGCTCCGAAATGCGGTTAGCCAGTAGTTGCAGCTGGACACACTTCCTGCACACATGGTCACCAGGGACACCTGTAGTGTCCATGACTTCCCATATAGTGCAGGAGGAGCATATCACGGGTGTGAGCTCTGCTGCCATGACTTGCCTTAGATTAAGCTCGTTAGTTATTCCCTTTAAGGAGTTTACTCCTTTAAATTACTCTTAATTTAGAGAATGTTAACTACACTAGGGACCTTGATTCACTAAAAAACGCTACTTGCTGTAGGACCTGCAGACCTTCCCTTTCTTTTTACTTTAGTTACTGCACTGTAGAATAGTAGAAATACTCACCTGAACCTACTTACCAATCAGCTGCCTCCCCTGCGCCGCGTCACTTTTTCACTGGTGATGTCACCTCTGGAACTCCGCCACTGCTCTCAGTGAGGGTCTCAGTGTGGGCCCCTCCGCCGCTGGTCTCAGTGTCGGCCCCTCCGCCGCTGGTCTCAGTGTGGGCCCCTCCGCCGCTGGTCTCAGTGTCGGCCCCTCCACCGCTGGTCTCAGTGTGGGCCCCTCCGCCGCTGGTCTCAGTGAGGGTCTCAGTGTGGGCCCCTCCGCCGCTGGTCTCAGTGAGGGTCTCAGTGTGGGCCCCTCCGCCGCTGGTCTCAGTGAGGGTCTCAGTGTCGGCTCCTCCGCCGCTGGTCTCAGTGTCGGCCCCTCCGCCGCTGGTCTCAGTGTCGGCCCCTCCACCGCTGGTCTCAGTGTGGGCCCCTCCGCCGCTGGTCTCAGTGAGGGTCTCAGTGTGGGCCCCTCCGCCGCTGGTCTCAGTGAGGGTCTCAGTGTGGGCCCCTCCGCCGCTGGTCTCAGTGAGGGTCTCAGTGTCGGCTCCTCCGCCGCTGGTCTCAGTGTCGGCCTCTCCGCCACTGCTCTCAGTGAGGGTCTCAGTGTGGGCCCCTCCGCCACTGCTCTCAGTGAGGGTCTCAGTGTCGGCCCCTCCGCCGCTGGTCTCAGTGTCGGCCCCTCCGCCGCTGGTCTCAGTGAGGGTCTCAGTGTGGGCCCCTCCACCGCTGGTCTCAGTGTCGGCCCCTCCACCGCTGGTCTCAGTGAGGGTCTCAGTGTGGGCCCCTCCACCGCTGGTCTCAGTGAGGGTCTCAGTGTGGGCCCCTCCACCGCTGGTCTCAGTGTCGGCCCCTCCGCCGCTGGTCTCAGTGAGGGTCTCAGTGTGGGCCCCTCCACCGCTGGTCTCAGTGAGGGTCTCAGTGTGGGCCCCTCCACCGCTGGTCTCAGTGTCGGCCCCTCCACCGCTGGTCTCAGTGAGGGTCTCAGTGTGGGCCCCTCCACCGCTGGTCTCAGTGTCGGCCCCTCCACCGCTGGTCTCAGTGAGGGTCTCAGTGTGGGCCCCTCCACCGCTGGTCTCAGTGTCGGCCCCTCCGCCGCTGGTCTCAGTGTGGGCCCCTCCGCCGCTGGTCTCAGTGAGGGTCTCAGTGTCGGCCCCTCCCCCGCTGGTCTCAGTGAGGGTCTCAGTGTGGGCCCCTCCGCCGCTGGTCTCAGTGAGGGTCTCAGTGTCGGCCCCTCCCCCGCTGGTCTCAGTGTCGGCCTCTCCGCCGCTGGTCTCAGTGAGGGTCTCAGTGTCGGCCCCTCCCCCGCTGGTCTCAGTGAGGGTCTCAGTGTGGGCCCCTCCGCCGCTGGTCTCAGTGAGGGTCTCAGTGTCGGCCCCTCCCCCGCTGGTCTCAGTGTGGGCCCCTCCGCCGCTGGTCTCAGTGAGGGTCTCAGTGTCGGCCCCTCCACCGCTGGTCTCAGTGAGGGTCTCAGTGTCGGCCCCTCCGCCGCTGGTCTCAGTGTCGGCCCCTCCCCCGCTGGTCTCAGTGAGGGTCCCAGTGTGGGCCCCTCCACCGCTGGTCTCAGTGTCGGCCCCTCCGCCGCTGGTCTCAGTGAGGGTCCCAGTGTGGGCCCCTCCACCGCTGGTCTCAGTGTCGGCCCCTCCGCCGCTGGTCTCAGTGTCGGCCCCTCCGCTGCTGGTCTCAGTGAGGGTCTCAGTGTCGGCCCCTCCGCCGCTGGTCTCAGTGAGGGTCTCAGTGTGGGCCCCTCCCCCGCTGGTCTCAGTGAGGGTCTCAGTGTCGGCCTCTCCGCTTTTAAAGTTGGCGCCGCTCTGGTGCTCCTCCCAGGTCCGCTCCCCACCGGTTCTGGAGGCCTCTCCACTGCTTTAGCAAACTCTCGTTACTGCTAGATAATAATCTCTGGGCCATCCTTCGCAAACTCTCGTTACTGCTAGATAATAATCTCTGGGCCATCCTTCGCAAACTCTCGTTACTGCTAAATAATAATCTCTGGGCCATCCTTAGCAAACTCTTGTTACTGCTAGATAATAATCTCTGGGCCATCCTTCGCAAACTCTTGTTACTGCTAGATAATAATCTCTGGGCCATCCTTCGCAAACTCTCGTTACTGCTAGATAATAATCTCTGGGCCATCCTTCGCAAACTCTCGTTACTGCTAGATAATAATCTCTGGGCCATCCTACGCAAACTCTCGTTACTGCTAGATAATAATCTCTGGGCCATCCTTCGCAAACTCTCGTTACTGCTAGATAATAATCTCTGGGCCATCCTTCGCAAACTCCTAATTTTGTTAACAGTATAATTCATTTCAACCTGGAGCTAAACTGAAACTAAAACAACTGAAAATTCCTCAACTGGTACCTTGGCAGGACCGAAGGGAATTAATGGTCAGACTGGATTGTAGTATGGAGAGGATACACGCTAATGAAGACTCGACAAGACAGATACCTATCCTCCATCCCCTAAGAAACGCAGACAAACAAGTCATAAACAGCATTAAAGTTGCAATATATAAAGAAATAACTTGCATTTATATAGCACCTTTCATAACCTCAGGTCGTCACAAAATGCTTCACAGCCAATTAAGTACTTTAGGGGGCATAGTCTCAGGATAAGGGCTCGGCCATTTAAGACTGAGATGAGGAGGAATTTCTTCACTCAGAGGGTTGTGAACCTTTGGAATTCTCTACCCCAGAGGGCTGTGGATGCTCAGTCGCTGAGATTGATAGATTTTTGGACTCTAGGGGAATCAAGGGAAATGGGGATCGGGCAGGAAAGTGGAGTTGAGGTCGAAGATCAGCCTCGATCTGATTGAATGGCGGAGCAGGCTCGAGGGGCCGTATGGCCTACTCCTGCTCCTATTTCTTATGTTGTTCCTATGTTGTTATGAGCCTGTTCTGTCATTCAATTAGATCATTGGCTGATCTGTATCTCAACTCCATCTAAGATATCCCTTTTTTTTAATATTTCAAAATATACTTTATTTGATAAAATTTAAAGATACCACAATTCCAAGGCAATGCAATTCAAAACTATACAACACGGATCGTGCACAATACAATTCCAAAATTACAATTTAAACACAGTACATATGTTATAACACATTCTGTACACTACAAGGTGGGGTGGCCTTACACGGTGGCCTTTCCCCATAGAGCCTTTGCGTAGGCCGCACCTCGCCTCAGTGCGTCCCACAGCACGTACTCCTGGACCTTGGAGTGTGCCAGTCGGCAACACTCGGTCGTGGGCAGCTCCTTCAGCTGGAAGACCAGCAGGTTTCGGGTGAACCAAACGGCCTCCTTCACCGAGTTGATGGTCTTCCAGCAGCAGGTGATATCTGTCCCGGTGTGCGTCCCGGGGAACAGCCCGTAGAGCACAGCGCCCCGTGTTACTGAGCTGTTGGGAATGAACCGGGACAGATACCAACGCAACTCTCTCCACACCCTCTGCACGAAGGGGCAGTCTACCAGGCAGCCTCGAGGGCAGCTCGCGGTGGCACTGAGATTCCGTGTGTGTTGGAAGGACCGCACTGGGAGGGCCCTTCTCACCACCATCCAGGCTGCAACTTGGTGCCGTTGGTCAGTTCTGGCGACGAGATGTTCTGCCAAATGGCATCGACCATCTGTTCGGGGAACTGCCCGATCGGGTCCACCCTCTCCTTTCCCTGCAGGACTCTCAGAATGTTCCGTGTTGACCACTGTCTGATGGCCTTGTGGTCGAAGGGGTTCCTCCTCAGGAACTTCTCCATCTGGGACATGTGGTGGGGTACAGTCCAGTTGGACAGGATGTCCTGCGTCTACTTGGCCAGTGTGGCCAGACCCAGCCTTCTCAATGTGTTGAACAGATAGAAACTCAGCACGTAGTGACACTTGGTGTTTGCGTACTGGGGCTACACACATCCTGAGGCAGCGACACGCAAAAGTGTCCATCAGGATCAGAGCGGCGTTGGGGACGCTCTTCCCCCCTTTGTCTGGGAGCTTGTACACGGTGACCCTGCGGATGTGTTCTACCTTGGACCTCCAGACAAAGTGGAAGATAGCTCGGTGACTGTGATGGCAGAGTTATTGGGAATGGGCCAGACCCTGGCCACGTAGAGCAACACCGCGAGTACCTCACACCTTATCACCAGGTTCCTGCCGGTTAGGGAGAGGGAGTGCCCCACCCACATACCAAGCTTTTGTTTGGCCTTGGTGACCTGCTCCTCCCAGTTTTTGGTGCAGGTCAGGGGCCCCCCGAACCAGATTCCCAGCACCTTCAGGTAGTCGGATCTGATGGTGAAGGAACAAAGGACCGGGTCCCCCACCTGCCAAAGAACATGGCCTCACTCTTACTGCGGTTCACTCTTGCCCCCAAGGCCAGCTCGAACAGGTCGCATATGCCCATCAGTCTGTGGACCGACTGCTGATCAGAGAAAAAAACGGTGATGTCGCCCATGTAGAGGGAAGCCTTAACCTGAGAGCCTCCGCGGCCTGGGATCGTCACACCCCCTCCCCCCGATATCTGCGTCCTTGTAGAGGGAAGCCTTAACCTGAGACCCTCCGCGGCCTGGGATCGTCACCCACCCCCCACCGATATCTGCGTCCTTGTAGAGGGAAGCCTTAACCTGAGAGCCTCCGCGGCCTGGGATCGTCACACCCCCTCCCCCCGATATCTGCGTCCTTGTAGAGGGAAGCCTTAACCTGAGACCCTCCGCAGCCTGGGATCGTCAGCCCCCTCCCCCCGATACCTGCGTCCTTCCTGATGGACGCGGCAAACGGCACTATCCCAGCCAGCAATACACAGTACAATGCGAGCACGCAGCTGTGCTCATCTAGTACAGAATCCCGCGGACTACTGATTAAATATATACTTCCTGCACGTGGTAAATTTTCTTTTTTTTTATTTAGTTATTTTTCCAGAATATTAATTTTTTTTTATTCATTCGTGGGATGTGGGCATCACTGGCAAGGCCAGCATTTATTGCTATTCTGCACATAAGCCACCTACCCAATATTATTAACTGCAGGGAAACCAATCATCTGTATTGATTTTATGCAAGAACTGGAGGGATTGCTTCTGATAAGCCACACTCCCAGAAAGGAAACAATTTATACTGCGCAGGCTCATGGCTGCAGGTAGTAAATCACTGTTAGAGATTTTTTAAGTTTTTATTCTTACTTTTCCTTTCTGTCTCTTTTTTCTCTCTATTAATCCAATCTTTCCGTCCTTCTTTCTCTTTCTGTACCTGATTTGACTCTAATTCACCTAATTTCCTTTTCCGTCGTTCCTCTGTTCCTTTCTCAATTCTTAAAATTCATTGGTTAGGGAGGTAGATTGTTAGTCCTGTCGTTCGCCAAGGTCCCAGATGTCCCATTGCCCTCGCTGCCCCGTTATCAGCTCACACTTCCACCAAGTTACGGCGCAAATTATATTCGAGCTGAAAGATGCAGGAAAAAGTCCAACAGGGCACGTGCGAGATGCCCTGGTCCAGCAAGCTTTGGGCCAATATAATTAACTGTTGAGTGTTTTGGTGATGGGGAAACGGGAGTTCAATGCAGAAGTCCCAGGGAATTATGGTGTGGTGTAAGCAACTTCTACATCGTAAAACGGGCCCTACAATGTAGATGCGCCGTTACAATGACGCAAGTCTCCAGGAATTTCTGGGTGTTACGGTTTTATCTTGCCCCACAGATGCTGCCTGACCTGCTGAGTGTTTCCATCATTTTCTGTTTTTGTATCAGTTCAGACTTGATCGCGTTGATGATTCTAACGGACTGGACACACCAACAGCAAGCTTCAGGTATTAAATCTTTATTTTGATAAAAGTTCATATAAAACAAATGAGTAGAATTTAAAACCCCAAAGTGATTGTAAAAAATAAATAAAACAGTTTTGGGATACAAGCCTTGGGCAGAAATAAGATCACTGTCTCCCTAACAGCTCACCCAGGAGTTGATCACACCTTACAGTACAAACATTGCCCCTGGCTTCTTACCACAAATGTTACACAACATTTTCAGTTAAAATCCATCTACCTGCAGTAAGTGAAGATCAAGTGGTTTATTAAATACAGAATCTGACAAATACATTCATACAAAAATAAAATAATTTACATTTTAGAAAAACTGAGCAATATTGTAAACATGAGGCTGTTGTCAGTGTCGGTCTCCCTGGGATATGAGAGGCGTTTCTCATCCCCAAATGTGCCCTGGGTCAGTCCTGGTACCTGTGCGATCTTCAGCAGAACCAGGCTGAAATTCAGTATAAATATGCAAATAGGCCTCTAACAGAAAAGAGCTGTCAGTGTCCAGCTCTGAATAGCCACACCTGTTTAATACTGACCCTCCCCACACATCCCCACCTCAGGAAACAAACCCCTAGGGCCCTGACCCTGAGCCCCACCCTGGGGCCCTGACCCTGACCCCTCCCTAGGGCACTGACCCTGACCCCCACCCTGGGGCCCTGACCCTGACCCCTCCCTAGGGCACTGACCCTGACCCCCACCCTGGGGCACTGACACTGACCCCCACCCTGGGACCCTGACCCCTCCTTAGGGCACTGACACTGACCCCTCCCTAGGGCCCTGACCCTGAGCCCCACCCTGGGGCCCTGACACTGACCCCCTCCCTAGAGCACTGACCCTGACCCCCCCACCCTAGGGCCCTGACCCCCCACCCTGGGGCACTGACCCTGACCCCCCCACCCTAGGGCCCTGACCCTTACCCTGGGGCCCTGATGCTGACTCCCACCCTGGGGCTCTGACCCTGACCCCCACCCTGGGACCCTGACCCTGACCCTTACCCTGGGGCCCTGATGCTGACTCCCACCCTGGGGCTCTGACCCTGACCCCCACCCTGGGGCCCTGACCCCGACCCCCACCCTGGGGCCCTGACCCCGACCCCCACCCTGGGGCCCTGACCCCGACCCCCACCCTGGGGCCCTGACCCCGACCCTAGAGACCTGGTGTGAACGGTCACTGTCCTGCTGTGGAAATATTGCTCGATGCCTTTGGCTTTTTTTTAACATTTACAGTTTTTGTTTATTAAACATATAAAATTATTAAATTAAATTAAAAGAGAAACCGACTCCGGTTCTCGGCCCAAACAGCAGGAGAGGCTTTGGCCTTGGTGGGGGAGCGCCAGTGGGGGGCCCGGGCCTCAGGCTTCCAAGAAGGCCAAGTCGCACGGCTCCTGTTTGTGGCCGCAGCGTTTGGCCACAATACCCAGGTAGAGGCCGAGCAGCAGCAGCCAGTAACAGGCATAGACGGTGGCGCCGATGATGAGGAAAGGCCGCTCGCTGTCTGGCAGCGGCTGCTGGCTCTCCCGGTAGACGGTGTAGGCCAGGCCGCCGGCCAGCACGGTGAACCAGACGGAAACGGGCAGGAGGCCCAGCAGGTTGCGGACCAGCCGTCGGCGGCCTGATGTGCCCCAGCCCGGCCGGGTGATGGTGAGTAGGGCAAAGAGTTTGGCGGGGAGCAGGCTGGACATGTAGAGCAGCGAATAGAGTGAGAGGAAGAGCATCCGGGCCGAGCCGCGGAGCAGGCAGGCGAGCGCGGCCTTCAGCGCCCCCACGCCCTGCACGGCCAGCAGGAAGAGTAGGATGTTCCACAGCCGGCCCCGGTAGAAGAGCTGCAGGACGGTGCCGGTCAGGAAGAAGGGGAAGAAGCCGCTGACCACGGCCTCGTAGGCCATCCAGGGGTGGTGCTTGTGGAAACAGAGGGCGCCATACAGCCACTCGCGGAAGTAGGACTTGCTCCAGCGGGTCTGCTGATTGAGCCAGCGGAGGTAACGGCTCGGGGTCTCGGTCAGGCAGCGGGAACGGGCCGTGAACTTGGTCTTGAAGCCCAGGCCCAGCACCCGGTTGGTGAGGTGCCGGTCATCGCCGAAGCTGCACCGGGAGCCCAGGAAGCTCTGGCCGTACCAGTCCTGCAGGAAGCGGCGCAGCAGCAGGTTGCGGTACATGCCGAGCGGGCCGCTGATGCACTGCACGCAGCCAAAGTAGGACTGACAGGCCCGCTCCACGTTAAAGGCCATCCAGTAGCGCACGCTGCTCAGGAAGGAGATCCACGAGTCGTACTGGTTCAGGATCTGTGGACAGGCAAAGCAGAGCAGAGTTATACTACACTGAGTGAGGCACGCAAGTTCCTGAGCGCAACACACTTAGCATTGCAGACGGAGACTATTAATGGGGACAGGGGGAGGCTGTTAATGGGGACAGGGGGAGGCTGTTAATGGGGACAGGGGGAGACTGTTAATGGGGACAGGGGGAGGCTGTTAATGGGGACAGGGGGAGACTGTTAATGGGGACAGGGGGAGGCTGTTAATGGGGACAGGGGGAGACTGTTAATGGGGACAGGGGGAGACTGGTTAATGGGGACGGGGAGACTGTTAATGGGGACGGGGGAGACTGATTAATGGGTATGGGGGAGACTGTTAATGGGGACAGGGGGAGACTGTTAATTGGGACAGGGGGGATTGTTAATGGGGACAGGGGGAGACTGTTAATTGGGACAGGGGGAGATTGTTAATGGGGACAACAGGGGGGTTAATGGGGACAGGGGGAGACTGGTTAATGGGGACGGGGGAGACTGTTAATGGGGACGGGGGAGACTGGTTAATGGGGACAGGGTAGACTGGTTAATGGGTAAGGGGGAGACTGTTAATGGGGACAACAGGGGGGTTAATGGGGTACAAGCAAAAGGCTGGAGAGACACAGTATATGTGCAGAGAAAGCAACAACATGCATTTATACAGTGCCTTTAATGTAGAACAAAGCGCTTCTCAGGTGTACTTTAATAAATAGGCACCAAGCCAAAGTAGATAGAATCATAAAAATTTATGGCACAGAATGAGGACATTCAGCCCATCGTGTCCGTGCTGGCCGAAAATGAGCCACCCGGCCGAATCCCACTTTCCAGCACTTGGTCCGTGGCCCTGTGGGTTTCGGCACTTCAGGTGCACATCCAGGGACTTTTGAAATGAGCTGAGGGTTTCTGCCTCCACCACCCTCTCAGGCAGTGAGTTCCAGACCCCCACAACCCTCTGGGTTAAAAAATTTCTCCTCAGCTCCCGTCTAATCCTTCTGACAATTACTTTAAATCTATGCCCCCTCGCTATTGACCTCTCTGCTAAGGGAAATAGGTCCTCCCGATCCAGTCTATCTAGGCCCCTCATAATTTTATACACCTCAATTAAATCTCCCCGAAGCCTCCTCTGTTCCCAAGAAAACAACCCCAGCCTATCCAATCTTTTCCCATAGCTAAAATTCTCCAGTCCTGGCAATATCCACGTAAATCTCCTCTGTACCCTCTCTAGTGCAATTACATCCTTTATTTTTTTATTATTCGTTCGTGGGTGTCGCTGGCAAGGCCGGCATTTATTGCCCATCCCTAATTGCCCTTGAGAAGGTGGTGGTGAGCCGCCTTCTTGAACCGCTGCAGTCCGTGTGGTGAAGGTTCTCCCACAGTGCTGTTAGGTAGGGAGTTCCAGGATTTTGACCCAGCGACGATGAAGGAACGGCGATATATTTCCAAGTCGGGATGGTGTGTGACTTGGAGGGGAACGTGCAGGTGGATTCTAGGATTGCAACGGGATCTTGATAAATTGGGCCAGTGGGCCGATGAATGGCAGATGGAGTTTAATTTAGATAAATGTGAGGTGATGGATTTTGGTAGATCGAATCGGGCCAGGACCTACTCCGTTAATGGTAGGGCGTTGGGGAGAGTTATAGAACAAAGAGATCTAGGAGTACAGGTTCATAGCTCCTTGAAAGTGGAGTCACAGGTGGATAGGGTGGTGAAGAAGGCATTCAGCATGCTTGGTTTCATTGGTCAGAACATTGAATACAGGAGTTGGGATGTCTTGTTGAAGTTGTACAAGACATTAGTAAGGCCACACTTGGAATACTGTGTACAGTTCTGGTCACCCTATTATAGAAAGGATATTATTAAACTAGAAAGAGTGCAGAAAAGATTTACTAGGATGCTACCGGGACTTGATGGTTTGACTTATAGGGAGAGGTTGGATAGACTGAGACTTTCTTCCCTGGAGAGTAGGAGGTTTAGGGGTGATCTTATAGAAGTCTATAAAATAATGAGGGGCAGAGATAAGGTCGATAGTCAAAATCTTTTCCCAAAGGTAGGGGAGTCTATAACGAGGGGGCATAGATTTAAGGTGAGAGGGGAGAGATACAAAAGGGTCCAGAGGGGCAATTTTTTCACTCAAAGGGTGGTGAGTGTCTGGAACGAGCTGCCAGAGGCAGTAGTAGAGGCGGGTACAATTTTGTCTTTTAAAAAGCATTTGGACAGTTACATGGGTAAGATGGGTATAGAGGGATATGGGCCAAGTGCAGGCAATTGGGACTAGCTTAGTGGTATAAACTGGGCGACATGGACATGTTGGGCCGAAGGGCCTGTTTCCATATTGTAAACTTCTATGATTCTATGGTGTTGTTCCCATGTGCCTGCTAGTCCTTCTTGTCCTTCGAGATGGTAGAGGTCGTGGGTTTGGGAGGTGCTGTCAAAGAAGCCTTGGCGAGTTGCTGCAGTGCATCCTGTGGATGGTACACACTGCAGCTACAGTGCGCCGGTGGTGAAGGGATTGAATGTTTAGGGTGGTGGATGGGGTGCCAATCAAGCGGGCTGCTTTGTCCTGGATGGTGTCGAGCTTCTTGAGTGTTATTGGAGCTGCACTCATCCAGTCAAGTGGAGAGTATTCCATCACACTCCTGACTTGTGCCTTGTAGATGGTGGAAAGGCTTTGGGGAGTCAGGAGGAGAGTCACTCGCCGCAGAATATCCAGCCTCTGAACTGCTCTTGTAGCCACAGTATTTATATGGCTGGTCCAGTTAAGTTTCTGGTCAATGGTGACCCCCAGGATGTTGATGGTGGGGGATTTGGCAATGGTAATGCCGTTGAATGTCAAGGGGAGGTGGTTAGACTCTCTCTTGTTGGAGATGGTCATTGCCTGGCACTTGTCTGGCGCGAATGTTACTTGCCAGTTATCAGCCCAAGTCTGGATGTTATCCAGGACTTGCTGCATGCGGGCTCAGACTGCTTCATTATTTGAGGGGTTGTGAATGGAACTGAACACTGTGCAATCATCAGCGAACATCCCCATTTCTGACCTTATGATGGAGGGAAGGTCATTGATGAAGCAGCTGAAGATGGTTGAGCCAAGGACACTGCCCTGAGGAACTCCTGCAGCAATGTCCTGGGGCTGAGATGATTGGCCTCCAACAACCACTACCATCTTCCTTTGTGCTAGGTATGACTCCAGCCACTGGAGAGTTTTCCCCCTAATTCCCTTTGACTTCAGTTTTACTAGAGCTCCTTGGTGCCACACTCGGTCAAATGCTGCCTTAATGTTAAGGGCAGTCACTCTCACCTCACCTCTGGAATTCAGCTCTTTTGTCCATGTTTGGACCAAGGCTGTAATGAGGTCTGGAGCCGAGTGGTCCTGGCGGAACCCAAACTGAGCATCGGTGAGCAGGTTATTGGTGAGTAAGTGCCGCTTGATAGCACTGTCGACGACACCTTCCATCACTTTGCTGATGATTGAGAGTAGACTGATGGGGCGGTAACTGGCCGGATTGGATTTGTCCTGCTTTTTGTGGACAGGACATACCTGGGCAATTTTCCACATTGTCGGGTAGATGCCAGTGTTGTAGCTGTACTGGAACAGCTTGGCTAGAGGCGCGGCTAGTTCTGGAGCACAAGTCTTCAGCACTACAGCCGGGATGTTGTCGGGGCCCATAGCCTTTGCTGTATCCAGTGCACTCAGCCGTTTCTTGATATCACGTGGAGTGAATCAAATTGGCTGAAGACTGGCTTCTGTGATGGTGGGGATATCGGGAGGAGGCCAAGATGGATCATCCACTCAGCACTTCTGGCCGAAGATGGTTGCAAACACTTCAGCCTTGTCTTTTGCACTCACGTGCTGGACTCCGCCATCATTGAGGATGGGGATGTTTGCAGAACCTCCTCCTCCTGTTAGTTGTTTAATTGTCCACCACCATTCACGACTGGATGTGACAGGACTGCAGAGCTTTGATCTGATCCGTTGGTTGTGGAATCACTTAGCTCTGACTATAGCAAGTTGCTTCCGCTGTTTAGCATGCATGTAGTCCTGAGTTGTAGCTTGACCAGGTTGGCACCTCATTTTTAGGTACGCCTGGTGCTGCTCCTGGCATGCTCTTCTACACTCCTCATTGAACCAGGGTTGATCCCCTGGCTTGTTGGCAATGGTGGAATGGGGAATATGCTGGGCCATGAGGTTACAGATTGTGCTGGAATACAATTCTGCTGCTGCTGATGGCCCACAGCGCCTCATGGATGCCCAGTTTTGAGCTGCTAGATCTGTTCTGAATCTATCCCATTTAGCACGGTGGTAGTGCCACACAACACGTTGGATGGTGTCCTCAGTGCGAAGATGGGACTTCATCTCCACGAGGACTGTGCGGTGGTCACTCCTACCAATACTGTCATGGACAGATGCATCTGCGACAGGTAGATTGGTGAAGACGAGGTCAAGTAGGTTTTTCCCTCGTGTTGGTTCACTCACCACCTGCGGCAGGCCCAGTCTGGCAGCTATGTGCTTCAGGACTCGGCCAGCTCGGTCAGTGGTGGTGCTACCGAGCCACTCTTGGTGATGGACATTGAAGTCCCCCACCCAGAGTACATTTTGTGCCCTGGCTACCCTCCAAGTGGTGCTCAACATGGAGGAGGACTGATTCGTCAGCTGAGGGAGGACGGTAGGTGGTAATCAGCAGGCGGTTTCCTTGCCCATGTTTGACCTGATGCCATGAGATTTCATGGGGTTCGGAGTCAATATTGAGGACTCCCAGGGCCACTCCCTCCTGACTGTATATCACTGTACCACCACCTCTGGTGGGTCTGTCCTGCCGATGGGACAGGAACATAGCCAGGGATGGTGATGGAAGAGTCTGGGACGTTGGCTGAAAGGTATGATTCTGTGAGTATGGCTATGTCAGGCTGTTGCTTGACGAGTCTGTGGGACAGCTCTCCCAATTTTGGCACAAGTCCCCAGATGTTCGTGAGGAGGACCTTGCAGGGTCGACTGGGCTTGGTGTTTTGCCTTTGTCGTGTCCGGTGCCTCGTGGTCCGTCCGGTTTTATTCTTATTTTGACTTTTTTTAGCGAGTTTGTACAACTGAGTGGCTTGCTAGGCCATTTCAGAGGGCAATTAAGAATTAACCACATTGCTGTGGGTCTGGAGTCACATATAGGCCAGACCGGGTAAGGACGGCAGGTTTCCTTCCCTAAAGGACATTAGTGAACCAGATGGGTTTTTACAACAATCTGGTAGTTTCATGATGTGGAGATGCCGGTGATGGACTGGGGTGGACAAATGTAATAAAGCTGTTGGACTATAACCTGGTGTTGTACGACTCCTTACATTGGTAGTTTCATGGCCACCATTACTGATACTATTTTTTTTAATTCCAGATTTTATTTAATTGAATTTAAATTCCCCAGCTGCTGTGGTGGGATTTGAACTCATGACTCCGGATTATTAGTCCAGTAACATAACCGCTATGCTACCATACCCTTTTATGTAATGTGGTGACCAGAACTGTACACTGTACTCTAGCTGTGGCCTAACCAGTGTTTTGTACAGTTCTAGCATAACCTCCCTTTATTCTATGCCTCGGCTAATAAAGGAAAGTATCCCGTATGCCTCCTAAACTATCTTATCTACCTGTCCTGCTACCTTCAGGGATCTGTGGACATGCACTCCAAGGTCCTTTTGTTCCTCTGCATCTCAGTATCCTCCCATTTATTGTGTATTCCCTTGCCTTGTTTGCTCTCCCCAAATGTATCACCTCACACGTCTCCGGATTGAATTCCATTTGCCACTTTTCTGCCCACCTGACCGGTCCATTGATATCTTCCTGCAGTCCACAGCTTTCCTCCTCACTGTCAACCACACGGCCAATTTTTCATTGATTTTATTTGCCAGTATTTTTTCATGCCCTCTCTATTTGGAGGGGTTACTGAAAGGTTAGTCTAAAGGTTTTAAGGAGGCTCTTAAAAGAGGAGAGAGAGGCGGAGTGGTTTAGGGAGGGAATTCCGAAGTGTGGGCTTAAGTGGAGTTTGTGGCTTTGGTCTTCCCAATGTTTAATTGGAGGAAATTTCAGCTCCTGCAGGACTGGATATTGGACAAGCAGTCAGACAACGCAAAGGTAGTGAAGGGGTTGAGAGAAAAGAAAGACAGACTTGCATTTATATCGTGCCTTTCACGAACTCAGGACATCCCAAAGTGCTTTACAGCCAATGAAGTACTTTTGAAGTGTAGTCACTGTTGTAATGTAGGAAACGCAGCAGCTAATTTGCGACAGCAAGATCCCACAAACAGCAATGTGATAAATGACCAGATAATCTGTTTTTGTGATGTTGGTTGAGGGATAAATATTGGCCCTAGGAAGAACTCCCCTGCTCTTCTTCAAATAGTGTCGTAGGATCTTTTACATCCACCTGAGAGGGCAGATGGGGCCTCGGTTTAACATCTCATCCGAAAGACGGCACCCCCTCAGTATTGACCCTCCAACAGTGCAGTGCTCCCTCAGTACTGACCCTCCGACAGTGCGGCGCTCCCTCAGTACTGACCCTCCGACAGTGCGGCGCTCCCTCAGTACTGACCCTCCGACAGTGCGGCACTCCCTCAGTACTGACCCTCCGACAGTGCGGCACTCCCTCAGTACTGACCGTCTGACAGTGCGGCACTCCCTCACTACTGACCCTCCGACGCTCCCTCAGTACTGACCCTCCGACAGTGCAGCACTCCCTCAGTACTGACCCTCCGACAGTGCAGCACTCCCTCAGTACTGACCCTCCGACAGTGCGGCACTCCCTCACTACTGACCCTTCCTCAGTACTGACCCTCCGACAGTGCAGCACTCCCTCAGTACTGACCGTCCGACAGTCCCTCACTACTGACCCTCCCTCAGTACTGACCCTCCGACAGTGCAGCACTCCCTCAGTACTGACCGTCCGACAGTGCGGCGCTCCCTCAGTACTGACCGTCCGACAGTGCGGCGCTCCCTCAGTACTGACCCTCCGACAGTGCGGCGCTCCCTCAGTACTGACCCTCCGACAGTGCGGCGCTCCCTCAGTACTGACCCTCCGACAGTGCAGCGCTCCCTCAGTACTGACCGTCTGACACTCCCTCAGTACTGACCGTCTGACAGTGCGGCACTCCCTCACTACTGACCCTCCGACGCTCCCTCAGTACTGACCCTCCGACAGTGCAGCACTCCCTCAGTACTGACCCTCCGACAGTGCAGCACTCCCTCAGTACTGACCCTCCGACAGTGCGGCACTCCCTCACTACTGACCCTCCCTCAGTACTGACCCTCCGACAGTGCAGCACTCCCTCAGTACTGACCGTCCGACAGTGCGGCACTCCCTCACTACTGACCCTCCCTCAGTACTGACCCTCCGACAGTGCAGCACTCCCTCAGTACTGACCGTCCGACAGTGCGGCGCTCCCTCAGTACTGACCGTCCGACAGTGCGGCGCTCCCTCAGTACTGACCCTCCGACAGTGCGGCGCTCCCTCAGTACTGACCCTCCGACAGTGCGGCGCTCCCTCAGTACTGACCCTCCGACAGTGCGGCGCTCCCTCAGTACTGACCCTCCGACAGTGCGGCGCTCCCTCAGTACTGACCCTCCGACAGTGCGGCGCTCCCTCAGTACTGACCCTCCGACAGTGCGGCGCTCCCTCAGTACTGACCCTCCGACAGTGCGGCGCTCCCTCAGTTCTGACCCTCCGACAGTGCGGCGCTCCCTCAGTACTGACCCTCCGACAGTGCGGCGCTCCCTCAGTTCTGACCCTCCGACAGTGCGGCGCTCCCTCAGTACTGACCCTCCGACAGTGCGGCGCTCCCTCAGTACTGACCGTCCGACAGTGCGGCGCTCCCTCAGTACTGACCCTCCGACAGTGCGGCGCTCCCTCAGTACTGACCCTCCGACAGTGCGGCGCTCCCTCAGTACTGACCCTCCGACAGTGCGGCGCTCCCTCAGTACTGACCCTCCGACAGTGCGGCGCTCCCTCAGTTCTGACCCTCCGACAGTGCGGCGCTCCCTCAGTACTGACCCTCCGACAGTGCGGCGCTCCCTCAGTACTGACCCTCCGACAGTGCGGCGCTCCCTCAGTACTGACCCTCCGACAGTGCGGCGCTCCCTCAGTACTGCACTGGGTGTGTCAACCATAGATTTTGTCTCATGTCTCTGGAGGGGGACTTGATCCCACTACCTACTGACCCAGAGTCAAGAGTGCAACCCACTGAGCCACAGCTGACAGGTGTTGAAGAGGTCAAGCTGGGGATCATCAACATATGTGTGGAAGCTGTCATTATATCTGCCTAAAGGCCAAGGATCGATCTCTGGGGACTCCAGAGGGGACGGAGTGGGGGTGGGAAGAGAAACCATTGCTGGAGATTACCTGGCTGTGATTGGATAGATATGAGTAAAACCAAGTGAGGGCAGGGATGGAGCCCTTATATCAAAGTCACAAACGCCATCCTGAGCCTGTGACCGTGGTAAACTCTCCACCCTCAACCTGGCTGCAGTTTTTGACCTCATCGTCCTTCTTTATTCTCCAGTCCCCACCCTCAGTGCCCCCCCACTGTGAACGGTCCCCACCCTCAGTGCCCCCCCACCGTGAACAGTCCCCACCCTCAGTGCCCCCCCACCGTGAACAGTCCCCACCCTCAGTGCCCCTCCACCGTGAACGGTCCCCACCCTCAGTGCCCCTCCACTGTGAACAGTCCCCACCCTCAGTGCCCCTCCACTGTGAACAGTCCCCACCCTCAGTGCCCCTCCACCGTGAACAGTCCCCACCCTCAGTGCCCCTCCACCGTGAACAGTCCCCACCCTCAGTGCCCCTCCACCGTGAACGGTCCCCACCCTCAGTGCCCCCCCACCGTGAACAGTCCCCACCCTCAGTGCCCCTCCACCGTGAACAGTCCCCACCCTCAGTGCCCCCCCACCGTGAACAGTCCCCACCCTCAGTGCCCCTCCACCGTGAACAGTCCCCACCCTCAGTGGCCCCCCACCGTGAACAGTCCCCACCCTCAGTGCCCCCCCACCGTGAACAGTCCCCACCCTCAGTGCCCCTCCACCGTGAACAGTCCCCACCCTCAGTGGCCCCCCACCGTGAACAGTCCCCACCCTCAGTGGCCCCCCACCGTGAACAGTCCCCACCCTCAGTGCCCCCCCACCGTGAACAGTCCCCACCCTCAGTGCCCCCCCACCGTGAACAGTCCCCACCCTCAGTGCCCCCCCCACCGTGAACAGTCCCCACCCTCAGTGCCCCTCCACCGTGAACAGCCCCCACCCTCAGTGCCCCCCCACCGTGAACAGCCCCCACCCTCAGTGCCCCCCCACTGTGAACGGTCCCCACCCTCAATGTTCCCCCCCACTGAGAGGTTCAAACATAGAGTCGCGGGAGAGATGGGTGCAGATTTGGGAGACGTCAACACATTCAAGGACTTTGGAGAAGAAATGGAGTTGGAGATTGGGCATGGGGTCGAGAGGGCTGGGGGAGACTGAAGAGATTAGAGGGGGATGAGTTAATACAAGTAAAATCCCACAGCTGCTGGAATCTGAACCAAACAAAGAAAATGCTGGAGACACCTGGGCCTGTGGCGAGAGCAGTCGGGTTATTGGTTCTCGTACAGACCCGTCTCCAAAACTGGAAAATAAAATGTGAACAGAAAAAGGGCGGAAAAAATATTAAAAAAAGATCCAGAGAGGAATCAAGTGACAGGCCATGGAGAGAGATACTGGGACAAGGGGCCTGTAAATAGGGCAGGAAGAGGGAGCCTGGGGAATGGAGAGATGGAGAATCCATCCGGGCCTCAGGCGTGGACTTAAATCCGGTTTGAAAATGAGGAAGAAGCTGAAGTCACTGAAATCAGTGTCCAGAGCAGAAGGTTGAAAGTTGCCCCGGGGACAGGGTGGAAATCGTTCCTGAATCTTGGAATGTTTTCCAGTTTTGAGCAGCATTTTAAAAAGAACAAAGGGAAGAAAAAACAGAGACACGAAGGAAAGAGGAAATGGGAATGATCTGAAAAGAAGTGAACAGAAAACAGGAGGTGGTTAAATGGCTGAGGTGATAATGTGAGAGGATAGGGTGGGAAATGACGAGAGCAGTGGGGGAGGGCGAGGGGCACTCAGGGTGGGGACTGTTCACTGAGGGTGGGGACTGTTCACTCAGGGTGGGGACTGTTCACTCAGCCTTTCCCACCCCCAGTTCCAGTGAGTTTGTTCCTGGAGGAATCGGCACCAACCTGAACATCTCCGCCCACTCCCCCCACACTGGGGTCTCCTTCCAGCACTCGCACCATCTCTGCCGTGCAGGCAGGGTCCAGAACAGTGTCCGAATCGCAGACCTGGGGAAACAGCAGAGCGATGGTCATTTACTGGCCGGTTACGGGGACTGGCCCCCGGGAATCGTCAATTGATCCACATTAATAATCTGAGAGGGCCCGTGTGGCCTGCTGCCTTTGAGCACTCAATCCAGGCCACACTGACCAGGAAACCCTGGGGTCCAATCCCGGCCTGTGCACAGTCAGTCAGTAGGGCCCCTGCACCCATTGTCCAGAGAATCAGCCTGGGCTCCTGATCACTGCCCTGGGTTAGAGAGAGGGGGAATCAGCCTGGGCTCCTGCTCCTGATCACTGTCCTGGTTAGAGAGGGGGAATCAGCCCAGGCTCCTGCTCCTGATCACTGCCCTGGATTAGAGAGAGGGGGAATCAGCCCAGGCTCCTGCTCCTGCTCACTGCCCTGGATTAGAGAGAGGGGGAATCAGCCCAGGCTCCTGCTCCTGATCACTGTCCTGGATTAGAGAGAGGGGGAATCAGCCCAGGCTCCTGCTCCTGATCACTGCCCTGGATTAGAGAGAGGGGGAATCAGCCCAGGCTCCTGCTCCTGCTCACTGTCCTGCTGCAAATTGTGTGGGTGTTGGGTGAGCAAAGGATCGAGGCTCGGCTGATGCCCTGAATAGACAGCTATCACTGTCTGTGTTCACACATGAAGGGGATGAGGTATTGGACGGTGATCAATGCCCCAGTCTGTTTCCCCCCCCACAGAGTCCATACCCCACCCTCTTCCCCCCAGAGCCTGTATCCCAGCCAGTTCCCTCCAGAGCCCATAAGACTATAAGGGATAGGAGCAAGAGTAGGCCATTCGGCCCCTCGAGCCTGCTCCACCATTTAATGAGATCATGGATGATCTGATTTTTACCTCAACTCCACTTTCCCGCCCTTTCCCATATCCTTTGACTCCCTCGCTGATCAAAAATTTGTCTAACTCAGCCTTGAATGTATTCAATGACTCAGCCTCCACTGCTTTTTGGGGTAAAGAATTCCAAAAATTCACGACCCTCTGGGAGAAGAAATTCCTCCTCATTTCTGTTTTAAACGGGCGACCCCTTATTCTGAGACTATGCCCCCTAGTTTTAGATTCCCCCATGAGGGGTAACATCCTCTCAGCATCCACCCTATCGAGTCCCCTCAGAATCTTGTATGTTTTAATAAGATCTCCTCTCATTCTTCTAAACTCCAGTGTGTATAGACCCAACCCTTCCATACCCGTAATCAACCTAGTGAACCTTCTCTGAACTGCCTCCAATGCAAGTATGTCCTTCCTTAAATAAGGGCACCAGAACTGTACGCAGTATTCCAGGTGTGGACTCACCAGCACCCTGTACAGTTGCAGCATGACTTCCCTGCTTTTATACTCCATCCCCCTAGAAATAAAGGCCAATATTCCATTTGCCTTCCGGATTACCTGCTGCTCCTGTATGTTGACTTTTTGTGTTTCATGTACGAGGACACCCAGATCCCTCTGTACCGCAGCATTTTGTAGTATTTCTCCATTCAAATAATATTTTGCTTTTTTATTTTTCCTCCCAAAGTGGATGACTTCACATTTTCCCACATTATATTCCATCTGCCAAATTTTTGCCCATTCGCTTAACCTGTCAATATCCCTTTGCAGACACTTTGGGCCCGATTTTAGCACCCGGTTCCGGGTGCATTCTCGGCGGGGGGGGGCCTCTAAAATCCCGATTTCGAGGAGCGGGACCGGATCGCGCCTCGATCCCGCCCACTTCCGGGTTCCGTGCTGACGTGCGGGGGTGCGTGCGTTGGCCCCGCTGGTGGGAATCCCTCAGGCAATTAAAGCCAGCGGGGTTCCACTTGAGTGTATTTATCTCGGTATTTCAGGTCATTAAATGACCTGATTGAGCTGTTTATTTAACAGGTGTGGGATTTTACAGTGAAATGAGACTGTTTCCCATACTGGGGGAAACACTCACACTCTCAACGGACGTGTTGCAGCCAGCAGCCTGTGGCAGCTGCCAAGGTGCATTCCACAGGTGGGGGGGGTGGGGAGAGCCTTCACCAACGCAGGAGGACACTCCGTAACATTGGGCAACGCCTGCCCTCCACCACCCTCCTCCAAGCAAGAAGATTCACCGGCGTGGAAGTCCAACCCCTGTGCGAGGACACACTTTTCTAGCGTGCACAACCCCGCAAACCTACACCTGCCAGATGGGTGCTGCGTTGACATCCTCGGAGGACGAACAGCATGACCAGCCTCAGCAGCCTCGCAGTCCACGCCGTCCACCTCAGAGACGTGCATCCCCACAACACGGTGCTGTGGCACATCCACCTGCACAGCAGGATGGAGGGCATCCGCAGAGAGAGATGCGTCGCAGGAGGCACTACCCTCCGCACAGGGTCTACAGACCGAGGCTCAGCTTCATGGACCTCTCTGAGCAGCAGTGCATACGTAGGCTCAGAGTCACTTGCCAGGTAGTCGCCGACATCTGCAGCCTCCTCAATGACGAGCTGCTCCCGGATGGACCAAGCAGCATCTTCTTACCCATCGCCGTCAAAGTCACCACTGCCCTCAACTTCTTCGCCTCCGGATCCTTCCAGGGTGCCACGGGGGACATCACCGGGGTCTGTCAGTCGTCTGCACACAAGTGCATAAGGCAGGTCACCGATGGGTTGTTCCACAGGGCCTCGACCTACATCAACTTCGCCATGGACGAGCGCAGCCAGACGGAGAGGGCGGTTGGATTCCATGCTGTGGCTGGCTTCCCACGGGTGCAGGGTGTAATCGATTGCACCCACATCGCAATACGGGCACCTCCACATGAGCCAGGGCTGTTCATCAACAGGAAAGGGTATCACTCCATGAACGCCCAGCTCATTTGTGACCACCGCCAGAGATTCCTACACGTGTGCGCCAGATACCCCGGCAGCTGCCACGATGCCTTCGTCCTCAGGGAGTCCACCGTCCCGCCCCTCTTCCACGCACCCAACGCCGGCAACGGCTGGCTCCTCGGCGACAAGGGATATCCCCTGCACACGTGGCTTATGACACCTCTGAGGAACCCCATCACCGAGCCGCAGCGTCGGTATAATGACAGCCACATTGCTACCAGGTCTACAATTGAGCAGGCCATAGGGCTGCTCAAGATGCGCTTCAGGTGCCTTGATCGTTCCGGGGGAGCACTCCAATACACGCCACTCCGAGTGGGACGAATTATAGTTGTCTGCTGTGCCCTGCATAACATGGCCCAACAGAGAGGGGGGTGCCGCTGGAGGAGGCCCCATGCACACCCGCCACCCACATTGAGGACGACAATGAGGAGGAGGAGGAAGAGGGAGAGGAGGAGGAACGACCCATGCGCCGAACACCGGCTCACCTGCGTGCTCGTCAGGCCAGGGAGGCACTCATATGCCAACGGTTCTCCTAACATCACACTGTGTGACGCGTTCACATATCATAACGTGCACAGACGAGGGTCCATACAGGCTCCCTCCACAGAAGAGTGGTGCCTGTACACCTGCACCCACTGGATTATGCCCAATGGGTGGGACGGGGTGGTCGTCGTCATGATGAGGCGCACGGAAGGGACATATTGCACAAGCTGCAGAATTATGGACAAGAGGTGGCAGCATTGGTG
Source organism: Heptranchias perlo (assembly GCF_035084215.1). Lineage (NCBI taxonomy): Eukaryota > Metazoa > Chordata > Chondrichthyes > Hexanchiformes > Hexanchidae > Heptranchias > Heptranchias perlo. Next base: position 65,948,732 of record NC_090340.1, on the reverse strand, counting down.
AGAAAAAGTGAGTTTATTTTGTGGTGACATTCAAAGAGTGGAAATTAAAAAAAAACAAATAGACAAACACCCTGGTGCAATCCCTGTGTGCTCACGGAACTTTAGGCTTTCGTTTCCGGGTACCCCTACGTGGTGCTACCCCTGTGGCTCCAGCAGAGGTGGTGGCAGGTTGCTCCTGTTTGTGCCCTGACCGGGTAGATGCTTTGGGCCGACGCCCCCTGGGTTTCGGTGCCCACGAGGGCACCTCCACAGACTGCTCCTCCTGCACCTGTGCAGGGGCAGACTCGGCCACCTGGAGAGGATGGACTATTGCGGGCACTGGTTGAGAGGGGGGCAACGGGTGAGACCTGGGGGCGCCTTGAGTAGCGTCCACACTTCCATGTCCCCGTTCACCATCTTCCCTCTCATGGCCAAGGCCCACATCACCCCTTCCACCCTGCTGGACGGCAGTTTGGATGACGTGGGTGAGACCTTGCAAGGCCACCTCCAATGTATCTGTCAACCTGTTGATGGCGGCAGAATGTTGCTCACCCTGAATCCGAACAGCCGTTGTGAGGGCCTGGATGGACTCATTGGTGAGCTGTGCGTGACGCTCGAGGGAGGCTAGCCTGTCCTCCACCGCAGACGTTCCCACACCTACCCGCGACACTATCTCAGAGATGCCTTCACGTCCCTGCGACACTATCTCGGCGATACCCACCTGCACCTGTGCCACCATTCCCCTCATGCAGGAGTTGGACTCCTCCATCCTCCGTGCGATTGTGGAGAGTGCGCGTGGCACCTCTCCCAGTACCTCAGCAATGTTCTGGTGCCCCTCGACGACTCTCCTTTTGACAGGTGGCCCCCTGGGTTCAGCATCTGGGTCTGGCTGAGCAAAGCCTGGAGAAGAGTGCTCCCACCGACGCGGACCCTCCGCGGCTGACCCTGCCACCAGGGTCTGCTCATGCTCACGTGTGCGCGGTGACTCACCATGTGCAATCCCAACTAACTGAGGGGGGGGACCCACCGAGATGTGTGTATCTGCGCTGGTGGATGCTTGGCTCATGTGTGACGATGCACCCTCAGAGACCGGCATGTCCTCTGAGGAATCGCCCTCAACCGAAACGTCGATCGCAGACGGTCCTGCAAGAGAACAGAGGGAAATATCAGGCATGTGACCAAATGTGGCGGTACGGCATGTGCCATGTGATGCTAAGATCATTCGCGATCATGGGTGATGAGTGCCAGCTTTCCCTTACCGGCCGTTTCGCCAGAACCAGACTCGCCATCCACCACCGACAGGCAATGCAGCGTGCGGCTGATCTCCAGCGCCTCGACCTCGGCGTCTGTCAGGGCCACCTCGTGTGGCGGGCCCCCTCCGGTGCGTGCCCTATCGCGTGCGTTCCTGGCCCTCTTCTCCTGTGAGGGCAAAACACAAAAACGTTATTGAGTGATGATTACAATGTGAGACGCTTCAAGCATTGGTGTGAGTGGGTTGAGCGTGTGCCAGATGGATGGGAGGATGCGTGTGCCACATGGCCATCCCATTGTATGGGCATTGGGGTGTGTGGTAGTGGTCGAGTGGGGACAGGGACGGTGGGTACGTGCAGGCACTGTGAGGATGATAGTTGGGTGGCTGTGAGGATTGTTGCGGGAGCGCAGTGCTGTCAGTGGAGATGGGGTTGTGAGGTGTTTGAGGTGATGTGGAAGACGGAGTGACGCAGAGTGCGTTAGTGTACTCACCTTCCCGGATCTGGTGAGGTCATTGAATCTCTTGCGGCACTGAATCCAAGTGCGGGTGGTGTTTCCCCTGCTTGTGACCTCCGCGGCCACCTCCTCCCATGCCCTCTTGGTGGCGCTGGCAGGGCACCTCCTTCCATTGGTGGGGAACAGCGTCTCCCTCCTCATGCGGACCCCGTCCAGCAGCACCTGGAGGGCGTGGTCCGTGAATCGGGGAGCAGCCTTACCCCTGCGCTCCTCCATCCTTCATGGAGTGTAGTTTGTGGCTGGAGGGGCTTTGGTGGACTGCCCCTTTAAATAGAGCGCCACCATCGCTCAGACGTCAATGCGCATGTGCAGGCCGCCGGCACGCAGCTGAGAAGCGCGGAACCCGTAACTGCCGGCTAATTACATCAATCATCCCGCGATCGCGCGCGCAACGCACTCAATTTGGACGGCGCGTTTTCCTCGAGCCCGACTGACCACCCGCTGCCAACCCGCACCCCTGGTAAAATCGGGCCCTTTGTGTCCTCATCGCAACTTGCTTTTCCACCTATCTTTGTATTATCAACCCGTACCCCACCCTGATCCCCCCAGAGCCTGTACCCCCACCCTCTTCCCCCCAGAGCCCGTACCCCACCCTCTTCCCCCCAGAGCCCGTACCCCACCCTGATCCCCCCCAGAGCCTGTACCCCCACCCTGATCCCCCCAGAGCCCGTACCCCACCCTGTTCCCCCCAGAGCCCGTACCCCACCCTGATCCCCCCAGAGCCTGTACCCCAGCCTGTTCCTCCCCCAGAGCCCATACCCCACCATCTTCCCCCCTGAACCGTACCCCAGCCTGTTCCCCTCCCCTCCCCCCAGATCCCATACCCCAGCCTTGAGTGTAACTGCTGCAGAAATGACTGATGCATTTTACACAGAATTTGATAGAAATTACAGCAGAATCTTGGCCCAGCCAATCCCTGTTAGTGTTCACTCTCCACACGATCAGTGCCCCAATCCCCTGAACCCACCCTACCCCCATATCCCTTTATCCCCATTTATCTTCAACCATCTATCGAACCTATTCTTAAATGTTGGCACGGTCTCTGCTTTAATCACTTTGCTACAAACCACTTAAAGTAATTCACTGTGTGAAGTGGCTCGAGATAAACACAAATCTTTTTTAAATCTTGGGTCACTTCTAAATCTCTGAACAAACTGAACTTTCATAACCTTTCTATAAATCTAAAATTACTACCTGCAAGCTGTTTATTACTGTGTCTGTTATAATTAATGAGCCTATTGTGAGCAGCACCTGTAATTAGAGCAGTGTCTGGGTTTATCTACTGCTCTGTAATTCCACATCCCACCAGCAGATGGTGCAGCAACACAGATCCCCCAAATCACCCCCACATCACCCTCCAAATCACCCCCAAAATCACCCTCCAAAATCACCCCCCATCACCCTCCAAATCACCCCCCAAAATCACCCCCACATCACCCTCCAAATCACCCCCCAAAATCACCCCATCACCCCCAAAATCACCCCCACATCACCCTCCAAAATCACCCCCCAAAATCACCCCCACATCACCCTCCAAATCACCCCCCAAAATCAACCCATCACCCCCAAAATCACCCCCACATCACCCTCCAAAATCACCCCCACATCACCCTCCAAAATCACCCCCCAAAATCACTCCCACATCACCCCCCAAAATCACCCCCACATCACCCTCCAAAATCACCCCCACATCACCCTCCAAAATCACCCCCACATCACCCTCCAAAATGACCCCCCAAAATCACCCCCACATCACCTTCCAAATCACCCCCCAAAATTGCCCCCCAAAATCACCCCCACATCACCCTCCAAATCACCCCCCAAAATCACCTCCAAATCACCCCCCAAAATCACCCTCCACATCACCCCCCAAAATCACCTCAAATCACACTCCAAATCACCCCGCACAATCACCCCCCACAACACCTGCCAAATAACCCCAAAATCATCCCCACATCACCCTCCAAATCACCCCCCAAAATCACTCCCACATCACCCCCCAAAATCACTCCCACATCACCCCCCAAAATCACCTCCAAATCACCCCCCAAAATCACCCCACATCACGCTCCAAATCACCCCCCAAAATCACCCCACATCACCCTCCAAATCACCCCCCAAAATCACCCCCACATCACCCTCCAAAATCACCCCCACAGCACCCTCCAAATCACCCCCCAAAATCACCCCCACATCACCCTCCAAAATCACCCCGCAAAATCACCCCCACATCACCCTCCAAATCACCCCCCAAAATCACCCTCCAAATCACCCCCCAAAATCATCCCAACATCCCCCACCAAATCACCCCCCCAAAATTGCCCCCCAAAATCACCCCATAACACCCCCCAAAATCACCCCATAACACCCCCCAAAATTGCCCCCCAAAATCACCCTCTCACCCTCCAAAATCACCCCCACATCACCCCCCAAAATTGCCCCCCAAAATCACCCCCACATCACCCTCCAAATCATCCCCCAAAATCACCCTCCAAAATCACCTCCAAATCACCCCCCAAAATCACCCTCTAAATCACCCCCCGCAAAGTCACCCCAAATCACCCGCAAAATCACCCCCAAAATCACCCCACATCACTCTCCAAATCACCCCCCAAAATCACCCCCACATCACCCTCCAAAATCACCCCCCAAAATCACCCCCACATCACCCTCCAAATCACCCCCCAAAATCACCCCCACATCACCCTCCAAATCACCCCCACATCACCCTCCAAAATCACCCCCACAGCACCCTCCAAATCACCCCCCAAAATCACCCCCACATCACCCTCCAAAATCACCCCGCAAAATCACCCCCACATCACCCTCCAAATCACCCCCCAAAATCACCCTCCAAATCACCCCCCAAAATCATCCCAACATCCCCCACCAAATCACCCCCCCAAAATTGCCCCCCAAAATCACCCCATAACACCCCCCAAAATCACCCCATAACACCCCCCAAAATTGCCCCCCAAAATCACCCTCTCACCCTCCAAAATCACCCCCACATCACCCCCCAAAATTGCCCCCCAAAATCACCCCCACATCACCCTCCAAATCATCCCCCAAAATCACCCTCCAAAATCACCTCCAAATCACCCCCCAAAATCACCCTCTAAATCACCCCCCGCAAAGTCACCCCAAATCACCCGCAAAATCACCCCCAATATCACCCCACATCACTCTCCAAATCACCCCCCAAAATCACCCCCACATCACCCTCCAAAATCACCCCCCAAAATCACCCCCACATCACCCTCCAAATCACCCCCCAAAATCACCCCCACATCACCCTCCAAATCACCCCCACATCACCCTCCAAATCACCCCACAAAATCACCCTCCAAATTTCTAAGTCTCTAAGTTTCTGTCAGGCTTCAGCAGAGAGAGCTGCTGTAGCAAGTTAATTGGTTAGCTAGATTCAATTGGTCCCTGAAGGTGGGGCAGGCCTGACTCATCTGAGTCTCAACTGTAGAAATACAGGGGCCTGTCAGTGCAAACAGCACGGTGTGAGGACAACACAGTGTGCTGAGAGTTCGGTAAGTGTGGGAGTTTGGTGAAGTGGGGGAAGGAGGTGCTGCTTTGCCTTGCTTTTCCTGCAGAGCGGTAGTGGACCTGAGAGTAGAAGACTGAGATTGTGGAATAAAAGCAGCAGCAGACCTGCACCAAGAGACAACTACTGTGCGACATCACAGGGACTTAACTCCTGGACCGAAGATAAATAAGAAGCAAAAAGTAATCCAAGTGGGACGTCACCAAGGAAGAGGTAAGTGATTGGTTGGTGAGTATTTTCCTGCTGAATTTGTCTAAGGTTAGAGTTTGTGGATTCTCTGGTCTCTGTTGTGTAGTGGGGGACTGCTGTTCAGCAAGGGCCCTTGAGTATACCTTTTTAATTGAAGTGAAATTGGTGGGATTCATTTAATTTGAATTAATTAGTTAAAGGGTAAGTCATGTCAGGACAGCCCAGCCCCGTGTTATGCTCTTCCTGCTCTATGTGGGAAATCAGGGACCCTTCCGGTGTCCCTGACGACCATGTGTGCGGGAAATGTATCCAGCTGCAGCTACTGACAAACCGCATTGCGGCACTGGAGCTGCGGATGGATTCATTAAGGAGCATTCGCGATGCTGAGAACGTCGTGGACAGCACGTTTAGTGAGATGGTCACACCGCAGGTAAAGGTTGTACAGGCAGGAAGTAAGTGGGTGACCACCAGGCAGAGTGAGAAGAGCAGGCAGGCAGTGCAGGGGTCCCCTGTGGCCGTCCCCCTCTCAAACAAATATACCGCTTTGGATATTGTTGAGGGGGATGACTTATCAGGGGAAGGCAGCAGCAGCCAACTTCCTGGCACCAGGGGTAGCTCTGCTGCACAGGCTGGGAGGAAAAAGAGTGGAAGAGCTATAGTGGTAGGGGATTCTATCATAAGGGAAACAGACAGGCGTTTCTGTGGCCGTAAACGTGACTCCAGGATGGTTTGTTGCCTCCCTGGTGCCAGGGTCATGGATGTCACTGAGCGGCTACAGGGCATTCTCAAGGGGGAGGGTGAGCAGGCAGAGGTCGTGGTCCACATTGGGACCAATGACATAGGTAGGAAGGGAGATGAGGTCCTGCATCAAGAATTTAGGGAGCTAGGTAGCAGATTAAAGAGCAGGACCTCAAAGGTTGTAATCTCTGGATTACTCCCAGTGCCACGGGCTAGTGAGTATAGAAATAGGAGGATAGAACAGATGAATGCGTGGCTAAAGAGTTGGTGCAGGAGGGAGGGTTTCAGTTTCCTGGATCACTGGGCCTGCTTCTGGGGAAGGTGGGACTTGTACAAGTCGGACGGGTTGCACCTGAACCAGAGCGGGACAAATATCCTTGCGGGGAGGTTTGCTAGCACTGTTGGGGGGGGTTTCAACTAACTTGGCAGGGGGATGGGATACAGAGTGGAGCTACAATAGGGGGTGATGTGCAGCCAAATATAGAGAAAAAAACAAGTCAGCTTGGAAGACAGGGCAAATATGTAAGGGCAAGGCTGGATGGCATCTATTTTAATGCAAGGAGTCTTGCGAATAAGGAGGATGAACTGAAGGTGTTGACAAACACATGGGAGTATGATATTGTTGCTGTCACAGAGACATGGTTGAGGGAGGGGCAAGACTGACAGCTCAATATTCCGGGGTACAGAATCTTCAGGTGAGACAGAGGGGGAGGTATAAGAGGAGGGGGGGTCGCAATATTAATTAAAGAATCAATTACTGCCATAAGGAGGGATGATATATTAGCAGGTTCCTCTAATGAGGCCATATGGGTGGAGGTTAAAAACAAAAAGGGGGCAAGCACTTTGATGGGAGTGTACTATAGGCCCCCAAACAGTCAGGGGGAGATAGAGGAACAGATATGTAGGCAAATCTCAGAAAATTGTGCAAATAATAGGGTAATAATCGTGGGGGATTTCAACTTCCCCAATATTAACTGGGATACTCAGAGTGTAAAAGGCTTAGAGGGTACAAAATTCTTAACGTGCATCCAGGAGAGCTTTTTGAGCCAGCATGTAGAAAGTCCTACAAGAGAGGGGGCGGTACTGGACCTAATTCTAGGGAATGTGGCCGGCCAAGTGGAAGAAGTGCTAGTAGGTGAGCACTTTGGTGACAGTGACCATAATTCGGTGAGATTTAAGGTGGTCATGGAAAAGGACAGGGAGGGGCCGGAAATAAAGGTTCTAAATTGGGGGAAGGCCGATTTTAATAGGATAAGGCAGGATCTGGCCAAAATGGACTGGGATCAGCTGCTTGTAGGAAAATCCGCATCGGAGCAATGGGAGTCTTTCAGAAGGGAGATTGAGACCATACAATGGCAACATGTTCCCGTAAAGGTCAAGGGTGGTTCCAAGAACTCCAGGGAACCTTGGATGTCAGGGGATATACGAGAATGGATTAGGAAAAAAAGGAGGGCTTTTGGCAGATACAAAAGGCTAAAGACGGAGGAAGCCCTAGAGGAGTACAAAAAGTGCAGGGGGATACTTAAAAAAGAAATTAGGAGATCAAGGAGGGGCCATGAAATAACACTGGCGAGCAAAATAAAGGAAAATCCTAAGATGTTTTATAAGTATATTAAGGGTAAGAGGATGACTAGGGAAAAAATAGGGCCCATTAGGGACAAAAATGGCAATCTGTGTGTGGAGCCGGCAGATGTAGGAAGGGTTCTAAATGAATTTTTTGCATCTGTTTTCACTCTGGAGAAGGACGATGTAGACATTGAAATACGGCAGGGGGACTGTGATATACTCAAACATATTAACATCGAGCGGGAGGAGGTATTGGCGGTTTTAGCAGGCCTAAAAATGGATAAATCCCCAGGCCCGGACGAAATGTATCCCAGGCTACTGTGTGAGGCAAAGGAGGAGATTGCGGGGGCTCTGACACATATATTCAGAACCTCTCTGGCCACAGGGGATGTGCCAGAGGACTGGAGAACCGCTAATGTAATACCATTATTCAAGAAGGGGAGTAGGGAAAAACCGGGGAACTACAGGCCAGTGAGCCTAACATCAGTGGTAGGAAAATTATTGGAAAAAATTCTGAAGGACAAAATTAGTCTCCACTTGGAGAAGCAAGGATTAATCAGGGATAGTCAACATGGCTTTGTCAAGGGAAGATCATGTCTGACTAATTTGATTGAATTTTTTGAGGGGGTGACCAGGCGTGTGGATGAGGGTAACGCAGTGGATGTGGTATACATGGATTTCAGTAAGGCCTTCGATAAAGTCCCCCACAGGAGACTGGTCAAGAAGGTACGAGCCCATGGAATCCAGGGTGCCTTGTCACTTTGGATACAAAACTGGCTTAGTGGCAGAAGGCAGAGGGTGATGGTCGAAGGTTGTTTTTGTGACTGGAAGCCTGTGGCCAGTGGGGTACCACAGGGATCGGTGCTGGGTCCCTTGCTGTTTGTGGTCTACATTAATGACTTGGATATGAATGTAAAAGGTATGATCAGTAAGTTCGCTGATGATACAAAGATTGGTAGGGTGGTAAATAGTGAGGAGGATAGCCTCAGTCTGCAGGACGATATAGATGGGTTGGTCAGATGGGCGGAACAGTGGCAAATGGAATTTAACCCGGAAAAGTGCGAGGTGATGCACTTTGGAGGGACTAACAAGGCAAGGGAATACACAATGAATGGGAGGACCCTAGGCAAGACAGAGGGTCAGAGGGATCTTGGTGTGCAAGTTCACAGATCCTTGAAGGCGGCGGAACAGGTAGATAAGGTGGTAAAGAAGGCATATGGGATACTTGCCTTTATTAGCCGAGGCATAGAATATAAGAGCAAGGAGGTTATGATGGAGCTGTATAAAACACTGGTTAGGCCACAGCTGGAGTACTGTGTGCAGTTCTGGTCGCCACACTACAGGAAGGATGTGATCGCTTTGGAGAGGGTGCAGAGGAGATTCACCAGGATGTTACCAGGGCTGGAGCGCTTCAGCTATGAAGAGAGACTGGGAAGATTGGGTTTGTTTTCCTTGGAGCAGAGGAGGCTGAGGGGGGACATGATTGAGGTGTACAAAATTATGAGGGGCACAGATAGGATGGATACTAAGGAGCTTTTTCCCTTCGTTGAGGGTTCTATAACAAGGGGACATAGATTCAAGGTAAAAGGCGGGAGGTTTAGAGGGGATTTGAGAAAGAACTTTTTCACCCAGAGGGTGGTTGGAGTCTGGAACTCACTGCCTGAAAGGGTTGTGGAGGCAGGAACCCTCACAACATTCAAGAAGCATTTGGATGAGCACTTGAAATGCCATAGCATACAAGGCTACGGACCAAATGCTGGAATATGGGATTAGAGTAGACAGGGCTGATGGCCGGCGCGGACACGATGGGCCGAAGGGCCTCTATCCGTGCTGTATGACTCTGTGACTCTGTGACCCCCACATCACCCTCCAAATCACCCCATCACCCCGCAAAATCACTCTCCAAATCACCCCCACATCCCCGCCAAATCACCCCCCAAAATCACTCCCACATCACCCCCCAAAATCACCTCCAAATCACCCCCACATCACCCTCCAAAATCACCCCCCCACATAACCCTCCAAATCACCCACCAAAATCACTCCCACATCCCCCGCCAAATCACCCCCATAACACCCCCCAAAATTGCCCCCCAAAATCACCCTATCACCCTCCAAAATCACCCCCCAAAATCGCCCCCCAAAATCACCCCCACATCACCCTCCAAATCATCCCCCAAAATCACCTCCAAATCACCCCCAAAATCACCCTCTAAATCACCCCCCAGTCACCCCAAATCACCCGCAAAATCACCCCCCACATCACCCCAAAATCACCCCCATATCACCCTCCAAATCATCCCCAAAATGACTCCCACATCACCCTCCAAATCACCCCCCAAAATCACCCTGCAAAATCACCCCCACATCACCCTCCAAATCACCCCCCAAAATCACCCTCCAAATCATGCCCCAAAATCATCCCAACATCCCCCGCCAAATCACCCCCCAAAATTGCCCCCCAAAATCACCCCATCACCCTCCAAAATCACCCCCCAAAATTGCCCCCCAAAATCACCCCCACATCACCCTCCAAATCATCCCCCAAAATTGCCCCCCAAAATCACCCCCACATCACCCTCCAAATCACCCCCCAAGATCACCTCCAAATCATCCCCCAAAATCACCCTCTAAATCAACCCCCCCCAAAGTCACCCCAAATCACCCCGCAAAATCACCCCCCACATCACCCGCAAAATCACCCCTACATCACCCTCCAAATCACTCCCACATCTCCCCCAAAATCACCCCACATCACGCTCCAAATCACCCCCCAAAATCACCCCCACATCAACCTCCAAATCACCCCCCAAAATCTCCCCCACATCACCCTCCAAAATCTCCCCCACATCACCCTCCAAATCACCCTCCAAAATTGCCCCCAAAATCACCCCCACATCACCCTCCAAATCACCCCCCAAAATCACCTCCAAATCACCCACCAACATCACTCCCACATCCCCCGCCAAATCACCCTTATAACACCCCCCAAAATTGCCCCCCAAAATCACCCTATCACCCCCCAAAATTGCCCCCCAAAATCACCCCCACATCACCCTCCAAATCATCCCCCAAAATCACCCCCCAAAATCACCTCCAATTCACCCCCAAAATCACCCTCTAAATCACCCCCCCAGTCACCCCAAATCACCCCCACATCACCCCAAAATCACCCCCACATCACCCTCCAAATCATCCCCAAAATGACTCCCACATCACCCTCCAAATCACCCCCCAAAATCACCCCGCAAAATCACCCCCACATCACCCTCCAAATCATCCCCCAAAATCACCCTCCAAATCACCCCCCAAAATCATCACAACATCCCCCGCCAAATCACCCCCCAAAATTGCCCCCCAAAATCACCCCATCACCCTCCAAAATCACCCTCCAAAATCACCCCCCAAAATTGCCCCCCAAAATCACCCCCACATCACCCTCCAAATCATCCCCCAAAATTGCCCCCCAAAATCACCCCCACATCACCCTCCAAATCACCCCCCAAGATCACCTCCAAATCATCCCCCAAAATCACCCTCTAAATCAACCCCCCCCAAAGTCACCCCAAATCACCCCGCAAAATCACCCCCCACATCACCCGCAAAATCACCCCTACATCACCCTCCAAATCACTCCCACATCTCCCCCCAAAATCACCCCACATCACGCTCCAAATCACCCCCCAAAATCACCCCCACATCAACCTCCAAATCACCCCCCAAAATCACCCCCACATCACCCTCCAAAATCTCCCCCACATCACCCTCCAAATCACCCCCCAAAATCACCCCCCAAAATTGGCCCCAAAATCACCCCCACATCACCCTCCAAATCACCCCCCAAAATCACCTCCAAATCACCCCCACATCATCCTCCAAAATCACCCCCCACATCACCCTCCAAATCACCCACCAAAATCACTCCCACATCCCCCGCCAAATGATCCCCCAAAATCACCCTCCAAATCACCCCCCAAAATCACCTCCAAATCACCCCCCAAAATCACCTCCAAATCACCCCCCCAAAGTCACCCCAAATCACCCCCAAAATCACCCCCACATCACCCTCCAAATCACCCCCACATCACCCCCAAAATGACTCCCACATCACCCTCCAAATCACCCCCCAAAATCACCCCCACATCACCCTCCAAAATCTCCCCCACATCACCCTCCAAATCACCCCCCAAAATCACCCCCACATCACCCTCCAAAATCTCCCCCACATCACCCTCCAAATCACCCCCCAAAATCACCCTCCAAATCACCCCCCAAAATCACCTCCAAATCACCCCCCAAAATCACCCCCCCCCCAAAGTCACCCCAAATCACCCACAAAATCACCCCCCACATCACCCGCCAAATCACCCCAAAATCACCCCCACATCACCCTCCAAATCACCCCCACATCACCCCCAAAATGACTCCCACATCACCCTCCAAATCACCCCCCAAAATCACCCCCACATCACCCTCCAAAATCACCCCCCAAAATCACCCCCACATCACCCTCCAAATCACCCCCCAAAATCACCCCCACATCACCCTCCAAATCACCCCCACATCACCCTCCAAATCACCCCATCACCCCGCAAAATCACTCTCCAAATCACCCCCACATCCCCGCCAAATCACCCCCCAAAATCACCCCCACATCACCCCCCAAAATCACCTCCAAATCACCCCCACATCACCCTCCAAATCACCCCCAAAATGACTCCCACATCACCCTCCAAATCACCCCCCAAAATCACCCCACATCACTCTCCAAATCACCCCCCAAAATCACCCCACATCACCCCCCAAAATCACCCCACATCACCCTCCAAAATCACCCCCCAAAATCACCCCCACATCACCCTCCAAATCACCCCCAAAATCACCCCCAAAATCACCCCCACATCACCCTCCAAATCACCCCCAAAATCACCCCCACATCACCCTCCAAATCACCCCATCACCCTGCAAAATCACTCTCCAAATCACCCCCACATCCCCGCCAAATCACCCCCCAAAATCACTCCCACATCACCCTCCAAATCACCCCCCAAAATCACCTCCAAATCACCCCCCAAAATCACCCCACATCACCCACCAAATCACCCCCACATCTCCCCCCAAAATCACCCCCACATCACCCCTCCAAAATCACCCCCAAAATCACCCCCACATTACCCCTGAGGCAGCTGCTAAAGCTTTTCCTGCACATCCTGCCCCCATTTAACTGCAGCAGATGGCTCCTGTTGAAGAGCTAGCACCAGCAGGATGGGCTGAATGGCCTCCTGCACTGTAACCTCTGTAATGTTATGATAATCATGAACCTGCTTTACTTGCTCAGTGAGCGAGCAACAAGGAGAGATTTAAATAGGCTTCAGCCCACATTGAGAAAGCCTTTCTGCAGGATATTCAACTACAGGGGCATCACAGCATGGCCTGAGTTGTGCATGCTTGCACTCCCCAGCAGGAGTTACTGGAGAGCGATCAGGAGCGGGAACACTGGCTGATTCCCCCCTTCCCTAATCCAGGGCACCAAGTCCCCGCTCCTGCTGCCCTGCTGGGACCTCTGCAGGGTCGCGCTGGGTGATCCATTCTCAGTGTGAGAAACACGGGATCCAGCTCCACATCTCTTCCCTTCTGTTTCCCGGATCAGGATTCGCCCATTTCATGCTCAGTTCCCATAAGGAAGTGAAGCTGGAGGTAATTCTGAGCATGGGCCTATCCAATGGTATGAGCCAAGGTCCTGCCTCACGACCTGTTAGATGGCGGTTGTGGGAATTGTGTCCCAATAAAAGTCTGCATGCAACCGAGCTTTGGGGAACGGCAGAGCCTGACCCCTGAGGCCTCAACCCCTGACCCGAGTCCCCGACTCCTGAGGCCCCCACTCCCCAATACACCAGCTCCATCTCCCAGGTGTATCAGCCCTACCTGTATATAATCCACGGTGTCCCCAAGTGCGTCGAATGCGGTGTACATCACCTCTCGCTTTCCTCCCCACTTCTGCATGATGCAGGAGAATTTACACTGAGTCACAATCTCCTCCACCCTCCTCTTGCCCTCATCGAGGGTAAAGTCCGTCTCTCCGGGCCCCTTCTCATGGTAATTACTCTTCCAGACATACGAGCCTGAGCTCTCCAAGCCCATGAGCTCATTGAATATCTCCAGCATGTAGTTGTCGTCCTCACTGTTGCCATCGATGACCATCACCACCTTCAGGTTGGGATACGCAATTCTCTTCACTGACACCAGGCACTTTTTCAGGTAATCCGGGTCCTCCTGATAGGCAGCGATGCAGAGGGCAACGGACTTGTCAAATTTGAGGGGTTGTTTTTCCTTCCTCATCTTCCTGTGCTCCAGGAAGGCAAAGAGACTCTGGATGAAGAGGTGCAGGGCAAGGATGGCACCATACAGCCCAAAGGACAGGTGGTAATTCTCGGTGTATCCGAACTGGTAACCCTTCACATAAGTGCAGGTGATGGCCACAAGCACGGACACAGCAAAGAACGTGGTCACTATGATTCGCAGAACTGTGCAGAGCCTCTCACAAGACATGTTCTGTAATGGGAAAGAGAATCAACTGAGACAGGGCAACCTGGGGAATAACCAACATCAACGTGGGAGGCGCAGAGACTGTTAAATATTAGCTTAAAAAATACAGACTAAAAACTAGTCCCCCAATCACACACAGCCCACTGTCGACCTGCTCCCCAAGACCCACAAACAGGACAGTCCCAGTGGAGCCATCCATTCAGCTACTGCCCCACCGAACTTATCTCCTCAGCTCCATTTTTCTTCCCCTTGTTCAGTCGCTATCCACCGACATCGATGACTCTTCTGAAACCTTTGCCAAATTATCCAATCCCAGTTTTCTGGCCCTCACAAAGACATTCAATCCCCCGACACCTCCATCCCCCACCAGGACATTCAGTCCCTCTACACCTCCATCCCTCACCAGGACATTCAGTCCCTCTACACCTCCATCCCCCACCAGGACATTCAGTCCCTCTACACCTCCATCCCCCACCAGGACATTCAGTCCCTCTACACCTCCATCCCCCACCAGGACATTCAGTCCCTCTACACCTCCATCCCTCACCAGGACATTCAGTCCCTCTACACCTCCATCCCTCACCAGGACATTCAGTCCCTCGACACCTCCATCCCTCACCAGGACATTCAGTCCCTCTACACCTCCATCCCTCACCAGGACATTCAGTCCCTCGACACCTCCATCCCTCACCAGGACATTCAGTCCCTCTACACCTCCATCCCTCACCAGGACATTCAGTCCCTCTACACCTCCATCCCCCACCAGGACATTCAGTCCCTCTACACCTCCATCCCCCACCAGGACATTCAGTCCCTCTACACCTCCATCCCCCACCAGGACATTCAGTCCCTCTACACCTCCATCCCTCACCAGGACATTCAGTCCCTCTACACCTCCATCCCCCACCAGGACATTCAGTCCCTCTACACCTCCATCCCTCACCAGGACATTCAGTCCCTCTACACCTCCATCCCCCACCAGGACATTCAGTCCCTCTACACCTCCATCCCACACCAGGACATTCAGTCCCCCGACACCTCCATCCCCCACCAGGACATTCAGTCCCTCTACACCTCCATCCCCCACCAGGACATTCAGTCCCTCTACACCTCCATCCCTCACCAGGACATTCAGTCCCCCGACACCTCCATCCCCCACCAGGACATTCAGTCCCTCTACACCTCCATCCCACACCAGGACATTCAGTCCCCCGACACCTCCATCCCCCACCAGGACATTCAGTCCCTCTACACCTCCATCCCTCACCAGGACATTCAGTCCCTCTACACCTCCATCCCTCACCAGGACATTCAGTCCCTCTACACCTCCATCCCCCACCAGGACATTCAGTCCCTCTACACCTCCATCCCTCACCAGGACATTCAGTCCCTCTACACCTCCATCCCCCACCAGGACATTCAGTCCCTCTACATCTCCATCCCTCACCAGGACATACAGTCCCTCTACACCTCCATCCCTCACCAGGACATTCAGTCCCTCCACACCTCCATCCCTCACCAGGACATTCAGTCCCTCTACACCTCCATCCCCCACCAGGACATTCAGTCCCTCTACACCTCCATCCCTCACCAGGACATTCAGTCCCTCTACACCTCCATCCCCCACCAGGACATTCAGTCCCTCTACACCTCCATCCCTCACCAGGACATTCAGTCCCTCTACACCTCCATCCCTCACCAGGACATTCAGTCCCTCTACACCTCCATCCCCCACCAGGACATTCAGTCCCTCTACACCTCCATCCCCCACCAGGACATTCAGTCCCTCTACACCTCCATCCCCCACCAGGACATTCAGTCCCTCTACACCTCCATCCCTCACCAGGACATTCAGTCCCTCTACACCTCCATCCCTCACCAGGACATTCAGTCCCTCTACACCTCCATCCCTCACCAGGACATTCAGTCCCTCTACACCTCCATCCCCCACCAGGACATTCAGTCCCTCTACACCTCCATCCCCCACCAGGACATTCAGTCCCCCGACACCTCCATCCCTCACCAGGACATTCAGTCCCTCTACACCTCCATCCCTCACCAGCCTGACAGAGCCATACTCACAGAATCATACCTTTCAGCCAATGTCCCAGACTCTTCCATCACCATCCCTGGGTATGTCCTGTCCCACCAGCACGACAGACCCACCAGAGGTGGCAGTACAGTGATATACAGTCAGGAGGGAGTGGCCCTGGATGTCGCCAACATTGACTCCGGACCCTATGAAATCTCATGGCATCAGGTCAAACATGGGCAAGGAAACCTCCTGCTGATTACCACCTACCGTCCTCCCTCAGCTGATGAATCAGTCCTCCTCCATGTTGAGCACCACTTGGAGGAAGCACTGAGGGTAGCAAGGGCACAAAATGTACTCTGGGTGGGGGACTTCAATGTCCATCACCAAGAGTGGCTCGGTAGCACCACTACTGACCAAGCTGGCCAAGTCCGGAAGGCAGAGCTGCCAAACTGGGCCTGCGGCAGGTGGTCAGCTAACCAACACGAGGGAAAAACTTACTTGACCTCGTCCTCACCAATCTACCTGTCACAGATGCATCTGTCCATGACAGTATTGGTAGGAGTGACCACCATACAGTCCTCATGGAGATGATGTGGGCCATCAGCAGCAGCAGAATTGTATTCCAACATAATCTGTAACCTCATGGCCCGGCATAGTTCTCACTCTACCATTACCAACAAGCCAGGGGATCAACCCTGGTTCAATGAGGAGTGTAGAAGAGCATGCCAGGAGCACCATCAGGCGGACCTAAAAATGAATTGCCAACCTGGTGAAGCGACAACTCAGGACAACATGCATGCTAAACAGCGGAAGCAACATGCTATAGACAGAGCTAAGCGATTCCACAACCAACAGATCAGATCAAAGCTCTGCAATCCTGCCACATCCAGTCGTGAATGGTGGTGGACAATTAAACAACTAACAGGAGGAGGAGGCTCTGTAAACATCCCCATCCTCAATGATGGCGGAGTCCAGCACGTGAGTGCAAAAGACAAGGCTGAAGTGTTTGCAACCATCTTCAGCCAGAAGTGCCGAGTGGATGATCCATCTCGGCCTCCTCTCGATATCCCCACCATCACAGAAGCCAGTCTTCAGCCAATTCGATTCACTCCACGTGATATCAAGAAACGGCTGAGTGCACTGGATACAGCAAAGGCTATGGGCCCCGACAACATCCCGGCTGTAGTGCTCAAGACTTGTGCTCCAGAACTAGCCGCGCCTCTAGCCAAGCTGTTCCAGTACATCTACAACACTGGCATCTACCCGACAATGCGGAAAATTGCCCAGGTATGTCCTGTCCACAAAAAGCAGGACAAATCCAATCCGGCCAATTACTGCCCCATCAGTCTACTCTCAATCATCAGCAAAGTGATGGAAGCTGTCGTCGACAGTACTATCAAGCGGCATTTACTCACCAATAACCTGCTCACCGATGCTCAGTTTGGGTTCCGCCAGGACCACTCGGCTCCAGACCTCATTACAGCCTTGGTCCAAACATGGACAAAAGAGCTGAATTCCAGAGGTGAGGTGAGAGTGACTGCCCTTGACATCAAGGCAGCATTTGACCGAGTGTGGCACCAAGGAGCCCTAGTAAAATTGAATTCAATGGGAATCAGGGAGAAAACTCTCCAGTGGCTGGAGTCATACCTAGCACAAAGGAAGATGGTAGTGGTTGTTGGAGGCCAATCATCTCAGCCCCAGGACATTGCTGCAGGAGTTCCTCAGGGCAGTGTCTGAGGCCCAACCATCTTCAGCTGCTTCATCAATGACCTTCCCTCCAACATAAGGTCAGAAATGGGGATGTTCGCTGATGACTGCACAGTGTTCAGTTCCATTCGCAACCCCTCAGCTAATGAAGCAGTCCGTGCCGGCATGCAGCAAGACCTGGACAACATCCAGGCTTGGGCTGATAAGTGGCAAGTAACATTCGCGCCAGACAAGTGCCAGGCAATGACCATCTCCAACGAGAGAGTCTAACCACCTCCCCTTGACATTCAATGGCATTACCATCGTTGAATCCCCCACCATCAACATCCTGGGGGGTCACCATTGACCAGAAACTTAACTGGACCAGCCATATAAATACTGTGGCTACGAGAGCAGGTCAGAGGCTGGGTATTCTGCGGCGAGTGACTCACCTCCTGACTCCCCAAAGCCTTTCCACCATCCACAAGGCACAAGTCAGGAGTGTGATGGAATACTCTCCACTTGCCTGGATGAGTGCAGCTCCAACAACACTCAAGAAGCTCGACACCATCCAGGACAAAGCAGCCCGCTTGATTGGCACCTCACCCACCACCCTAAACATTCACTCCCTTCACCACCGGCGCACAGTGGCTGCAGTGTGTACCATCCACAGGATGCACTGCAGCAACTCGCCAAGGCTTCTTCGACAGCACCTCCCAAACCCGCGACCTCTACCACCTAGAAGGACAAGAGCAGCAGGCACATGGGGACAACACCACCTGCACGTTCCCCTCCAAGTCACACACCATCCCGACTTGGAAATATATATCGCCGTTCCTTCATCATCGCTGGGTCAAAATCCTGGAACTCCCTTCCTAACAACACTGTGTGAGAACCGTCACCACACGGACTGCAGCGGTTCAAGAAGGCGGCTCACCACCACCTTCTCAAGGGCAATTAGGGATGGGCAATAAATGCCGGCCTCGCCAGCTACGCCCACATCCCATGACCGAATAAAAAAAAAATTCAGTCCCTCTACACCTCCATCCCCCACCAGGACATTCAGTCCCTCTACACCTCCATCCCACACCAGGACCTTTCCAACTCGTACGGGAAATTAGTTCATCTCATTTCCTGTCCTTCTGCCCTCATCCCTTCTCCACCCTCCCAGAACCGTGATAGGGTCCCCTTTGTCCTCATCTTCCACCCCACCAGCCTCCATATTCAAAGGATCATCCTCCACCATTTCCGCCATCTCCAGTGTGATGCCAACACCAAAAACATCTTCCCCTTCCCTCCCCTCTGAGCACTCCGAAGGGACCATTCCCTCCGTGATACCCTGGTTCACTCTTCCATCACCCCTAATATCTGCTCTGCTTCCCACGGCACTTTCCTGTGTGAGCGCAGGAGATGCACATCCCACCATCCAGAACCCCAAACACTCCTTCCGGGTAAGACAGCAATTTATGTCTCTGTGCTCCACCCCATTACACTGTGTTCACCACTCACGATGTTGTCTCCTCTGCATTGACAAGAGCAAATGCATGTTGGGTGATTGCTGCACATTTCCGTTCGGTCCACAAGTGTGACTCTGCGTTTCCGATCGCTTGTCACATTAATTCCCCATCCCGCAGCCACTCTGACCTCTCTGTCCTCGGCCTCCTACACTGTTCCAATGCAGCTCAACGAAAGCTGAAGGAACAGCACCTCATCCTTCCATGATGCACTTTACAACCTTCCTTCCTCAGCAACTTCAGACCTTAACCACTGCTTGCATTTTCTCTCCAGATGCTGGAAATGTTGGATGGGTGCATCAGCGTTTCTGGGGACAGGGCTTGGTGTGTGGGGGAGGGGAGAGTCAGTGCTCAGGATGAGATTCCCCCATCGCTACACTGCATGGGGGGTGGGCTGCACTCATGGGGTCTACCCTCACATCTTTCGGATCTCAGATACATCTCTTATTTATCTCTCTATTACTGTACTATCTCTCTCTATTAGAACATAAGAAATAGGAGCAGGAGTAGGCCATTTGGCCCCTCGCGCCTGCTCCGCCATTCAATCAGATCATGGCTGATCTTCAACCTCAACTCCACTTTCCCGCCCGATCCCCAAATCCCTTGATTCCCCAAGAGCCCAAAAATCTATCGATCTCAGTCGAACCATAGAAAAGATACAGATCAGAAGGGGGCCATTTGGCCCATCGTGTCCACGCCGGCTCGAAGAACAACCAGGTGCCCATTCTAATCCCACCTTCCAGCACCCGGTCCGTAGCTCTGCAGCTTACAGCACTTTAGGTGCAGGTCCAGGTACTTTTTAAAAGAGTTGAGGGTCCCTGCCCCTACCACCAATTCGGGCAGTGAATTCCATACACCCACCACCCTCTGGGTAAAAAAGTTTATCCTCCTGTCCCCTCTAATCCTTCCGCCAATCAGCTTAAATCTATGTCCTCTAGTTCTTGAACTTTCCGCTAGGGGAAACAGGTACTTCCTGTCTATTCTATCTGGGCCCCTCATAATTTTGTACACCTCAATCAAGTTTCCTCTCAGCCTCCTCTGCTCCAAGGAAAACAACCCCAGCCTATCCAATCTCTCAAGCCCTGGCAACATTCTTTGTAAATCTTCTCTGCACTTTCTCCAGAGCAATTACGTCCTTCCTGTAATATGGTGACCAGAACTGCGCACAATACTCCAGCTGTGGCCTTACCAGCGTTTTATCCAGTTCCATCATTAAATCCCTGCTTTTGTATTCTATAACTCGGCTAATAACGGAGAGCATTCCGTATGCCTTCTTCACAACCTTATCTACCTGTACTGTCACCTTCAGGGACCTGTGCACATGCACTCCAAGGTCTCTCACTTCCTCTACCCCTCTCAATATATTCCCGTTTACTGCGTATTCCCTTTTACTGTTTGCCCCTCCCTAAGTGCATTACCTCACACTTCTCCTGGTTGAACTCCATTTGCCACTTTTCCGCCCACTCCACCAACCCATTGATATCTTCTTGGAGTCTACAGCTATCCTCTTCACTAGCAACTACAAGGCCAATTTTTGTGTTGTACCCCCTACATTCAAGTCCAAATCATTAATATATACCACAAACAGCAAAGGACCCAACACTGAGCCCTGTGGCACACCACTGGAAACGGATTTCCATTCGCAAAGACATCCATCGACTTTTACCCTTTGTTTCCTGTTACTGAGCCAATTTTGGATCCAATTCACCACATTTCCTGTATCCCATGGGCTTTTACCTTTCTGACCAGTCTGCCACATGGGACCTTGTCAAATGCCTTACTAAAATCCATGATGTGGAGATGCCGGTGATGGACTGGGGTTGACAATTGTAAACAATTTTACAACACCAAGTTATAGTCCAACAATTTTATTTGAAATTCACAAGCTTTCGGAGGCTTCCTCCTTCCTCAGGTGAATGTTGTGGAAATGAAATCCTCGAACCCTTCGCATTTATAAATCACAGAACAATACCTGGTGATTACAGACAGTCTTTCCAACTGCCCGTTGCCAAGGCAATCACAGTGTACAGACAGAGAGGTGTTACCTACAAGGCCACCGAATATACAAACCACCAAAAAAAAAGAAAAACAGAGAGAGGCAGAAACATAGAAACATCCGGAAGGAAGAGAAAGACAGCAAATGACCCGTTATATTAAAAACAGATAACATTTGTTCGCTGGTGGGGTTACGTGTAGCGTGACATGAACCCAAGATCCCGGTTGAGGCCGTCCTCATGGGTGCGGAACTTGGCTATCAATTTCTGCTCGACGATTTTGCGTTGTCGTGTGTCTCGAAGGCCGCCTTGGAGTACGCTTACCCGAAGGTCGGTGGCTGAATGTCCTTGACTGCTGAAGTGTTCCCCGACTGGGAGGGAACCCTCCTGTCTGGCGATTGTTGCACGGTGTCCGTTCATCCGTTGTCGCAGGTATTGTTCTGTGATTTATAAATGCGAAGGGTTCGAGGATTTCATTTCCACAACATTCCCCTGAGGAAGGAGGAAGCTTCCGAAAGCTTGTGAATTTCAAATAAAATTGTTGGACTATAACTTGGTGTTGTAAAATTGTTTACAATTACTAAAATCCATGTAGACAACATCCACTGCACTACCCTCATCAATCCTCCTTGTCACTTCCTCAAAGAATTCAATCAGATTTGTAAGGCATGACCTTCCCTGAACTATGCTGACTATCCCTGATTAAACCATGTCTTTTCAAGTGACAGTTTATCCTATCTCTCAGTATTGATTCTAACAGTTTGTCCACCACCGAGGTAAGACTGACCGGCCTATAATTGTTCGGCCTTTCCCTCGTACCCTTTATAAACAATGGTACTATGTTTGCAGTCTTCCAATCCTTCAGTACCTCTCCTGTATCTAGTGAGGATTGGAAAATGATCCTCAGAGCATCCGCTATTTCCTCCCTGGCTTCCTTCAATAGCCTAGGAAACAATCCATCCGGCCCTGGTGACTTATCAACTTTCAAGGATTCCAGTCCCTCTAGTACTTCCTCCATCATTATGTTTACCTTATCCAATATTTCACACCTCTCCTCTTTAACTACTACGACCTGGGGGGCACAGTCTAAAAATTAGAGCCAGACCTTTCAGGAGTGAGATTAGAAAACATTTCGACACACAGAGGGTGGTAGAAGTTTGGAACTTTCTTCCGCAAACGGCAATTGATACTAGCTCAATTGCTAAATTTAAATCTGAGATAGATAACTTTTTGGCAACCAAAGGTATTAAGGGATATGGGCCAAAGGCAGGTATATGGAGTTAGAACACAGATCAGCCACGATCTTATCAAATGATGGAGCAGGCACGAGGGGCTGAATGGCCTACTCCTGTTCCTATGACCGGATCATCCCTTTCCTTTGTGAATACAGAGACAAAATATTAATTTAAAACCCTACCCACATCCTCTGCTTCTACACACCAGTTACCCTTATCATCCCTGATAGGCCCCACCTTTTCCTTAGCTATCCTCTTGTTCTTATTGTATTGATAAAACATCTTTGGGTTTTCTTTAATCTTACCAGCTAATATTTTTTCATGCCCTCTATTTGCTTTATTTCCTTTTTTACGTCATCCCTGTACTTTCTATACTCCTCTAGGCTTTCTGCAGTATTTAGTTTTCTGTGACAGTCATAAGCTTTCTTTTTCTGCTTTATCTTGCCCCGTATACTTCTAGACAACCTGGGGGCTCTAGCTTTGGCAGTGCCACCCTTTTTCTTTGAGGGGACGTGTCTGTATTGTACCCATAGAATTTCACTTTTTAGTGCCTCCCACTGGCTTGCCACTGATTTCTCCTCAAGTAGTTGTGTCCAGTCCACTTCTGCCAAATCACCTCTTAGTTCTGTAAAATTTGCCTTCCCCCAATTTAAAATGTTTACTCCTGATTTAACTCTGTCCTTTTCGATAATAATGCTAAAACTAACTGAATTGTGGTCACTATCCCCAATATGGTCACCCACTGTCACTTCACCCACTTGCCCCTCTTCATTTCCCAGGACTAAATCTAGAATTGCATCCCCTCTTGTTGGGCTGTCACGTACTGGCTAAAAAGGTTCTCCTGGACACCAATCAAGAATTTTGCGCCCTCTGTGCCCCTCACACTGTTTGAATCCCAGTTGATGTTAGGGTAGTTGAAGTCCCCGACTATTATTCTTGAATATTTTCTTTCATTCGTTCATGGGATGTGGGCGTCGCTGGCAAGGCCGACATTTGTTGCCCATCCCTAATTGCCCTTGAGAAGGTGGTGGTGAGCCGCCTTCTTGAACCACTGCAGTCCATGTGGTGACGGTTCTCCCACAGTGCTGTTCGGAAGGGAGTTCCAGGATTTTAGCCCAACGACGATGAAGGAACGGTGATATATTTACAAATCGGGATGGTGTGTGACTTGGAGGGGAATGTGCGGGTGGTGTTGTTCCCATGTGCCTGCTGCCCTTGTCCTTCTAGGTGGTAGAGGTCGCGGGTTTGGGAGGTGCCGTCGAAGAAGCCTTGGCGAGTTGCTGCAGTGCATCCTGTGGATGGTACACACTGCACCGGTGGTGAAGGGAGTGAATGTTTAGGTTGGTGGATGGGGTGCCAATCAAGCGGGCTGCTTTGTCCTGGATGGTGTCGAGCTTCTTGAGTGTTGTTGGAGCTGCACTCATCCAAGCAAGTGGAGAGTATTCCATCACACTCCTGACTTGTGCCTTGTAGATGGTGGAAAGGCTTTGATGAGTCAGGAGGTGCGTCACTCACCACAGAATACCCAGCCTCTGACCTGCTCTCGTAGCCACAGTATTTATATGGCTGGTCCAGTTAAGTTTCTGGTCAATGGTGACCCCCAGGATGTTGATGGTGGGGGATTCGGCAATGGTAATGCCATTGAATGTCAAGGGGAGGTGTTTAGACGATCTCTTGTTGGAGATGGCCATTGCCTGGCACTTGTCTGGCACGAATGTTACTTGTCACTTATAAGCCCAAGCCTGGATGTTGTCCAGGTCTTGCTGCATGCGGGCACGGTTTGCTTCATTATCTGAGGGGTTGCAAATGGAACTGAACACTGTGCAATCATCAGCAAACATCCCCATTTCTGACCTTATCATGGAGGGAAGGTCATTGATGAAGCAGCCAAAGAAGGTTGGGCCTAGGACACTGCCCTGAGGAACTCCTGCAGCAATGTCCTGGGGCTGAGATGATTGGCCTCCAACAACCACTACCATCTTCCTTTGTGCTAGGTATGACTCCAGCCACTGGAGAGTTTTCCCCCTGATTCCCATTGACTTCAATTTTACTAGGGCTCCTTGGTGCCACACTCGGTCAAATGCTGCCTTGATGTCAAGGGCAGTCACTCTCACCTCACCACTGGAAATCAGCTCTTTTGTCCATGTTTGGAACAAGGCTGTAATGAGGTCTGGAGCCGAGTGGTCCTGGCGGAACCCAAACTGAGCATCGCTGAGCAGGTTATTGGAGAGTAAGTGCCGCTTGGTGGTACTGTCGACGACACCTTCCATCACTTTGCTGATGATTGAGATCTTATAAACTTCGATCAGATCACCCCTTAACCTTCAAAACTCCAGAGAATACAACCCCAATTTGTGTAATCTCTCCTCGTAATTTAATCCTTGAAGTCCAGGTGTCATTCTAGTAAACCTACGCTGCACTCCCTCCAAGGCCAATATGTCCTTCTGAAGGTGCGGTGCCCAGAACTGCTCACAGTACTCCAGGTGCGGTCTAACCAGGGTTTTGTATAGCTGCAGCATAACTTCTGCCCCCTGTACTCCTGTCCTCGAGATATAAAGGCCAGCATTCCATTAGCCTAATTGATTCTAAGATTATGCCCCCTAGTTCTAGTTTCACCCATCCTTGGGAACATCCTTACTGCATCCACCCGATCAAGCCCCTTCACAATCTTATATGTTTCAATAAGATCGCCTCTCATTCTTCTGAACTCCAATGAGTAGAGTCCCAATCTACTCAACCTCTCCTCATATGTCCACCCCCTCATCCCCGGGATTAACCGAGTGAACCTTCTTTGTACTGCCTCGAGAGCAAGTATGTCTTTTCTTAAGTATGGACACCAAAACTGTATGCAGTATTCCAGGTGCGGTCTCACCAATACCTTATATAACTGCAGCAATACCTCCCTGTTTTTATATTCTATCCCCCGAGCAATAAAAGCCAACATTCCATTGGCCTTCTTGATCACCTGCTGCACCTGCATACTAACTTTTTGATTTTCTATCACTAGGACCCCCAGATCCCTTTGTACTGCAGTACTTTCTAGTTTCTCGCCATTAAGATAATAACTTGCTCTCTGATTTTTCCTGCCAAAGTGCATAACCTCACATTTTCCAATATTGTATTGCATCTGCCAAGTTTCCGCCCACTCACCCAGCCTGTCTATATCCCCTTGTAGGTTTTTTATGTCCTCCTCACTCTCTACTTTCCCTCCCATCTTTGTATCATCTGCAAACTTTGATATGTTACACTTGGTCCCCTCCTCCAAATCGTTAATATAGATTGTAAAGAGTTGGGGACCCAGCACCGACCCCTGCGGAACACCACTGGCTACTGGTTGCCTGTCCGAGAATGAACCATTTATCCCAACTGTCTGCTTCCTGTTAGATAACCAATCCTCCACCCATGCCAGAATATTACCCCCAATCCAGTGATTCTTTATCTTGAGCAATAATCTTTTATGTGGCACCTTGTCGAATGCCTTCTGGAAGTCCAAATACACTACGTCCACTGGTTCCCCTTTATCCACTCTGTACGTTATGTCCTCAAAGAACTCAAGCAAATTTGTCAGACATGACTTCCCCTTCGTAAAGCCATGCTGACTTTGTCCTATTAAATTATGTTTATCCAAATGTTCCGCTACTGTCTCCTTAATAATAGACTCCAAAATTTTACCCACCACAGATGTTAGGCTAACTGGTCTATAATTTCCAGCCTTCTGCCTACTACCCTTTTTAAATAAGGGTGTTACATTAGCAGTTTTCCAATCTGTCGGGACCTTTGCCGAGTCCAGAGAATTTTGGAAAATTATTACCAAAGCATCCACAATCCCTACTGCCACTTCCCTCAAGACCCTAGGATGTAAGCCATCAGGTCCAGGGGATTTATCCGCCTTGAGTCCCATTAATTTACTGAGTACCAATTCCTTAGTGATTTTAATCATATTTAGCTCCTCCCCCTCTAGAGCCCCCTGTTTGTCCAGTGTTGGGATATTCTTAGTGTCCTATACCGTAAAGACTGAAACAAAATATTTGTTCAGCATTTTTGCCATCTCCATGTTTCCCACCATTAATTTCCCGGTCTCATCCTCTAAGGGACCTACGTTTGCCTTAGCTGCCCTTTTTCTTTTTATATAACTGTAGAAACTCTTGCTATCCATTTTTATATTTTTTGCTAATTTATTTTCATAATCTATCTTCCCTTTCTTAATCAATCCTTTCGTTACTTTTTGCTGTCTTTTGAAGACTTCCCAATCTTCTATCCTCCCACTAAGTTTGGCTACCTTATATGTCCTTGTTTTTAGTCGGATACTATCCTTAATTTCTTTACTTAGCCACGGATGGCTGTCATTTCTTTTACACCCTTTTTTCCTCAGTGGAATATATATTTTTTGAAAGTTGTAAAATAACTCCTGAAATGAACACCGCTGCTCATGTACCGTCTTACCCTTTAATCTATTTTCCGAGTCCACTTTAATCAATTCCATTCTCATACCATCATAGTCTCCTTTCTCAAGCTCAGTACGCTTGTTTGAGAACGAACCTTCTCACCCTCTAATTGGATATGGAATGTAACCATGTTATGGTCACTCATTCCAAGGGGATCCTTAACTGGGACATTATTAATTAATCCTGGCTCATTACACAGGACCAGGTCCAAGGTTGCCTGCCCCCTTGTAGGATCAGTTACATACTGCTCAAGAAATCCATCCCTAATACACTCAATAAACTCTTCCTCAAGGCTGCCCTGCCCAATTTGATTTGTCCAGTTAATATGATAGTTAAAATCCCCCATAATTATAGCTGTTCCCTTATTACATGCCCCGACTATTTCCTGATTAATACTTCTTCCAGCAGAGTTGCAACTATTAGGAGGCCTATATACACCTACTAGTGACCTTATCAAATGCCTTCTGGAAGTCCATATAAATAACATCCATTGACATTCCCCTGTCCACTACTTTAGTCACCTCTTCAAAAAATTCAATCAGGTTTGTCAGGCATGACCTACCTTTCACAAATCCATGCTGGCTATCCATAATTTACTGAAAATTCTCGAGGTGTTCAGTCACCCTATCCTTAATTATAGACTCCAGTAATTTCCCCACAACCTTCCTTAGCTAAGGAGACCAAAACTGTGCACGGTGCTCCAGGTGTGATCTCACCAAAGCCCTGTACAACTGTAGTAAGACTTCCTTACTCTTGTACTCCAATCCCCTCGCAATGAAGGCCAACATGCCATTTGCATTCCTAATTGTCTGCTGTACCTGCATACTAACTTTTTGTGTTTTTTGTGCGAGGACACCCAAGTCTCTCTGAACACCAACATTTAATAGTTTCTCACCATTTAAAAAATATTCTGTTTTTCTATTCTTCCTACTAAAGTGAATAACCTCACATTTCCCCACATTACACTCCCATCTGCCACCTTCTTGCCCACTCACTTAATCTGTCCATATCCCTTTGCAGACTCTTTGTGTCCTCCTCATCGCTTACTTTCCCACCTAGCTTTGTATCGTCAGTAAACTTGTTTACATTATACTCAATTCCATTTGCTACCTTCCAGTCCACTGGGACCATTCCAGAATCCAGGGAATTTTGGAAGATCACAACCAATGCATCCACTATCTCTGCAGCCACCTCTTTTAGAACCCTAGGATGTAGGCCATGAGGTCCAGGGGATTTATTGGCTTTTAGTCCCATTAGTTTCTCCAGTACTTTTTCTCTACTGATATTAATTACTTTAAGTTCCTCATTCTCAATAGACCCTTGGTTCCCCACTATTTCTGGTTTGCTTTTTGTGTGTTCTACTGTGAAGACAGATACAAAATATTTGGTTAAGGCAATTGCCATGTCCTGATTCCCCATTATAATTTCTCCTGTCTCAGCCTCTAAGGGACCAACGTTTACTTTTGCTACTCTCTTCCTTTTTACATACTTGTAGAAGCTCTTACAATCTGTTTTTATATTTCTTGCTAGTTTACTCTCATTCTATTTTCTCCCTTTTTATCAATTTTTTTGGTCTTCCTTTGTTGGTTTCTAAAACTCTCCCAATCCTCAGGCTTACTACTCTTCGTGGTAACATTACAAGCCTCTTTTAATCTAATTCTCTCCATAACTTCTTTAGTTAGCCACGGATAGATCACTTTTCCTGTGGAGTTTTTATTTCTCAATGGAATGTATATTTGTTGAGAATATTAAAATATTCCTTTAAATGTTTACCATTGCTTTTCATCTGTCAAAACCTTTAATTTAATTTCCCAATCTGCCTTTGACAACTCCCCCCTCATACCTATGTAATTGGCTTTATTTAAGGTTCAGACTCTAGCTTCTGACTTAAGGAAGTTACTTTCAAACTCAATGTGAAATTCTATCATATTATGATCACTCTTCCCCAGAGGATCCTTTACTATGAGATTACTAATTAACCCTACCTCATTACATAATACAAGATCTAAAATCGCCTGTTCCCTGGTTGGTTCCATGATGTATTGCTCTAGGAAACCGTCTCGAATGCATTCCATGAACTCGTTCTCCAAACTACCGTTGTCAATTTGATTTGCCCAGTCTATATGAAGATTAATATCCCCATGATGACTGCATTTCCTTTGTTACAAGCTCCCATAATTTCATCAGAACATAGGAATATAAGAAATAGGAGCAGGATTAGGCCATCCTGCCCCTTGAGCCTGCTCCGCCATTCAACAAGATCATGGCTGATCTCCTACCTCAACGCCATTTTCCTGCACCATCCCCATATCCCTTGATGCCTTTAATATCTAGAAATCGATCAATCTCTGTTTTGAATGTTCTCAATGACTGAGGCTCCACAGCCCTCTGGGGGAGAGAATTCCAAAGATTCACCACCCTCTGAGTGAAGAAATTTCACCTCATCTCAGTCCTAAATGGCTTACCCCGTATCCTGAGACTGTGACCCCTGGTTCTAGACTCCCCAGCCAGGGGAAACATCCTCCCTGAATCTACCCTGTAATATTTTGTATGTTTCAATGAGATCACCTCTCATTCTTCTAAACTTGAGAGAATACAGGGCTCGTCTACTCAATCTTTCCTCATACGACATTCCCGCCATCCCAGGAATCAGTCTGGTGAACCTTTGTTGCACTCCCTCTATGGCAAGTATATCCTTTCTTAGGTAAGGAGACCAAAATTGTACACAATACTCCAGGTGCGGTCTCACCAAGGCCCTATATAATTGCAATAAGACATCTTTACTCCTGTCCTCAAATCCTCTTGTAATAAAGGCCAACATACCATTTGCCTTCCTAATTGCTTGCTGCACCTGCATGTTAGCTTTCAGTGACTCATGTACAAGGTCACCCAGGTCCCTTTGAACATCAACATTTCCCAATCTCTCACCATTTAAAAAATACTCTGCATTTCTGTTTTTCCTAACAAAGTGGATAACTTCACATTTTTCCACGTTATATTCCATCTGCCATGTTCTTCCCCAATCACTTAGCCTGTCTATATCCCCTTGAAGCCTCTTTGCATCCTCCTCACAACTCACATTCCCACCTAGTTTTGTGTCATCAGCAAACTTGGAAATATTACACTTGGTCCCCTCATCCAAATCATTGATATAGATTGTGAATACATGGGGCCCAAGCACTGATCGCTGCGGTACCCCACTAGTCACAGTCTGCCAACCTGAAAAAGACCCGTTTATTCCTACTCTCTGTCTTCTGTCTGTTAACCAATTCTCAATCCATGCCAGTATATTACTGCCAATTCCATGTGCTCTAACTTTTTTTTTATTCGTTCATGGGATGTGGGCATTGCTGGCAAGGCCAGCATTTATTGCCCATCCCTAATTGCCCTTGAGAAGGTGGTGGTGAGCCGCCTTCTTGAACCGCTGCAGTCCATGTGGTAAAGGTTCTCCCACAGTGCTCTTAGGTAGGGAGTTCCAGGATTTTGACCCAGCAACGATGAAGGAACGGCGATATATTTCCAAGTCGGGATGGTGTGTGACTTGGAGGGGAACGTGCCGGTGGTGTTGTTCCCATGTACCTGCTGCCCTTGTCCTTCTAGGTGGTAGAGGTCGCGGGTTTGGGAGGTGATGTCGAAGAAGCCTTGGCGAGTTGCTGCAGTGCATCCTGCGGATGCAGCCACTGTGCGCCAGTGGTGAAGAGAATGAACGTTTAAAGTGGTGGATGGGGTGCCAATCAAGCGGGCTGCTTTGTCCTGAATGGTGTCGAGCTTCTTGAGTATTGTTGGAGCTGCACTCATCCAGGCAAGTGGAGAGTATTCCATCACACTCCTGACTTGTGCCTTGTAGATGGTGGAAAGGCTTTGGCGAGTCAGGAGGTGAGTCACTCGCTGCAGAATGCCCAGCCTTTGACCTGCTCTTGTAGCCACAGTATTTATGTGGTTGGTCCAGTTAAGTTTCTGGTCAATGGTGACCCCCAGGATGTTGATGGTGGGGGATTCGGCGATGGTAATGCCATTGAATGTCAAGGGGAGGTGGTTAGATTCTCTCTTGTTGGAGATGGTCATTGCCATTTGTTCACCAACCTCCTGTGTGGAACCTTATCAAAAGCCTTCTGAAAATCCAAATGCACCACATCCACTGGTTCCCCCTTATCTATTCTACTAGTTACATCCTCAAAGAACTCCAATAGGTTTGTCAAACATGATATCCCTTTCATAAATCCATGTTGACTCTATGAAATGCTATTACTATTTTCTAAGTGTTCTGTTATCACATCCTTTATAATAGATGATTAATAATTAATACTCTGTCCAACAGTATTGCTATTAGGGGGCCTATAAACTACTCCCACCAGTGTTTTCTGCCCCTTGTTTTTTCTTATCTCCACCCAGTCTGATTCTACTTCCTGTTCTTCCGAGCCAAGATCCTTTCTTACCACTGTCCTTATGTCATCCTTTATTATCATCCTCTATTACTGTACGACCCTGCTCTATTACTGCACGATCTCTCTTACTATACTAGCTCTCTCTGTTACTGTACTAGCTCTCTATTACTGTAATATCTCTCTATAACTATTCAATCTCTCTCTATTACTGTACTATATCTCTATTACGCTCCTATATCTCTTGCTCTCTTACTGTGCTATCTCTCTATTACTGTTCTCTCTGTTACTGTACTGTCTCTATGACTATATCATCTCTCTCTTACTGTACTCTCTCTTACTATACTATCTGTATTACTGTACTATCTCTCTCTATTACTGTACTACCTCTATTACTGTACTGTTACTGTATTCTCTCTTACTGTATTATCTCTCTAGTACTGTGCTTTCTCTGTAACTGCACTATATCTCTTACTGTACTCTTCCTCTGTTACTGTGCTATCCCTTTCTCTCCATTACTGTACTATCTCTCTTACTGTACTCTCTGTTACAGTACTCTCTATTACAGTACTATATCGCTGTTACTGTACTATCTCTTTCTCTCCATTACTGTACTATTTCTTTGTTCCTGTATTGTCCCTGTTACTGTATTATCTCTCACTGTACTCTGTTATTGTATTATCTTTCTCTGTTACTATACTATCTCTTTCTCTCCATTACTGTACTATCTCTGTTACTGTACTATCTCTTACAGTACTATCTCTGTTACTGTACTATCTCTCTCTTACAGTACTATCTCTGTTACTGTACTATCTCTCTCTTACAGTACTATCTCTTTTACTGTACTATCTCTCTCTTACAGTACTATCTCTGTTACTGTACTATCTCTCTCTTACAGTACTATCTCTGTTACTGTACTATCTCTCTCTTACAGTACTATCTCTGTTACTGTACTATCTCTGTTACTGTACTATCTCTGTTACTGTACTATCTCTCTCTTACAACACCAGGTTATAGTCCAACAATTTTATTTTAAAATCACAAGCTTTCGGAGATTATCTCCTGACGAAGGACTACTCACCTGACGAAGGAGATAATCTCCGAAAGCTTGTGATTTTAAAATAAAATTGTTGGACTATAACCTGGTGTTGTAAGATTCCTTACATTTGTCCACCCCAGTCCATCACCGGCATCTCCACATCATCTCTCTTACAGTACTATCTCTGTTACTGTACTATCTCTCTCTTACAGTACTATCTCTCTTACTGTACTGGCTCTCTATTATTGTAGTATCTCTATTACTGTACTAGCTCTCTATTATTGTCGTATCTCTATTACTATACTGGCTCTCTATTATTGTAGTATCTCTATTACTGAACTATCTCCTACTCTACTATCTCTGACTACACCAGCTCTCTCTCTTACTGTACTCTCTATTACTGTGCAATTTCTCTCTATTACTGTACTATAGCTCTCTCTCTGTTACTGTACTATCTCTATTATTGTACTATCTTACTCTATTATTGTACTATCTTACTCTAATTACTGTACTTGCTCTCCCTCTATCACTGTACCATATCTCTGCCTAGTACTGTACTATATCTCTGCCTAGTACTGTACTATATCTCTCTCTATCACTGTACTATATCTCTCTCTATTACTGTATTATCTCTATTTCTTTGCTATCTCTCTCCATTACTTTACTATCTGTTACTGTATTATCTCTAATACTGTACTATCTCTATTATTGTACTCTCTTTCTCTGCTCCTGTACTCTCTCTTTCTGGTACTATACAAACTCAATCTCTCCATTACTGTACTATTTCTTTCTGTTACTGTATTTCTCTATTACTGTACTATCTTTCTCTAAATATTACTGTACTCTCCCTCTATTACTGTACCATATCTCTGCCTAGTACTGTACTATCTTCTTTCTATTGCTGCACTATATCTCTCTATTACTGTGCTATTTCTCTCTATTACTGTACTATATCTCCCTGTTACTGTACTATCTCCGTTACTGTACTATCTCCCATACTGTACTATTACCGTACTAACTCTATTACTGTACCATCTCTGTTACTGTAACATCTATGACTATACCATCTCTCTTTCTTACTGTACAATCTCTCTCTTACTATACTATTTATTACTGTACTATGACTGACTTTCTCTCTATTACTGTACTATATTTCTATTACTGTACTATGACTGCTCTATTACTGTAATATATCTCTATTACTGTACTATATCTCTTGTCCTCTATTACTGTACTATTTCATTCTCTATTACTGTACTATCGTGTTCTCTATTACTGTACTATCTTTCTCTAAATATTACTGTATTATCTCTCCCGCTATCACTGTACTATATCTCTTCCTATTACTGTACTCTCTTTTATTGCACTATCTCTCTATTACTGTACTATTTCTCTCTTTTACAGTTCTATTACCATACTAGCTCTTGCTATTACTGTACTATTATTGTACTAGCTCTTGCTATTACTGTACCCTATTACTGTATTATCTTTCTCCCTCTATTACTGTACAATATCTCTATTACTGTATTATCTGTCTCTCTTTTTCTGCACTCTCTATTACTGTACTATTTCTCTCTATTACTGTACTAGCTTTTGTTATTACTGTACTCTCTCTCTATTAATGTGCTATCTTTCTCAAAATATTACTATACTAGCTCTCTCCCTCTATTACTGTACTATCTCTTTCTCTCTTTTACTGCACTCTCTCTATTACTGTGTTATTTGTCTCTATTACTGTACTCTATCCAATACTGTACCATCTCTCAATTACTATACTGTTACTGTATTATCTCTTTCTGTACTCTGTTATTGTATTATCTTTCTCTCTGTTACTATCTCTTTCTATCTCTTACTGTACTATCCCTTTCTCTCTTTTACTGTGCTATATCTCTATTACTGTGCTATTTCTTTCTATTACTGTACTACCTCTCTATTACTGTATTATCTATCTTACTGTACTATCTGTTATTCTATTATCTTTCTCTCTGTTACTACATGATATCTCTTACTATACCATTGCTTTCTCTGTTACTACACTAACTCTCTTTGTACTATTTCTTTGTTACTGTACTGTTACTGTGCTAACTCTCTCTATTACTGTACTGTCTCTATCACTGTATTAGCTCTATTACTGTAGTATCACTCTCTATTACTGTACTGTTACTCTACTATCTCTAAGACTACACCATCTCTCTCATTATCTATTTTTTTATTCGTTCATGGGATGTGGGCGTCGCTGGCGAGGCCAGCATTTATTGCCCATTCCTAATTGCCCTTGAGAAGGTGGTGGTGAGCCGCCTTCTTGAACCGCTGCAGTCTGTGTGGTGAAGGTTCTCCCACAGTGCTGTTGGGAAGGGAGTTCCAAGATTTTGACCCAACAACGATGAAGGAACTCCGATATATTTCCAAGTCAGGATGTGTGTGACTTGGAGGGGAACGTGCAGGTGGTGTTGTTCTCATGTGCCTGCTGACCTTGTCCTTCTATAAGAACAGCCAATCTCCGGAAGCCATCCTACAACTCATCCGCTTCATCCTGGATCACAATGTCTTCACCTTCGATAACCAGTTCTTTACCCAAACACACGGAACAGCCATGGGGACCAAATTCGCACCCCAATACACCAACATTTTCATGCACAAGTTCGAGCAGGACTTCTTCACTGCACAAGACCTCCAACCAACACTATACACCAGATACATCGACGACATTTTCTTTCTATGGACCCACGGCAAGGAATCACTAAAGAGACTACACGATAACATCAACAAGTTCCATCCCACCATCAAGCTCACCATGGACTACTCCTCAGAATCAGTTTCTTTCTTGGACACACGAATCTCCATCAAAGACGGGCACCTCAGCACCTCACTCTACCGCAAGCCCACGGACAACCTCACGATGCTCCACTTTTCCAGCTTCCACCCTAACCACGTCAAAGAGGCCATCCCCTATGGACAGGCCCTGCGAATACACAGGGTCTGCTCAGACGAGGAGGAACGCGATGGACACCTACAGACGCTGAAAGACGCCCTAGTAAGAACGGGATATGACGCTCGACTCATCGATCGACAGTTCCGACGGGCCACAGCAAAAAATCGCATAGACCTCCTCAGGAGACTAACACGGGACGCAACCAACAGAGTACCCTTTGTCGTCCAGTACTTCCCCGGAGCGGAGAAACTACGCCATGTTCTCCGCAGCCTTCAACATGTCATCAATGAGGACAAACACCTCGCTATGGCCATCCCCACACCTCCACTACTCGCCTTTAAACAGCCACCCAACCTCAAACAGACCATCGTTCGCAGCAAACTACCTAGCTTTCAAGAGAACAGCGTCCACGACGCCACACAACCCTGCCACGGTAACCTCTGCAAGACATGCCAGATCATCGACACAGATACCACCATCACACGAGATGACACCACCCACCAGGTGCATGGTTCATACTCCTGTGACTCAGCCAACGTTGTCTACCTCATACGTTGCAGGAAAGGATGCCCCAGAGCATGGTACATTGGCGAGACCATGCAGACGCTGCGACAACGGATGAACGGACACCGCGCAACAATCGCCAAACAGGAGGGTTCCCTCCCAGTCGGGGAACACTTCAGCAGTCATGGACATTCATCCACCGACCTTCGGGTAAGCATACTCCAAGGCGGCCTTCGAGACACACGACAACGCAAAATCGTCGAGCAGAAATTGATAGCCAAGTTCCGCACCCATGAGGACGGCCTCAACCGGGATCTTGGGTTCATGTCACGCT
This sequence comes from Heptranchias perlo, assembly GCF_035084215.1. Taxonomy (NCBI): domain Eukaryota; kingdom Metazoa; phylum Chordata; class Chondrichthyes; order Hexanchiformes; family Hexanchidae; genus Heptranchias; species Heptranchias perlo. The sequence continues at coordinate 65,912,291 of NC_090340.1, read as the reverse complement.
ACACGTTACCCCACCAGCGAACAAATGTTATCTGTTTTTAATATAATGGGTCATTTGCTGGCTCTCTCTGCCTTCCGGATGTTTCTGCCTCTCTCTGTGTTTTTTTTTCTCTGTTTTTTTTCCCTGTTTGTTTTTTTGTTGAATGTGTATTCGGAGGTTCTGCAGGTAACACCTCTCTGTCTGAACACGGTGATTGCCTTGGCAACGGGCAGTTGCAGGGGCAGTCTGTAAACACCATGTATTATTGTTCAATATGTATAAATGCGTAGGCTTCAAGGAGATCTTGAAACATTTGCCTGAGGAAGGAGAAAATCTCCGAAAGCTTGTGAATTTAAAATAAAATTGCTGGACTATAACTTGGTGTTGTAAAATTGTTTACAATTGTCAACCCCAGTCCATCACCGGCATCTCCACATCATGACTACCATCGACACCACAAACTGCCGGCTCACAGTGGAAAGGATATCCAAGAAGATCGCGCATTTAGACACAGACATCAAGTTTTTACAGAGCTGCAAGAAAGCAGACAAGATCCCGAAAGGACTCCAGATCACGAACCCACTCAAGTCCACATACAACTCGGATTACGCTGAGAGACTCTGCCGCCGTACCTCTCGCACACTCCGCAACCATCTCATACACCAACTCTACAGCAGACGCCACAACCTCGAAACCAAGATAGAGTCCATACTCTCAACCTGTACTCAGGACACAGCAGACCAGCTACGTTATACCGCCAAACAGACGAGGCAACGGAACTACGCTGCCTACATGAAAACCAAGAGCAGGAAGCTTGAGAAACTCGGCATCACCACCAGCAACGACCAAGCTTCCCCTGGTACCACGGTTGCAACCACAGGGAAGTCTATTGTCAATTTATCCGACCACACCCTTCAACCAGACGAAATCGAAGTTCTCAGCCGAGGGCTCAATTTCTGCCCCACTACCAAAATGGACCCCACTAGTCTCGCGGCGGACACAGAGGAATTCATCAGGAGAATGAGGCTCCGGGAATTCTACCACAAACCCCAAGATTTCAGCAGCGAACCCAATGAGACAATCGACGATCCGGAACAGCAGACAGAGGGATCCGCGGTACAGCAACCGAAGAGGAAAGAGTCAAACTGGACTCCTCCGGAGGGTCGCTGCCCTCAGCTGGACATGTATGCTCAAGCTGTCAGGAAATGCGTCAATGCCAGATTCATCAGCCGCACTCAGAAGACAGTCCAGAATGTCACCCGAGCACAACGCAACGCCATCAACGCTCTCAAGACCAACCGCAACATCGTCATCAAACCAGCGGACAAAGGAGGAGCCATAGTCATACAGAACAGAACAGACTATTGCAAAGAAGCATACCGACAACTGGACAACCAGGAACACTACAGACGGTTACCCGCAGATCCGACCAAAGAACACACCCACCAGCTCAACAAACTGATCAAGACCTTCGATCCAGACCTTCAAAGCATCCTACGCATTCTCATCCCACGTAATCCCCGCGTGGGAGACTTCTACTGCCTCCCAAAGATACACAAAGCCAACACACCCGGACGTCCCATCGTATCAGGCAACGGAACCCTGTGTGAGAACCTCTCTGGATACATCGAGGGCATCCTGAAACCCATCGTACAGGGAACCCCCAGCTTCTGTCGTGACACTACAGACTTCCTACAAAAACTCAGTACCCACGGACCAGTTGAACCAGGAACACTTCTCACCACGATGGACGTCTCGGCACTATACACCAGTATCCCCCACGATGACGGCATCGCTGCGACAGCATCAATACTCAACACCAACAACAGCCAATCTCCGGAAGCCATCCTACAACTCATCCGCTTCATCCTGGATCACAATGTCTTCACCTTCGATAACCAGTTCTTTACCCAAACACACGGAACAGCCATGGGGACCAAATTCGCACCCCAATACGCCAACATTTTCATGCACAAGTTCAAGCAGGACTTCTTCACTGCACAAGACCTCCAACCAACACTATACACCAGATACATCGACGACATTTTCTTTCTATGGACCCACGGCAAGGAATCACTAAAGAGACTACACGATAACATCAACAAGTTCCATCCCACCATCAAGCTCACCATGGACTACTCCTCAGAATCAGTTTCTTTCTTGGACACACGAATCTCCATCAAAGACGGGCACCTCAGCACCTCACTCTACCGCAAGCCCACGGACAACCTCACGATGCTCCACTTTTCCAGCTTCCACCCTAACCACGTCAAAGAGGCCATCCCCTATGGACAGGCCCTGCGAATACACAGGGTCTGCTCAGACGAGGAGGAACGCGATGGACACCTACAGACGCTGAAAGACGCCCTAGTAAGAACGGGATATGACGCTCGACTCATCGATCGACAGTTCCGACGGGCCACAGCAAAAAATCGCATAGACCTCCTCAGGAGACTAACACGGGACGCAACCAACAGAGTACCCTTTGTCGTCCAGTACTTCCCTGGAGCGGAGAAACTACGCCATGTTCTCCGCAGCCTTCAACATGTCATCAATGAGGACAAACACCTCGCTATGGCCATCCCCACACCTCCACTACTCGCCTTTAAACAGCCACCCAACCTCAAACAGACCATCGTTCGCAGCAAACTACCTAGCTTTCAAGAGAACAGCGTCCACGACGCCACACAACCCTGCCACGGTAACCTCTGCAAGACATGCCAGATCATCGACACAGATACCACCATCACACGAGATGACACCACCCACCAGGTGCATGGTTCATACTCCTGTGACTCAGCCAACGTTGTCTACCTCATACGTTGCAGGAAAGGATGCCCCAGAGCATGGTACATTGGCGAGACCATGCAGACGCTGCGACAACGGATGAACGGACACCGCGCAACAATCGCCAAACAGGAGGGTTCCCTCCCAGTCGGGGAACACTTCAGCAGTCATGGACATTCATCCACCGACCTTCGGGTAAGCATACTCCAAGGCGGCCTTCGAGACACACGACAACGCAAAATCGTCGAGCAGAAATTGATAGCCAAGTTCCGCACCCATGAGGACGGCCTCAACCGGGATCTTGGGTTCATGTCACGCTACACGTTACCCCACCAGCGAACAAATGTTATCTGTTTTTAATATAATGGGTCATTTGCTGGCTCTCTCTGCCTTCCGGATGTTTCTGCCTCTCTCTGTGTTTTTTTTTCTCTGTTTTTTTTCCCTGTTTGTTTTTTTGTTGAATGTGTATTCGGAGGTTCTGCAGGTAACACCTCTCTGTCTGAACACGGTGATTGCCTTGGCAACGGGCAGTTGCAGGGGCAGTCTGTAAACACCATGTATTATTGTTCAATATGTATAAATGCGTAGGCTTCAAGGAGATCTTGAAACATTTGCCTGAGGAAGGAGAAAATCTCCGAAAGCTTGTGAATTTAAAATAAAATTGCTGGACTATAACTTGGTGTTGTAAAATTGTTTACAATTCTATAAGACCATAAGAGATAGGAGCAGGAATGGGCCATTTGGCTCTTCAAGCCTGCTCCGCCATTTAATGAGATCATTGCTGATCTGATTTTTACCTCAACTCCACTTTCCCGCCCTTTCCCCATATCCTTTGACTCCCTCGCTGATCAAAAATTTGTCTAACTCAGCCTTGAATGTATTCAATGACTCAGCCTCCGCAGCTTTTTGGGGTAAAGAATTCCAAAGATTCACGACCCTCTGGGAGAAGAAATTCCTTCTCATTTCCGTCTTAAATGGACAACCTCTTATTCTGAGACTATGCCCCCTAGTTTTAGATTCCCCCATGAGGGGTAACATCCTCTCAGCATCTACCCTATCGAGTCCCCTCAGAATCTTGTATGTTTCAATAAGATCTCCTCTCATTCTTCTAAACTCCAATGAGTAGAGACCCAACCTGTTCAATCTTTCCTCATAAGACAACCCTTCCATACCCATAATCAACCTAGTGAACCTTCTCTGAACTGCCTCCAATCCAAGTATGTCCTTTCTTAAATAAGGGCACCAGAACTGTACGCAGTACTCCAGGTGTGGTCTCACCAGCACCCTGTACAGTTGTAGCATGACTTCCCTGCTGTTATACTCCATTCCCCTAGAAATTAAGGCCAATATTCCGTTTGCCTTCCGGATTACCTGCTGCACCTGTATGTTGACTATTTGTGTTTCATGTACGAGGACACCCAGATCCCTCTGTACCGCAGCATTTTGTAATATTTCTCCATTCAAATAATATTTTGCTTTTTTATTTTTCCTCCCAAAGTGGATGACTTCACATTTTCCCACATTATATTCCATCTGCCAAATTTTTGCCCATTCGCTTAACCTGTCAATATCCCTTTGCAGACACTTTGTGTCCTCATCACAACTTGCTTTTCCACCTATCTTTGTATCATCAGCAAATTTGTCCACAAGACACTCTGTTCCTTCATCCAAGTCATTGATATATATTGTAAATAGTTGAGGCCCCAGCACTGATCCCTGTGGCACCCCACTAGTTACAGATTGCCATTTTGAAAATGACCCTTTTATCCCGACTCTTTGTTTTCTGTTAGTTAGCCAATCCTCTATCCATGCCAGTATATTACCCCAACACCATGAGCTCTTATCTTGTGCAGTAATCTTTCATGCGGCACCTTATCGAATGCCTTTTGGAAATCCAAATATACTGCATCCATTGGTTCCCCTTTATCCACCCTGCCCATTACTTCCTCAAAGAACTCTAATAAATTTGTCAGACATGATTTCCCCTTCATAAAACCATGTTGACTCTCCTTGTTTGTATTATGAGTCTCCAAATGTCCTGCTACTACTTCCTTAATAATGGATTCTAGCATTTTCCCAATGACAGATGTTAGGCTAACTGGTCTATAGTTACCTGCTTTCTGTCTCACTCCCTTCTTGAATAGGGGTGTTATGTTTGCGGTTTTCCAATCCGCTGGGACCTTTCCAGAATCGAGTGAATTCTGGAAGATTACAACCAATGCATCCACTATCTCTGTAGCCACTTCCTTTAAGACCCTCGGATGCAAGCCATCAGGTCCAGGGGACTTGTCAGCCTTTAGACCCATTAGTTTACCAAGTACTTTTTCCTCTAGTGATAGTGATTGTTTTTAGTTCCTCCCTCCCCTTTGCCCCTTGATTTTCTACTATTATTGGTATGTTATTAATGTCTTCTACTGTGAAGACAGATACAAAATATCTGTTCAATTCCTCTGCCATTTCCTTGTTTTCCATTATTATTTCCCCAGTCTCATCCTCTAAGGGACCAATGTTTACTTTAGCTACCCTCTTCCTTTTTATATACTTGTAGAAGCTTTTACTGTCAGTGTTTATATTTCTTGCTAGTTTACTCTCATAATTTATTTTCTCCCTCTTTATTATTCTTTTAGTCATCCTTTGCTGGTGGTAGAGGTCGTGGGTTTGGGAGGTGCTGTCGAAGAAGCCTTGGCGAGTTGCTGCAGTGCATCCTGTGGATGGTACACACTGCAGCCACGGTGCGCCAGTGGTGAAGGGAGTGAATGTTTAGGGTGGTGGATGGGGTACCAATCAAGCGGGCTGCTTTGTCCTGGATGGTGTTGAGCTTCTTGAGTGTTGTTGGAGCTGCACTCATCCACCTGCACGTTCCCCTCCAAGTCACACACCATCCCGACTTAGAAATATATCGCCATTCCTTCATTGTTGCTGGGTCAAAATCCTGGAACTCCCTTCCTAACAGCACTGTGGGAGAACCTTCACCACACGGACTGCAGTGGTTCAAGAAGGCGGCTCACCACCACCTTCTCAAGGGGAATTACTGTACTATGACTACTATCTCTATTACTGTGCAATCTCTCTATTACTGCACTTATCTCTCACTATGTTACTGTACTCTATTACTTACTATCTTTCTCTAATTACTGTACTCTCTCCCTCTATTACTATACTATATCTCTGCCTAATACTGTACTATCTTTCTATTACTGCACCATATCTCTCTATCACTGTGCTCTATCTCTCCATTACTATACTCTGTTGCTGTACCCTCTCTATTACTGTATTATCTCTATTACTGTACCAGCATTCTCTACTGTACCAACTGTTACTGTACCATCTCTCTTTCTTACCCTATTATCTCTTTCTATTACTGTGCAATCTCTTTCAAATTATACCGTACTATCGCACTCTCTTACGGTACTATTTCTCTATTACTGTACTACCTATGACTGACTTTCTATCTACTACTGTACTATCCCTTTCTCTCTATTACTGTACTATGACTACTATCTCTATTACTATACAACCTCTATTTCTGTACCTCATCTCTATTACTGTACTGTATCTATTACTGAACCACATCTTGCTTTGTTACTGTACTGTCTATTACTTTACTAGCTCATTCTCTATTACTGTACTCTATCTATTACTGCACTCTCGTTCTCTATTATTGTACCACATCTTTATTACTGTGCCACATGTCTCACTCTGTTACTGCACTATTACTGTATCATCTCTATTACTGTACGATCTTTTTCTAAATATCACTGTACTCGCTCCCTATCACTGTACTATCTCTCTCCCTATTACTGTACTATCTCTCTCCCTATTACTGTACTATCTCTCTCCCTATTACTGTACTCTCTCCCTATTACTGTACTATCTCTCTCCCTATTACTGTACTCTCTTTTACTGCACTATTGCTTTTTTACTATACTATTGCTCTGTATTACTTTACTATCTATTACTGTTGTATCTCTGTTATCTCTCTTACTGTACTTTGTAAATGCACCATATGTCGTACTGTACTATCTTTCTGGTACTGTACTATCTCAAGCTTTCCATTACTGTGCTATATCTCTCCCTATTACTGTACTATCTCTTACTGCACTTTATTGCTCTATTACTATACTATCTATTACTGTACTCTATTACTGTACAATTTTTCTCCTATTACTGTACTAACACTATTACAGTACTATCTTTCTCTCTATTACTGTATTATATCTCTACTGTACTAGCACTCTATTACTGTACTGTCACTTTCTCTGTTACTGTACTCTCTCTTACTGTACTATTGCTGTTACTGTACTGTCTATCTTACTGTATTCTCTCTCTATTACTGTACTATCCCCTTTATTACTGTACTCTCTTTCTCTTACTGTGTGATCTATTACTGTACTTTAACTCTCCATTACTGTAATATAACTATTACTGTACTATCTCATTCTCTATTACTGTACTATATCTCTTGCTCTGTTACTGTACTCTCTATTACTGTACGGTCTTTCTGTTACTCTACTATATCTGTCACTGTACTATCTCTTCCTCTCTCTTACTATACTATCTCTCTCTCTCTCTGTTGCTGTCCCATTCTTATCTATCTGGTCCCAACCAGAGAATCTCCTTCACTTCCCACTCCCGCACCGTTACCTCTGGAGTCCCCCAAGGATCTATCCTCGGCCCCCTCCTATTTTTCATCTACAGGCTGCCCCTCGGTGATATCATCTGAAAACACGTCAGGTTCCACATGTACACTGACGACACGCAGCTCTACCTCACCACCACATCTCTCGACCCCTTCACTGTCTCTCATTTGTCACATTGCTTGTCCGACATCCAGTACTGGATGAACAAAAATTTCCTCCAACTAAATATTGGGAAGACCGAAGCCATTGTCTTCAGTCTCCACCACAAACTCCATTCCCTCATCACCGACTCCATCCCTCTCCCCGGCCACTGTCTGAGGCTGAACCAGACCGTTCGTAACCTTGGCCTCCTATTTGACCCTGAGATGAGCTTCGGACCCGATATCCGCTCCATCACCAAGACCGCCTCCTTCCACCTCTGTAACATCGCCCGTCTCCGCCCTGCCTCAGCTCATCTGCTGCTGAAACCCTCATCCGTGCCTTTGTTACCTCCAGACTGGACTATTCCAATGCTCTCCTGGACGGCCTCCCATCTTCCACCCTCCATAAACTTGAGCTCATTCAAAACTCTGCTGCCCGTATCCTAACTCACACTAAGTCCCGTTAACCCATCACCCCCTGTGCTCGCTGACCTACATTGGCTCCCGCCCGGTCTGGGAACGCCTCGATTTTAAAATTCTCATCCTTGTTTTCAAATCCCTCCATGGCCCTCGCCCCTCCCTATCCCTGTAACCTCCTCCAGCCCTACAACCCTCCGAGATCTCTGCGCTCCTCCAATTCTGGCCTCTTGCGCATCCCCGATTTTATTTGTTCCACCATTGGCGGCCGTGCCTTCAGCTGCCTGGGCCCTGAGCTCTGGAATTCCCTCCCTAAACCTCCCCGCCTCTCTCTCCTCCTTTAAGACGCCCCTTAAAACCTCCCTCTTTCAATATCTCTTTATGTGGCTCTGTGTCAAATTTTGTTTGATAATCGATCCTGTGAAGCCCCTTGGGACATTTTACTATGTTAAAGGCGCTATATAAATGCAGGTTGTTGTACGATCTCTTTCTCTCTTTCACTGTCTCTGTCTCCACATTAATGTCACTGACAATATTTCCAGGTTTTGCCCAGAACAGCTGAGATTTCTCTGGCCGGACACTGGGTCCCGGTTAAAGCCGCTCTCTGGCCGGACACTGGGTCCCGGTTAAAGCCGCTCTCTGGCCGGACACTGGGTCCCGGTTAAAGCCGCTCTCTGGCCGGACACTGGGTCCCGGTTAAAGCCGCTCTCTGGCCGGACACTGGGTCCCGGTTAAAGCCGCTCTCTGGCCGGACACTGGGTCCCGGTTAAAGCCGCTCTCTGACCGGACACTGGGTCCCGGTTAAAGCCGCTCTCTGGCCGGACACTGGGTCCCGGTTAAAGCCGCTCTCTGACCGGACACTGGGTCCCGGTTAAAGCCGCTCTCTGGCCGCTCTCTATCGGTCCAGCTCCCCGGAGCCGCGGTTCAATCAGGGACAAAGGGAGAATCGCAGCCTCGCCGCCCCGGCTCTGGGTCCTGCCTCTCCCGGAGATCGGGCTCATTCTCCCGATCAGTTGGGAGAAAAGCCCCGGGTCCGAGCTGCTGGAAGCCGGACCGAATCCGGATTAAACTTAAACCGGACCTGGACCTGGACCAATCAGCCGGAGATCCCGCTCCATTCACACAAACTTCATCAGAAACCGCAGTGACCGGCGCTGGGAGCCGTGTCCCGGTCCAATCCTGGTCCCATCCCGGTCCCAGTCCAGGTCCAATCCTGGTCCCGGTCCAATCCTGGTCCCGGTCCCATCCCGGTCCAATCCTGGTCCCGGTCCCATCCCGGTCCAATCCTGGTCCCGGTCCCATCCTGGTCCAATCCTGGTCCCATCCCAGTCCCAGTCCAATCCTGGTCCCGGTCCCAGTCCAGGTCCAATCCTGGTCCCATCCCATCCCATCCCGGTCCCGGTCCAATCCCGGTCCGCTTTCCCCACACTCACCTTTGCGGCTCTCGGCTCCGCTCACACTGACTCGCTCCTTTCCCCTCCTCCGAATGCGCTGAGGGGCTGGAACTTTTCTCTTAAACCAGCAGTGCCGAGCGGGGAGGATCAAAACTCGAATCAGTGAAAAGATCCTCCTCCCGCAACCCACCGAGAACAGCAGACAGCGCCACCGGCACAGGGAGGGGGGAGAGAGCGGGGGGGGGGGGGGGGAGATAGAGAGAGGAGATAGAGATAGAGACAGGGGAGATAGGGAGAGATAGAGAGGAAATGGAGAGAGAGGGGAGATAGAGAGAGAGGGCAGATGGAGGGGAGATAGAGAGAGGAGATAGAGGGAGAGGAGATAGAGATAGAGACAGGGGAGATAGGGAGAGATAGAGAGGAAATGGAGAGAGAGGGGAGATAGAGAGAGAGGGCAGATGGAGGGGAGATAGAGAGGGGAGATAGAGGGAGGGGAGATTAGAGAGAGGGGAGATACAGAAGGGAGAGATAGTGGGAAGATAGAGAGAGGAGAGAGGAGAGGGGGAAAAGGGGGTAGAGACATGGAGAGAGAAAGGAGGGATAGAGACAGGGAGAAAGGAAAAGGATGGACAGAGGGTGGAGGAGAAACGGGAAGAGAGAGATGGGGGATACAATCATTGAAATTTACAGCACAGAAGGAGGCCATTCAGCCCATCGTGTTTGTGCGGGCTGAAAAGGAGCTATCCAGCTTAATCCCACTTTCCAGCTCTTGGTCTGTAGCCCTGTAGGTTACGGCATTTCAAGTGCACATCCAAGTACTTTTTAAATGAGTTGAGGGTTTCTGCCTCTACCACCCTTTCAGCAGTGAGTTCCAGACCCCCACCACACTATGGGTGAAAAAAAATTTCCTCAGCTCCCCTCTAATCCTTCTACCAATTATTTTAAATCTATGCCCCCTGGTTATTGATCCCTATGCTAAGGGAAATAGGTCCTTCCTATCCACTCTATCTGGGTCCCTCATAATTTTGTACACCTCAATTAAATCACCCCTCAGCCTCCTTTGTTCCAAAGAAAACAACCCAGCCTTTCCAATCTTTCCTCATGGCTAAAATCCTCCAGTCCTGGCAACATCCTCGTAAATCTCCTCTGTACCCTCTCTAGTGCAATCACATCTTTCCTGTAATGTGGTGACCAGAACTGTACGCAGTACTCAAGCTGTGGCCTAACCAATGTTTTTTTACAGTTCCAGCATAACCTCCCTGCTCTTATATTCTATGCCTTGGTAATAAAGGGAAGTATCCCGTATGCCTTTTTAACCACCTTATCTACCTGTCCTGCTACCTTCAGGGATCTGTGGACATGCACTCCAAGGTCCCTCTGTTCCTCTACACCTCTCAGTATCATAGAGAGGGGAGAAAGGGGGAAGCAGCAGATACAGAGCACTAAAGAGAGGGGAGAGAGAGAAAGGGGAAGAGAGAGGGGATAGAGAGAAGGGAGAAAGGGGGATGAGGGAGAGATGGGCATAGAGGGAGAAAGGGGGAAAAGGGGGATAGAGAGAAGGGGAGAAGGGGAAGAGAGAAGGGGAGAAGGGGAAGAGAGACGGGGATAAAGAGAGGGAGATAGAGGGGGAGGAAGGGGAAGAGGGAGAGACAGCTGGATAGAGAGAGGCGGAAGAGGGAGAGAGGGAGAAAGGGGGAAGAGGGAGATAGTAGGAGAGGGGTGAAGGGAGAGAGAGGGGAAAGAGAGAGCAGGAGAGAGAGAGGGAGATAGAGAGATGAAGAGGGAAAGGAGAGTGGGATAGAGAAGGATGAAGGGGAAAGAGGGGGAGGGGAAAGGAGGGAGAGAGGAGGAAAGAGAGAGGAAGGAAAGAGGAGAGAGGGTGGGCAGAGAGGGAAGAAGGGGGAGAGGGACGGATTGAGAGAGGGGAGGGACAGAGAAAGAGAAAGAAAGCATGAGAGCAGAGAGAGAGGAAGGAAGGAGAGAGAGGGGTGAAAGAGGTATGGAGGGGAGGGGAGGGGAGGGGAGAGAGCACTTTGAGCAATACAGCGTTCTTTAAGTACTGCAGTGGGATGTCAATCTAGATTGTGTGCTCAAATCCAGCAGTTTTGGATTGATGCAGGGCAATGGGGAGAGAGCGGGGCAGAGGGATTAGTTTTGGATTGATGCAGGGCTATGGGGAGAGAGCGGGGCAGAGGGATTAGTTTTGGATTGATGCAGGGCTATGGGGAGAGAGCGGGGCAGAGGGATTAGTTTTGGATTGATGCAGGGCTATGGGGAGAGAGCGGGGCAGTGGGATTAGTTTGGGATTGATGCAGGGCTATGGGGAGAGAGCGGGGCAGAGGGATTAGTTTGGGATGTTACACCCTTGTTCAAAAAAGGGTGTAAGGATAAACCCAGCAACTACAGGCCAGTCAGTTTAACCTTGGTGGTGGGGAAACATTTGAAACAATAATCCGGGACAGAATTAAGTGTCACTTGGACGAGTGTGGATTGATTAGGGAAAGCCAGCACGGATTTGTTGAAGGCAAATCGTGTTTAACCAACTTGATGGAGTTTTTTGAAGAGGTAACAGAGAGGGTCGATGAGGGCAATGTGTTTGATGTGGTGTATATGGATTTTCAAAAGGCGTTTGATAAAGTGCCACATGGTAGGCTTGCTATTAAGATTGTGGCCCATGGAATAAAGGGGGCAGTAGCAACATGGATACAGAATTGGCTAAATGACAGGAAACGGAGTAGTGGTGAATGGTTGTTTTTCGGACTGGAGGGAGGTGTACAGTGGTGTTCCCCAGGGGTCGGTGCTGGGACCACTGCTTTTCTTGATATATATTAATGACTTGGACTTGGGAGTACAGGGCACAATTTCAAAATCTGCGGATGACACAAAACTTGGAAGGGTAGTGAACAGTGAGGAGGATAGTGATAGACTTCAAGAGGATATAGACAGGCTGGTGGAATGGGCGGACACGTGGCAGATGAAGTTTAACGTGGAAAATGCAAGGTGATGCATTTCAGTAGGAAAAATGAGGAGAGGCAATATAAACTAGAGGGCACAACTATAAAAGGGCAGGAGGAACAGAGGGATCTGGGGGTATATGTGCATAAATCGTTGAAGGTGGCAGGGCAGGTTGAGGAAGCAGTTAAAAAAGCATACGGGATCCTGGGCTTTATAAATAGAGGCATAGAGTACAAAAGCAAGGAAGTCATAAAACACTGGTTCGGCCACAACTGGAGTATTGTGTCCAGTTCTGGGCACCACACTTTAGAAAAGATGTGAAGGCCTTAGAGAGGGTGCAGAAGAGATTTACTAGAATAATTCCAGGGATGAGGAACTTTAGTTATGTGGAGAGACTGGAGAAGCTGGGGTTGTTCTCCTTGGAACAGAGAAGGTTGAGAGGAGATTTGATAGAGGTATTCAAAATCATGAAGTAGACAGAGTAGATAGAGAGAAACTATTCCCAATGGAGGGTCAAGAACCAGAGGGCATAGATTTAAGAAAGAACCAAAGGTGACATGAGGAAAAACTTTTTTTTACACAGCGAGTGGTTAGGACCTGGAATGCACTGCCTGAGGAGGTGGTGGAGGCAGATTCAATCATGGTCTTCAAAAGGGAACTGGATAAGTACTTGAAATGAAAAATGAAAAAACGTGCAGGGCTACGGGGATACAGCGGGGGAGTGGGACTAGCTGGATTGATCTTTCATAGAGCCGGTATGGACTCGATGGGCCGAATGGCTTCCTTCTGTGCTGTAACCATCTATGATTCTATGATTGATACAGGGCAATGGGGAGAGAGCGGGGCAGTGGGATTAGTTTGGGATTGATACAGGGCTATGGGGAGAGAGTGGGGCAGTGGGATTAGTTTGGGATTGATACAGGGTTTGGGGGAGAGAGGGGGACAGTGGGATTAGTTTGGGATTGATACAGGGCAATAGGGAGAGAGGGGGGCAGTGGGATTAGTTTAGGATTGATACAGGGCAATGGGGAGAGAGTGGGGCAGTGGGATTAGTTTGGGATTGATACAGGGTTTTGGGGAGTGAGCAGGGCAGTGGGATTAGTTTGGGATTGATACAGGGCAATGGGGAGAGAGTGTGGCAGTGGGATTAGTTTGGGATTGATACAGGGTTTTGGGGAGTGAGCAGGGCAGTGGGATTAGTTTGGGATTGATACAGGGCAATGGGGAGAGAGTGTGGCAGTGGGATTAGTTTGGGATTGATACAGGGCTATGGGGAGAGAGTGGAGCAGTGGGATTAGTTTGGGATTGATACAGGGTTTTGGGGGGAGAGCGGGGCAGTGGGATTAGTTTGGGATTGATACAGGGCAATGGGGAGAGAGTGAGACAGTGGGATTAGTTTGGGATTGATACAGGGCAATAGGGAGAGAGTGGGACAGTGGGATTAGATTGGGATTGATACAGGGCAATGGGGAGAGAGTGGGACAGTGGGATTAGTTTGGGATTGATACAGGGCAATGGGGAGGGAGCGGGACAGTGGGATTAGTTTGGGATTGATACAGGGCTATGGGGAGAGAGTGGGACAGTGGGAGTAGTTTGGGATTGATACAGGGCTATGGGGAGAGAGTGGGGCTGTGGGAGTAGTTTGGGATTGATACAGGGCTATGGGGAGAGAGTGGGACAGTGGGATTAGTTTGGGATCGATACAGGGCTATGGGGAGAGAGTGGGACAGTGGGATTAGTTTGGGGATTGATACAGGGCTATGGGGAGAGAGCGGGACAGTGGGATTAGTTTGGGGATTGATACAGGGCTATGGGGAGAGAGCGGGACAGTGGGATTAGTTTGGGGATTGATACAGGGCTATGGGGAGAGAGCGGGGCAGTGGGATTAGTTTGGGGATTGATACAGGGCTATGGGGAGAGAGCGGGGCAGTGGGATTAGTTTGGGATTGATACAGGTCTATGGGGAGAGAGTGGGGCAGTGGGATTAGTTTGGGGATTGATACAGTAAACAGTCGGCACAGATGGTTAAAACGTGCTTTGGTTCTAAGTTAAAAATAGGTGATGTTGGTAATGAATAGAAACAAAGTGATTCTCTTCCAACTCTGTCCGCTATCCGCGAGGATGAACAGAATGAGACCAAATGCCCCGCGTGACTATCGAGTAATCGGTTTAAAGATGGAGTTCTGTACTTTTAATTGTGGCTTCCAGATGTGTTTTCGACACAGGCGATACCCCGAACATTGGCAGAACTTTGATCATTGGACAAACATCGACGGGCGACTGAAGTTCAAATGTTTAAGATCCACCAGTACCGGACACGGAGAGCGATCCACTGTCGCAACCTCGCTGTCTCCAGAAACCAAACGCTATTCCCGCGGGCAGTAGGTGGTGCTCACCACAAGATCTGGGACCATAGACCAGCCGACACTGAGATCAATACTGCACAGCACTACTGCACAGATCAATACTGCAACAGCACTACTGCACAGATCAATACTGCAACAGCACTACTGTACAGATCAATACTGCAACAGCACTACTGCACAGATCAATACTGCAACAGGATTACAGATTCTGGAATGGTTCCTGCAGATTGGAGGGGAGCAAATGTAACCCCACTATTTATTGAGTTGTGAGGAGGATGCAAAGAGGCTTCAAGGGGATATAGACAGGCTAAGTGAGTGGGCAAGAACATGGCAGATGGAATATTATGTGGAAAAATGTGAAGTTATCCACTTTGGTAGGAAAAACAGAAATGCAGAGTATTTTTTAAATGGTGAGAGATTGGGAAATGTTGATGTTCAAAGGGACCTGGGTGTCCTTGTACATGAGTCACTGAAAGCAAACATGCAGGTGCAAGAGGCAATTAGGAAGGCAAGAGGATTTGAGTACAGGAGTGAAGATGTCTTACTGCAATTATACAGGGCCTTGGTGAGACCGCACCTGGAGTATTGTGTGCAGTTTTGGTCTCCTTACCTAAGAAAGGATCTACTTGCCATAGAGGGAGTGCAACGAAGGTTCACCAAACTGATTCCTGGGATGGCGGGATTGTCATATGAGGAGAGATTGAGTAGACTAGGCCTGTATTCTCTAGAGTTTAGAAGAATGAGAGGTGATCTCATTGAAACATACAAAATTCTTACAGGGCTCGACAGGGTAGATGCAGGGAGGATGTTTCCCCTGGCTGGGGAGTCTAGACCAAGGGGTCACAGTCTCAGGGTAAGGGGTCGGCCATTTAGGACTGCCTCAGCTCATCTGCTGCTGAAACCCTCATCCCTGCCTTTGTTACCTTGACTATTCCAATCTCTCCTGGCCGGCCTCCCATCTTCCACCCTCCATAAACTTGAGCTCATCCAAAACTCTGCTGTCTGTATCTTAACCCATTCACCAATCACCCCCTGTGCTCGCTGACCTACATCGGCTCCCGGTCTGGCAACGCCTCGATTTTAAAATTCTCATTCTTGTTTTCAAATTCCTCCATGGTCTCGCCCCTCCCTAACTCTGCAACCTCCTCCAGCCCTCCCAGAACTCTGGACTCTTGCATATCTCTGACTTGCATATTGCTCCACCATTGGCGGCCGTACCTTCAGCTGCCTCGGCCCTAAGCTCTGGAATTCCCACCCTAAACCTCTCCGCCTCTCTCTCCTCCTTTAAGACGCTCCTTAAAACCTACCTCTTTGTTCAAGCTTTTGGTCACTTGTCCTAACATCTCGTGGCTCGGAGTGAAATTTTGTTGATAATCGCTCCTGTGAAGCGTCTTGGGACATTTTACTAAAGGCACGATATAAATACAAGTTGTTGTTATTAATCTGCAATGCTACTTTTAGTGATTTATGTATCTGTACCCCAGATCCCTCTGCTCCTGTACTCCATTTAGACTCTTATTATCAAAGCAGTATGTGGCCTCCCTATTCTTCCTACCAAAACGTAATACCTCACACTTATCTATATTGAAATTCATTTGCTAATTACACGCCCATTCTGCAAGTTTATTAATGTCTTCCTGTATTTTGTCGCAATCTTCCTCAGTATTAACTATACCCCCCAATTTGGTGTCGTGCAAAAATTTTGAAATTGTACTTCCGATTCCGGAGTCCAAATCATTTAAATGGTGAACAACAGTGGTCCCAGCACCGATCCTTGTGGAACACCACTTCCCATCTTTTGCCAGTCTGAGCAATTACCTTTAACCCATACTTTCTGTTTTGTAGTCAGCTTGCTATCCATTCTGCTAGTTGTCCCTAACTCCACATGCTCTGACCTTACAACTTCCTCCAGTCTAGCGCACTGTACCTCCTCCAGTCTAGCGCACTGTACCTCCTCCAGTCTAGCGCACTGTACCTCCACCAGTCTAGCGCACTGTACCTCCTCCAGTGTAGCCCACTGTACCTCCTCCAGTCTAGCGCACTGTACCTCCTCCAGTCTAGCGCACCGTACCTCCTCCAGTCTAGCGCACTGTACCTCCACCAGTCTAGCGCACTGTACCTCCACCAGTCTAGCGCACTGTACCTCCACCAGTCTAGCGCACTGTACCTCCACCAGTCTAGCGCACTGTACCTCCTCCAGTGTAGCCCACTGTACCTCCTCCAGTGTAGCCCACTGTACCTCCTCCAGTCTAGCGCACTGTACCTCCTCCAGTCTAGCGCACTGTACCTCCTCCAGTGTAGCGCACTGTACCTCCTCCAGTCTAGCGCATTGTACCTCCAGTCTAGCCCACTGTACCTCCTCCAGTCTAGCGCATTGTACCTCCAGTCTAGCCCACTGTACCTCCTCCAGTGTAGCGCACTGTACCTCCTCCACTCTAGTACACTGTACTTTCTCCAGCCTAGTACACTGTACTTCCCCCAGTCCAGTACACCGTGGATCCTCCAGTCTAGTACACTGTACATTCTCCAGTCTAGTACACTGTTCTTCCTCCTATCCAGTACACTGTACTTACTCCACTCTGATACTCTGTACTTCCCCCAGTCTAGTATACTATACTTACCCATCTAGTACACTATACCTGCTCTAGTCTAGTACACTGTATCTCCTTCAGTCAGTACTGTACCTCCCGTCTAATACACTGTACTTCCTTCAGTCCAGTGCACTATAGTTGCTACTCAGAGAGCTGTCTCCACTAAATTGGGGAGACCCACACCGAGTGGGGCAATGTTTTGCTCCACACCTCCTTTTCATTCACTGTGGTCACCCCTTTAACCTTCTCCCACCCATTCCTTCTCCAACCTCTATATTAGGGTTAAGATCAATGCAAATATCAGGGACATGATCTCATCTTTCTCCTTGACTGTCTGGTCTGAACATTGACTTCACTAACCAGACCGTAGCTACATCCTCCATTTTCTAGCATTTGAGTTTTAATTTCATTGAAACACATAAAATTTTGACAGGGCTGGACAGACTGGATGCAGGGAGGATGTTTCCTCTGACTGGGGGGGGGTCCAGAACGAAGGGTCACAGTCTCAGGATACGGGATAGGACAATTAGGACTGAGATGAGAAGAAATTTCTTCACTCAGAGGGTGGTGAACCTGTGGAATTCTCTACCACAGAAGGCTGTGGAGGCCAAGTCACTGAATATATTTAAGCAGGAGCTAGATAGATATCTAGACACAAAAGGCATCAAGGGGTATGGGGAGAGAGCGGGAATATGGTATTGAGACATAGGATCAGCCATGATCATATTGAATGGCGGAGCAGGCTCGAAGGGCCGAATGGCCTACTCCTGCTCCTATTTTCTATGTTTCAAACCTGCATCCGGAGAGAGCTCTCTCCTCTTTCAATTTTCTACTATTTTCTCAACTTTTCCCAGGATGGGCCTCTCACTAACCTAACTATTTGCACATTATATTGTTTCTTTAACATCAGCCTATTGTCTGACTGAGAGGATCCCTTACATTATCTAACAATCTCCTGCTTTTATTTCCAGCAAGTTACAGACTGCTGACCCATTAAGTCCCCGATCTGTGATTGTTTTATCTGTTGTTTGTTTTCCTCTTTTTCAACTCTATTGAAATACTTGTTCATCTTTCAGTTTTCAGTCTGAGGAAGGGCCTGGTCTGAAACGTTAACCTGTCTTTTTCTTTCTACCGACATGGACTAACATTCTGCAATTTTTGTTTTTAAATCATTATTTCATTATAAACTCTTCTCTCCCACCACCATTTTCCCATGTTGATCCCTGACTTTAAGGAACATTCCCCATGGAGAAATCCAGCAGTACTGTTAATCTCTCTCCAGCCCTTAATCTCCCTTTCCAGCAGATATTGATCTCACTCCTTTTAAATGTGCCAACTGACAAGTCAAGTCCCTCCTCTGGGAGTCTGTTCCACACCCACTATCCTGTGAGAGAAAGGCTTTTTCTCTGATCGCCATCCTTGCTCGAGGTGGTAAATTTTGTACTTTTGCCCTAGTCTTGTGCTCATTGTCCAAGTTGAATAGCTTGCTTACACAAACCTTACCCAAAGCTTCCATTATTTTGAAGAGCAAGATCATGTCCCCCCCCCCTCAGTTTATTCTCCATCGAGGCAGCTGCTTTTCTCCATTACTCAGTCCTCTTGCGCCAGGAACCACCGGTCACTCTTCTCTGACCCTTTCTGATAAATCTATATCCTTTATGAGGCAGGATGACCAAAATTGCTGCATACTCCAGGACTGGCCTCACCATTCATCTGTACAATATCAGTATAACTCATTCTGACTTGTAATCCAATGCCCTTCAGCTGCACCTATGCTCCATTTGCCTTATTAACAACCACCTCACTCTGCCAAACTGCTTCCTTTTTATATTTGTTCTTGGGATTTGGTGTTGTTAGCAAGATCAACATTTGTTGCCCATCCCTAGTTGCCCCGAGAAGATGGTGTGGGCCTTCTCCTTACACTCCCAGTCCTCGCGGCGATGGCGCTCCCGGCCCTCGCGGCGATGGCGCTCCCGGCCCTCGCGGCGATGGCGCTCCCATGATGGTGTTAGGTAGGAAATTCCAGGATTCTGACCCAGTGATAAACATCTAAGTTAGGATAGTGTGCGACTAGGAGGGGAATTTGGAGGTGATGTTGTTTCCACAGTAGTGTTGCTCTGGTTCTTCTTGGGGTAGAGGTCACAGGGCTGGTGCGTACAGTCAAAGTAACCTTGGTGAGTTGCTGCAATGCATCCTGTCGACTGTACATGCTACAGCCACAGTGCAGCACTGATGCACAAATGGATATTAAGTTCAGTGGCAGGGAACCAATCAATGAAACTGCTTTTGTAATGGGGATTCCCCCATTGGTACACTCCCATGGGATGGGGATTCCCTGATCGGTATTCCACCAATGGTACACCGCCTGGGGGGGGGGGGGGTAGTGGGGGAGGAGCGAAGGGTTGGTGCTTGGGATGGGGATTCCCCCATCGGTACGCTCCCCGTGGGATGGGGATTTCCCTGGTGCTGACCTGCCCTTTTCATCGACCAGACTCCTGGACCGCAGTCGCCGGCTCCGCTTTGCCAGGTTTTCATGCTCCCTCTCTCCAACTTAACAAAACTGTATTAACTATTCATGCATTCTCTGGGTCTTGCACATGTCTTTTATTTCTCTCGTCCTGCCTCCTTTTGTCTCACGCTATTGTCCGTTAACCATCTCCTGTTCTTCACCCAACCGCGTTACAGCTTATTCTTTTTTCTTGTGCATGTTTCTTTTTCTTTCCCCTTTTCCCTCACTCTGTTCCTATAAGCTGCTCATCTGTATTATCTTCAGAATCGAATGAAGGACTTTGACTTAAATGTTAATATTTTCCTTTTTCCAGAGGCTGAGTGATGTGCTGAGTATTTCCAGCATTTTCTGTTTTTTTAAGGTCCTGGATGGTGTCGAGCTTCTCGAGTGTTGCTGCAGCTGTGCCAAACCAGGTGAATGGTGAGGATTCCATCACATTTCCGACTTCGGCCTTGTAGATGGTGTCAGAGGTTTTGATAGATCAAAAGGTGAGACACTTCAACATATGTTCAATTACAATTCCTTCCCTCTTTCAGTGGACACCCTTTCATGTTATACACACATTTATTGTTACATCTTTCTAGATATATATTTTTTCATTCGTTCATGGGATGTGGGCGTTGCTGGCGAGGCCGGCATTTATTGCCCATCCCTAATTGCCCTTGAGAAGGTGGTGGTGAGCTGCCTTCTTGAACCGCTGCAGTCCGTGTGGTGAAGGTTCTCCCACAGTGCTGTTAGGAAGGGAGTTCCAGGATTTAGACCCAGCGACGATGAAGGAACGGCGATATATTTCCAAGTCAGGATGGGGAACGTGCAGGTGGTGTTGTTCCCATGTACCTGCTGCCCTTGTCCTTCTAGGTGGTAGAGGTCGCGGGTTTGGGAAGCGCTGTCGAAGAAGCCTTGGCGAGTTGCTGCAGTGCATCCTGTGGATGGTACACACTGCAGCCACTGTGCGCCGGTGGTGAAGGGAGTGAATGTTTAGGGTGGTGGATGGGGTACCAATCAAGCGGGCTGCTTTGTCCTGGATGGTGTCGAGATTCTCGCGTGTTGTTGGAGCTGCACTCATCCAGGCAAGTGGAGAATATTCCATCACACTCCTGAGTTGTGCCTTGTAGATGGTGGAAAGGCTTTGGGGAGTCCGGAGGTGAGTCACTTGCCACAGAATACCCAGTCTCTGACCTGCTCTTGTAGCCACAGTATTTTTGTGGCTGGTCCAGTTAAGTTTCGGGTTAATAGTGACCCCCAGGATGTTGACGGTGGGGGATTCTGCGATGGTAATGCCATTGAATGTTGATGGGAGGTGGTTAGACTCTCTCTTGTTGGAGATGGTCATTACCTGGTACTTGTCTGGCGCGAATGTTATTTGCCATTTATCAGTCCAAGCCTAGATGTTGTCCAGGTATTGCTGCATGCTGGCACGGAATGCTTCATTATCTGAGGAGTTGTGAATGGAACTGAACACTGAGCAATCATCAGTGAACATCCCCATTTCTGACCTTATGATGGAGGGAAGATCATTGATGAAGCAGCTGAAGATGGTTGGGCCAAAGACACTGCCCTGAGGAACTTTTTAAAAATTCGTTCATGGGATGTGGGCGTCGCTGGCGAGGCCGGCATTTATTGCCCATCCCTAATTGACCTTGAGAAGGTGGTGGTGAGCCGCCTTCTTGAACCGCTGCAGTCCGTGTGGTGAAGGTTCTCCCACAGTGCTGTTAGGAAGGGAGTTCCGGGATTTTGACCCAGCGACGATGAAGGAACGGCGATATATTTCCAAGTCGAGATGGTTTGTGACTTGGGAGGGGAACGTGCAGGTGGTGTTTTTCCCACGTACCTGCTGCTCTTGTCCTTCTAGGTGGTAGAGGTCGCGGGTTTGGGAGGTGCTGTCGAAGAAGCCTTGGCGAGATGCTGCAGTGCATCCTGTGGATGGTACACACTGCAGCCACTGTGCGCCAGTGGTGAAGGGAGTGAATGTTTAGGGTGGTGGATGGGGTGCCAATCAAGCGGGCTGCTTTATCTTGGATGGTGTCGAGCTTCTTGAGTGTTGTTGGAGCTGCACTCATCCAGGCAAGTGGAGAGTATTCCATCCCACTCCTGACTTGTGCCTTGCAGATGGTGGAAAGGCTTTGGGGAGTCACGAGGTGAGTCACTCGCCGCAGAATACCCAGCCTCTGACCTGCTCTCGTAGCCACAGTATTTATATGGCTGGTCCAGTTAAGTTTCTGGTCAATGGTGACCCCCAGGATGTTGATGGTGGGGGATTCAGCAATGGTAATGCCATTGAATGTCAAGGGGAGGTGGTTAGACTCTCTCTTGTTGGAGATGGTCATTGCCTGGCACTTATCTGGCGCGAATGTTACTTGCCACTTATGAGCCCAAGCCTGGATGTTGTCCAAGTCTTGCTGCATGCGGGCTCGGACTGCTTCATTATCTGAGGGGTTGCGAATGGAATTGAACACTGTGCAATCATCAGCAAACATCCCCATTTCTGACCTTATGATGGAGGGAAGGTCATTGATGAAGCAGCTGAAGATGGTTGGGCCTAGGACACTGCCCTGAGGAACTCCTGCAGCAATGCCCTGGGGCTGAGATGATTGGCCTCCAACAACCACTACCATCTTCCTTTGTGCTAGGTATGACTCCAGCCACCGGAGAGTTTTCCCCCTGATTCCCATTGACTTCAATTTTACAAGGGCTCCTTGGTGCCACACTCGGTCAAATGCTGCCTTGATGTCAAGGGCAGTCACTCTCACCTCACCTCTGGAATTCAGCTCTTTTGTCCATGTTTGGACCAAGGCTGTAATGAGGTCTGGAGCTGAGTGGTCCTGGCGGAACCCAAACTGAGCATCGGTGAGCAGGTTATTGGTGAGTAAGTGCTGCTTGGTGGTACTGTCGACGACACCTTCCATCACTTTGCTGATGATTGAGAGTAGACTGATGGGGCGGTAATTGGCCGGATTGGATTTGTCCTGCTTTTTGTGGACAGGACATACCTGGGCAATTTTCCACATTGTCGGGTAGATGCCAGTGTTGTAGCTGTACTGGAACAGCTTGGCTAGAGGGGCAGCTCGTTCTGGAGCACAAGTCTTCAGCACCACAGCTGGGATGTTGTCGGGGCCCATAGCCTTTGCTGTATCCAGGGCACTCAGCCGTTTCTTGATATCACGTGCAGTGAATCGAATTGGCTGAAGACTGGCTTCTGTGTTGGTGGGGATTTCGGGAGGAGGCCGAGATGGATCATCCACTCGGCACTTCTGGCTGAAGATGGTTGCAAACGCTTCAGCCTTGTCTTTTGCACTCACAAGTGGAGAGTATTCCATCACACTCCTGACTTGTGCCTTATAGATGTTGGAAAGGCTTTGGGGAGTCAGGAGTGAGTCACTCACCGCAGAATACCCAGCTTCTGACCTGCTCTTGTAGCCACAGTATTTATATGGTCCAGTTCAGTTTCTGGTCACTGGTGACCCCCAGGATGTTGATGGTGGGGATTCGACAATGTAATGCCGTTGAATATCAAGGGGAGGTGGTTAGACTCTCTCTTGTTGGAGATGGTCATTGCCTGGCAATTGTATGGTGCAGAGTGGGAGAACCTTCACCACATGGACTGCAGCGGTTCAAGAAGGCGGCTCACCACCACCTTCTCAAGGGCAATTAGGGATGGGCAATAAATGCCGGCCTCGCCACTCGGCACTTCTGGCTCAAGATGGTTGCAAACGCTTCAACCTTGTCTTTTGCACTCACAAGTGGAGTGTATTCCATCACACTCCTGACTTGTGCCTTACAGATAGTGGAAAGGCTTTGGGGAGTCAGGAGTGTGATAGAATACTCCTGAAATAGACAGTTTCCTAGAAGTAAAGGGAATTAGGGGTTACGGGGAGCGGGCAGGAAATTGGACATGAATTTAGATTTGAGGTTAGGATCAGATCAGCCATGATCTTATTGAATGGCGGAGCAGGCTCGAGGGGCCGATTGGCCTACGCCTGCTCCTATTTCTTATGTTCTTATCTTTTGCACTCACGTGCTGGACTCCGCCATCATTGAGGATGGGGATGTTCACAGAGCCTCCTCTTCCCGTTAGTTGTTTAATTGTCCACTACCATTCACGACTGGATGTGGCAGGACTGCAGAGCTTCGATCTGATCCGTTGGTTGTGGAGTCGTTTAGCTCTGTCTATAGCATGCTGCTTCCGCTGTTCAGCATGTTTGTTGTCCTGTGTTGTAGCTTCACCAGGTCGGCACCTCATTTTAGGTACACCTCGTGCTGCTCCTGGCATGCTCTTCTACACTCCTCATTGAACCAGGGTTGATGCCCTGGCTTGTTGGTAATGGTAGAGTGAGGAATATGCCGGGCCATGAGATTACAGATTGTGCTGGGATACAATTCTGCTGCTGCGGATGGCCCACAGCGCCTCACGGATGTCCAGTTTTGAGCTGCTAGATCTGTTCTGAATCTATCCCATTTAGCACGGTGGTCGTGCCACACAACATGTTGGATGGTGTCCTTAGTGTGAAGACGGGACTTCGTCTCCACAAGGACTGTACGGTGGTCACTCCTACCACTGCTGTCATGGACAGATGCATCTGCGACAGGTAGATTGGTGAGGATGAGGTCAAGTAGGTTTTTCCCTTGTGTTCATTCTCTCACCACCTGCTGCAGGCCCAGTCTGGCAGCTATGTCCTTCAGGACTCGGCCAGCTCTGGTGCTACCGAGCCACTCTTGGTGATGGACATTGAAGTCCCCCACCCCGAGTACACTCTGTACCCTTGCTACCCTCAGTGCCTCCTCCAAGTGGTGCTCAACATGGAGGAGGACTGATTCATCAGCTGAGGGAGGGCGATAGGTGGTAATCAGCAGGAAGTTTCTTTGCCCATGTTTGACCTGATGCCATGAGATTTCATGGGGCCCGAAGTCAATGTTGAGGACTCCGAGGGTCACTCCCTCCTTTTTTTTTATTCGTTCACGGGATGTGGGCGTCGCTGGCAAGGCCGGCATTTATTGCCCATCCCAAATTGCCCTCGAGAAGGTGGTGGTGAGCCGCCTTCTTGAACCGCTGCAGTCCGTGTGGTGACGGTTCTCCCACAGTGCTGTTAGGGAGTTCCAGGATTTTGACCCAGCGACAATGAAGGAACGGCGATATATTTCCAAGTCGGGATGGTGTGTGACTTGGAGGGGAACGTGCAGGTGGTGTTGTTCCCATGCGCCTGCTGCCCTTATCCTTCTAGGTGGTAGAGGTCGCGGGTTTGGGAGGTGCTGTCGAAGAAGCCTTGGCGAGTTGCTGCAGTGCATCCTGTGGATGGTGCACACTGCAGCCACAGTGCGCCGGTGGTGAAGGGAGTGAATGTTTAGGGTGGTGGATGGGGTGCCAATCAAGCGGGCTGCTTTATCTTGGATGGTGTCGAGCTTCTTTAGTGTTGTTGGAGCTGCACTCATCCAGGCAAGTGGAGAGTATTCCATCAAACTCCTGACTTGTGCCTTGTAGATGGTGGAAAGGCTTTGGGGAGTTCAGAGGTGAGTCACTCGCCGCAGAATACCCAGCCTCTGACCTGCTCTCGTAGCCACAGTATTTATATGGCTGGTCCAGTTAAGTTTCTGGTCAATGGTGACCCCCAGGATGTTGATGGTTGGGGATTCGGTGATGGTAATGCCGTTGAATGTCAAGGGGAGGTGGTTGGACTCTCTCTTGTTGGAGATGGTCATTGCCTGGCACTTATCTGGCGCGAATGTTACTTGCCACTTATCAGCCCAAGCCTGGATGTTGTCCAGGTCTTGCTGCATGCGGGCTCGGACTGCTTCATTATCTGAGGGGTTGCGAATGGAACTGAACACTGTGCAGTCATCAGCGAACATCCCCATTTCTGACCTTATGATGGAGGGAAGGTCATTGATGAAGCAGCTGAAGATGGTTGGGCCAAGGACACTGCCCTGAGAAACTCCTGCAGCAACGCCCTGGGGCTGAGATGATTGGCCTCCAACAACCACTACCATCTTCCTTTGTGCTAGGTATGACTCCAGCCACTGGAGAGTTTTCCCCCTGATTCCCATTGACTTCAATTTTACAAGGGCTCCTTGGTGCCACACTCGGTCAAATGCTGCCTTGATGTCAAGGGCAGTCACTCTCACCTCACCTCTGGAATTCAGCTCTTTTGTCCATGTTTGGACCAAGGCTGTAATGAGGTCTGGAGCCGAGTGGTCCTGGCGGAACCCAAACTGAGCATCGGTGAGCAGGTTATTGGTGAGTAAGTGCCACTTGATAGCACTGTCGACGACACCTTCCATCACTTTGCTGATGATTGAGAGTAGACTGATGGGGCGGTAATTGGCCGGATTGGATTTGTCCTGCTTTTTGTGGACAGGACATACCTGGGCAATTTTCCACCTTGTCGGGTGGATCATAGAATAGAATCATAGAAGTTACAACATGGAAACAGGCCCTTCGGCCCAACATGTCCATGTCACCCAGTTTATACCACTAAGCTAGTCCCAATTGCCTGCACTTGGCCCATATCCCTCCATACCCATCTTACCCATGTAACTGTCCAAATGCTTTTTAAAAGACAAAATTGTACCCGCCTCTACTACTGCCTCTGGCAGCTCGTTCCAGACACTCACCACCCTTTGAGTGAAAAAATTGCCCCTCTGGACCCTTTTGTATCTCTCCCCTCTCACCTTAAATCTATGCCCCCTCGTTATAGACTCCCCTACCTTTGGGAAAAGATTTTGACTATCGACCTTATCTATGCCCCTCATTATTTTATAGACTTCGATAAGATCACCCCTTAACCTCCTGCTCTCCAGGGAAAAAAGTCCCAGTCTGTCTAACCTCTCCCTGTAAGTCAAACCATCAAGTCCCGGTAGCATCCTAGTAAATCTTTTCTGCACTCTTTCTAGTTTAATAATATCCTTTCTATAATAGGGTGACCAGAACTGTACACAGTACTCCAAGTGTGGCCTCACCAATGCCCTGTACTGGAACAGCTTGGCTGGAGGCGCAGCTGGTTCTGGAGCACAAGTCTTCAGCACTACAGCTGGGATGTTGTCGGGGCCCATAGCCTTTGCTGTATCCAGTGCACTCAGCCGTTTCTTGATATCACGTGGAGTGAATCGAATTGGCCGAAAACTGGCTTCCGTGATGGTGGGGATATCGGGAGGAGGCTGAGATGGATTATCCACTCGGCACTTCTGGCTGAAGATGGTTGCAAACGCTTCAGCCTTGTCTTTTGCACTCACGTGCTGGACTCCGCCATCATTGAGAGTGGGGATGTTTGCAGAGCCTCCTCCTCCCGTTAGTTGTTTAATTGTCCACCACCATTCACGACTGGATGTGGCAGGACTGCAGAGCTTTGATCTGATCCGTTGGTTGTGGAATCGCTTAGCTCTGTCTATAGCATGTTGCTTCCGCTGTTTAGCATGCATGTAGTCCTGAGTTGTAGCTTCACCAGGTTGGCACCTCATTTTTAGGTACGCCTGGTGCTGCTCCTGGCATGCTCTTCTACACTCCTCATTGAACCAGGGTTGATCCCCTGGCTTGTTGGTAATGGTAGAGTGAGGAATATGCCGGGCCATGAGGTTACAGATTGTGCTGGAATACAATTCTGCTGCTGCTGATGGCCCACAGCGCCTCATGGATGCCCAGTTTTGAGCTGCTAGATCTGTTCTGAATCTATCCCATTTAGCACGGTGGTAGTGCCACACAACACGTTGGATGGTGTCCTCAGTGCGAAGACGGGATTTCATCTCCACGAGGACTGTGCGGTGGTCACTCCTACCAATACTGTCATGGACAGATGCATTTGCGACAGGTAGATTGGTGAGGACGAGGTCAAGTAAGTTTTTCCCTCGTGTTGGTTCGCTCACCACCTGCCGCAGGCCCAGTCTGGCAGCTATGTCCTTCAGGACTCGGCCAGCTCGGTCAGTAGTGGTGCTACCGAGCCACTCTTGGTGATGGACATTGAAGTCCCCCACCCAGAGTACATTTTGTGCCCTTGCTACCCTCAGTGCTTCCTCCAAGTGGTGTTCAACATGGAGGAGGACTGATTCATCAGCTGAGGGAGGACGGTAGGTGGTAATCAGCAGGAGGTTTCCTTGCCCATGTTTGACCTGATGCCATGAGATTTCATGGGGTCCAGAGTCAATGTTGAGGACTCCCAGGGCCACTCCCTCCTGACTGTATATCACTGTCCCGCCACCTCTGGGTGGGTCTGTCCTGTCCCACCAGCAGGACATACCCAGGGATGGTGATGGCAGAGTCTGGGACGTTGGTTGAGAGGTATGATTCTGAGTGTGGCTATGTCAGGCTGTTGCTTGACTCGTCTGTGGGACAGCTCTCCCAATTTTGGCATAAGTCCCCAGATGTTAGTAAGGAGGACCTTGCAGGGTCGACTGGACTTGGTTTGCCGTTGTCGTGTCCGGTGCCTAGCGGTCCGATGGCGGGTGGTCCGTCCGGTTTTCTTCTTATTGTGACTTTCTGAAGCAAGATTGTGCAATTGAGTGTCTTGCTTGGCTATTCCAGAGGGTGATTAAGGACCAACCACATTGCTGTGGGTCTGGATTCACATACAGGCCAGACCGGGTAAGGACGGCAGATTGCCTTCTCTAAAGGACATTAGTGAACCTGATATATATAAAATATATATCGAGTTAAAATGCATCAGCCATATCTCAGTCCATTTGCAAAATTGGTCCAAGTTTCTCTGGCCAATCTGCTATCTACTCATTACCTGCCCATAGAGCTTTATGTTATTAGCATGGAATCATAGAAAGGTTACAGCACAGAAGGCCGCTGTTTGGCCCATCGAGTCCATGCCGGCTCTATGCAAGAGCAATCCAGCGAAGGGGGGATGGGCACCTGGATGTAGCATGGGAAAGGAGAAACAAGGTGCACAAAGGATTGGGAGAGAAAGATAGCACGAGAGCAAGTAATAGTACAGTAGTAGATGGGACCAGACTAAGAGAGAGTACAAGAATGTCTTAGATTGGTTTACAGTGCATGAGTGTAAACACACAAAGCGTGTTAAACAAGGTTGGTGAGCTACAGGCACAAATAGCCACATGGGAATACGATGCCGTGGCGGTAACGGAGACCTGGCTCAAAAAAGGGCAGGATTGGGTACTAAATATTCCTGGATACAAGATGTTCAGGAAAGATAGAGAAGGGAAGAAAGGAGAACCACAACCATAAGACCATAAGAGATAGGAGCAGGAGTAGACCATTCGGCCCCTCGAGCCTGCTCCACCATTCAATGAGATCATGGATGATCTGATTTTTACCTCAACTCCACTTTCCCGCCCTTTCCCCATATCCTTTGACTCCCTTGCTGATCAAAAATTTGTCTAACTCAGCCTTGAATGTATTCAATGACTCAGCCTCCACAGCTTTTTGGGGTAAAGAATTCCAAAGATTCACAACCCTCTGGGAGAAGAAATTCTTCCTCATTTCTGTCTTAAACGGGCGACCCCTTATTCTGAGACTATGCCCCCTAGTTTTAGATTCCCCCATGAGGGGTAACATCCTCTCAGCATCCACCCTATCGAGTCCCCTCAGAATCTTGTACGTTTCAATAAGATCGCCTCTCATTCTTCTAAATTCCAATGAGTAAAGACCCAACCTGTTCAATCTTTCCTCATAAGACAACCCTTCCATACCCGGAATCAACTTAGTGAACCTTCTCTGAACTGCCTCCAATGCAAGTATGTCCTTCCTTAAATAAGGGCCCCAGAACTGTACACAGTACTCCAGGTGTGGTCTCACCAGCACCCTGTACAGTTGTAGCATGACTTCCCTGCTGTTATACTCCATCCCCCTAGAAATAAAGGCCAATATTCCGTTTGCCTTCTGGATTACCTGCTGCACCTGTATGTTGACTTTTTGTGTTTCATGTACGAGGACACCCAGATCCCTCTGTACCGCAGCATTTTGTAGTATTTCTCCATTCAAATAATATTTTGCTTTTTTATTTTTCCTCCCAAAGTGAATGACTTCACATTTTCCCACATTATATTCCATCTGCCAAATTTCTGCCCATTCGCTTAACCTGTCAATATCCCTTTGCAGACACTTTGTGTCCTCATCACAACTTGCTTTTCCACCTATCTTTGTATCATCAGCAAATTTAGCCACAAGACACTCTGTTCCTTCATCCAAGTCATTGATATATATTGTAAATAGTTGAGGCCCCAGCACTGATCCCTGTGACACCCCACTAGTTACAGATTGCCATTTTGAAAATGACCCTTTTATCCTGACTCTTTCATAGAATCATAGAAGTTACAACATGGAAACAGGCCCTTCGGCCCAACATGTCCATGTCGCCCAGTTTATACCACTAAGCTAGTCCCAATTTCCTGCACTTGGCCCATATCCCTCTATACCCATCTTACCCATGTAACTGTCCAAATGCTTTTTAAAAGACAAAATTGTACCCGCCTCTACTACTGCCTCTGGCAGCTCATTCCAGACACTCACCACCCTTTGAGTGAAAAAATTGCCCCTCTGGACCCTTTTGTATCTCTGCCCTCTCACCTTAAATCTATGCCCCCTCGTTATAGACTCCCCTACCTTTGGGAAAAGATTTTGACTATCTACCTTATCAATGCCCCTCATTATTTTATAGACTTCTATAAGATCACCCCTAAACCTCCTACTCTCCAGGGAAAAAAGTCCCAGTCTGTCTAACCTCTCCCTATAAGTCAAACCATCAAGTCCCGGTAGCATCCTAGTAAATCTTTTCTGCACTCTTTCTAGTTTAATAATATCCTTTCTATAATAGGGTGACCAGAACTGTACACAGTACTCCAAGTGTGGCCTCACCAATGCCCTGTACAACTTCAACAAGACATCCCAACTCCTGCATTCAATGTTCTGACCAATGAAACCAAGCATGCCGAATGCCTTCTTCACCACCCTATCCACCTGTGACTCCACTTTCAAGGAGCTATGAACCTGTACTCCTAGATCTCTTTGTTCTATAACTCTCCCCAACGCCCTACCATTAACGGAGTAGGTCCTGGCCCGATTTGATCTACCAAAATGCATCACCTCACATTTATCTAAATTAAACTCCGTCTGCCATTCATCGGCCCACTGGCCCAATTTATCAAGATCCCGTTGCAATCCTAGATAACCTTCTTCACTGTCCACAATGCCACCAATCTTGGTGTCATCTGCAAACTTACTAACCATGCCTCCTAAATTCTCATCCAAATCATTAATATAAATAACAAACAACAGCAGACCCAGCACCGATCCCTGAGGCACACCGCTGGACACAGGCATCCAGTTTGAAAAACAACCCTCTACAACCACCCTCTGTCTTCTGTCGTCAATCCAATTTTGTATCCATGCCAGTACATTACCCCAACACCATGAGTTCTTATCTTGTGCAGTAATCTTTTATGTGGTACCTTATCGAATGCCTTTTGGAAATCCAAATATACTGCATCCATTGGTTCCCCTTTATCCACCCTGCCCATTACTTCCTCAAAGAACTCTTAATAAATTTGTCAGACATGATTTCCCCTTCATAAAACCATGTTGACTCTCCTTGTTTGTATTATGAGTCTCCAAATGTCCTGCTACTACTTCCTTAATAATGGATTCTAGCATGTTCCCAATGACAGATGTTAGGCTAACTGGTCTACAGTTACCTGCTTTCTGTCTCACTCCCTTCTTGAATAGGGGTCTTACGTTTGCGGTTTTCCAATCTGCTGGGACCTTTCCAGAATCTAGTGAATTCTGGAAGATTACAACCAATGCATCCACTATCTCTGTAGCCACTTCCTTTAAGACCCTTGGATGCAAGCCATCAGGTCCAGGGGACTTGTCAGCCTTTAGACCCATTTGTTTACCAAGTACTTTTTCTCTAGTGATAGTGATTGTTTTTAGTTCCTCCCTCCCCTTTGCCCCTTGATTTTCTATTATTGGTATGTTATCAGTGTCTTCTACTGTGAAGACAGATACAAAATATCTGTTCAATTCCTCTGCCATTTCCTTGTTTTCCATTATTATTTCCCCAGTCTCATCCTCTAAGGGACCAATGTTTACTTTAGCTACCCTCTTCCTTTTTATATACTTGTAGAAGCTTTTACTGTCAGTTGTTATATTTCTTGCTAGTTTACTCTCATAATTTATTTTCTCCTTCTTTATTATTCTTTTAGTCATCCTTTGCTGGTTTTTAAAGTTTTCCCAATCTTCGGGCTTACCAGTAATCTGTGACATGTTGTATGCTTTTTCTTTTAACCTGATACCATCCTTGACTTCCTTCGTTAGCCATGGTTGGTTCACCCTTATTGTGGAGTCTTTCCTCCTCACGGGGATATATTTTTGTTGCGAGTCATAAAATATCTTTTTAAATGTTTGCCACTGCTTATCCACCATCATACCATCTAATCTGTTTACCCAGTCCACTTTAGCCAATTCCACCCTCATTCCTTTATAATTGCCCTTATTTAAGTTTAATACAATAGTTTCAGACCCAAGATCCTCGCTCTCAAACTGGATGTGAAATTCTATCATGTTATGATCACTGCTTCCCAAGGGATCCTTTACTTTGAGATCATTAATTAATCCTATTTCATTACCCATTACCAGATCCAAAATGGCCTGTTCCCTGGTTGGTTCCCCGATGTATTGGTCTAAGAAACAGTCCCTAATACACTCTATGAACTCCTCCTCAGGGCTATTTTTGCCAATTTGATTTGTCCAATCTATGTGAAAGTTAAAATCGCCCATGATTATTGCATTACTTTTTTTACAAGCCCCCCTTATTTCCTGATTAATATTTTGCCCTACAGTGTAGCTACTGTTAGGGGGCCTATATATTACTCCCACCAGTGATTTCTTTCCCTTGCTATTTCTTACCTCCACCCAAATTGATTCGACATCTTGATCTTCTGAGCCAAGATCATTTCTCACTATTATACCAATTTCATCCTTTATTAACAGAGCTACCCCACCACCTTTACCTTTTTTCCTATCCTTCCGAAATGTTAAATAACTCTGAATATTTCGCTCCCAACCTTGGTCACCTTGCAACCACGTCTCTGTAATGGCCACGAGATCATACCCATTTGTTTCTATTTGTGCCGTCAATTCATCTATCTTATTACGAATGCTGCACGCATTCAGATAAAGAACCTTTAATTTTGTCTTTTTACCATTCTTTCCTACCCCGGTCCCATTTGCTGGTGCACTCTTATGTTTGTTCGCTCTGTCCCTTCCTGATACACTCTGTTTATCATCACTTTCCTGTACTACTTCCTTGTCTTTTCTCTTTATCAATCTAAACTTCGCCCCACCAGAGCCCTCGCCCCCCCTCTATTTAGTTTGAAGCCTTCTCTACTGCCCCAGTTATTCGGTTTGCCAGAACACTGGTCCCAGAGGGGGTGGCGGGGGGGTGGTGGCAGTATTGATTAAGGAGGATATTGCAGTGCTGGAGAGAGAGAGGATGTCCTGGAGAGGTCAAGGACAGAATCTATTTGGTTAGAGTTAAGAAAGAGTAGAGGTGCCATTACACTACTGGGGGTATTCCCACCAACTAATGGGAAGGAGATAGAGGATCAAATTTGCAGGGAAATTACAGAGAGGTGAAAAAGGCATAGAGTAGTGATAATGGGGGATTTCAACTATCCTAATATAGACTGGGATAACAATAATAATATAAGGGGCAAAGAGGGGGAAGAATTTTTGAAGTATGTCCAGGATAACTTTCTTGACCAGTACATTTCCAGCCCAATGAGGAAGGAGGCATTGCTGGACTTGGTTCTAGGGAATGAGACGGGCCAAGTGAAGCAAGTATCTGTGGGGGAGCATTTAGGCAGCAGCGATCATAGTGTCATAAGGTTTAGAATAGCTGTGGAAAAGGACATGGACCACTCTCAAGTTAAAAATACTCAATTGGAGGAGGTACAATTTCAGTGGAATAGGAACAGATCTGGCCCGGGTAAATTGGAATCAAAGATTGGCAGGCAAAACTGTAATTGAACAATGGGCGGCCTTTATGGAGGAGATGGTTCAGGTACAGTCTAGGTAGAGAGTAAGATGAAGCAGAGAAAAGGGGCATACAACAGATGTCAGGTTGATATTACAAGTGAGAACCATGCTGAATATAGAAAGCTCAGAGGGGAAGTGAAAAAGGAAATAAGAGGGGCAAACAGAGTATGAGAATAGAGTGGCAGCCAACATAAAAGGGAATCCAAGAGTCTTCTATAGGCATGTAAACAGTAAACGGGTAGTAAGAGGAGGGGTGGGGCGTTTCAGGGACCAAAAAGGAGATCTACTCATGGAGACAGAGGGGATGGCCGAGGTATTAAATGACTCAGTAAAGGAAGCTGTAGTTGAGATACTGGATGGGCTAATAATTGATTAAGAGGAGGTATTTGAAAGGCTGGCTGTACTTAAAGTAGATAAGTCACCTTGTCCGGATAGGCTGCATCCTAGGTTGTTGAGGGAAGTAAGGGTGGAAATTGCGGAGGTGCTGGCCATAATCTTCCAATCATCCTTAGATACGGGGGTGGTGCCAGAGGACTGGAGAATTGCAAATGTTACACCCTTGTTCAAAAAAGGGTGTAAGGATAAACCCAGCAACTATAGGCCAGTCAGTTTAACCTTGGTGGTGGGGAAACTTTTAGAAACAGTAATCCGGGACAGAATTAGCAGTCACTTGGACAAATGTGGATTGATTAGGGAAAGCCAGCACAGATTTGTTGAAGGCAAATCGTGTTTAACTAACTTGATAAGAGTTTTTTGATGAGGTAACGGAGAGGGTAGATGAGGGCAATGCTGTTGATGTGGTGTATATGGAGTTTCAAAAGGCCTTTGATAAAGTGCCGTATAATAGGCTTGTCATCAAGATTGAAGCCCATGGAATAAAAAGGGCAGTAGCATCATGGATACAGAATTGGCTGAGGGACAGGTAACAGAGAGTAATGGTGAAGGTTGTTTTTCGGACTGGAGGGAGGTGTACAGTGGTGTTCCCCAGGGGTCGGTGCTGGGACCACTGCTTTTCTATATATGTATTAATGTCTTGGACTTGGATGTACAGGGCACAATTTCAAAATTTTCAGATGACACAAAAACTTGGAAGTGTAGTCAACAGTGAGGAGGATAGTGATAGACTTCAAGAGGATACAGACAGGCTGGTGGAATGGGCGGACACATGGCAGATGAAATTCGAAGTGATACATTTCGGTAGGAAGAATGAGAAGAGGTAATATAAACTAGAGGAACAGAGGGATCTGGGGGTATATGTGCACAAATCGTTGACGGTGGCAGGACAGGTTGAGAAAGTGGTTAAAAAAGCATATGGGATCCTGGGCTTTATAAATAGAGGCATAGAGTACAAAAGCAAGGAAGTTATGATGAACCGTTATAAAACACTGATTCGGCCACAACTGGAATATTGTGTCCAGTTCTGGGCACCGCACTTTAGGAAACATGTGAAGGCCTTAGAGAGGGTGCAAAAAAGATTTACTACAATGATTCCAGGGATGAGGGACTTTAGTTATGTGGATAGACTGGAGAAGCTGGGGTTGTTCTCCTTGGAACAGAGACGGTTGCGAGGAGATTTGATAGAGGTATTCAAAATCATGAAGGGTCTGGACAGAGTAGATAGAGGGAAACTGTTCCCATTGGCAGAAGGGTCAAGAACCAGAGGACATAGATTTAAGGTGATTGGCAAAAGAACCAAAGGTGACATGAGGAAAACCATTTTTTTTATACACAGCGAGTGGTTAGGATCTGGAATGCACTGCCCGAGGGGGTGGTGGAGGCAGATTCAATCATGGCCTTCAAAAAGGGAACTGGATAAGTGCTTGAAAGGAAAAAAATTTCAGGGTTCGGGGATAGGGCGGGGTAGTGGGACGAGCTGGATTGCTCTTGCATAGAGCTGGCACGGACTCGATGGGCCGAATGGCCTCCTTCCATGCAGTAACCTTTCAGTGATTCTAACTAAAGTATGGAGAATGACTAAATGATGTCAGAACCAGAGGATAAATACTGGGAATCAAGCAAGGGAGGTGCAAACATATTTGTATAAACAGACAAGCAATTATTTCATAAGTGATAGGAAGGAGCAAATGCTCAGGTTAAGAGATGAGTTACAAACCTATTGAAACAAGTAATTACAGGGATCATTACACTTAGTAACAGTGGTGCAAGGAGTGTAAGAAACACGGCACTGGGGCTTGGGGATACAATTGGCCCAGCAGATATTTGGCTAGGATTGTGGATGGGTGAAATCAGTAATGGTAAATTTACAAAGAGTGAAATCAGTAATAGTGAAATTACTGAGTAAAATCAGTAATAAAGTGAAATTAGTAAAATCAGTCAAAAAGTGAAATTATTGGGTAAAATCAACACAGTGTGCTGAGAGTTCGGTACGTGTGGGAGTTTGGTGAAGTGGGGGAAGGAGGTGCTGCTTTGCCTTGCTTTTCCTGCAGAGCAGTAGTGGACCTGAGAGCGGTGAGCGGCGGGATAGAGCGAGACCAGAGCGGGGATAAAAACAGCGCGGAGAGAGCGAGAGTCCAGTCGGTGAGCGGCGGTAAAGAGCGAGACCAGAGCGGGGATAAAAACAGCGCGGAGAGAGCGAGAGTTCAGTCGGTGAGCAGCGGGAGAGAGCGAGACCAGAGCGGAGATATAAACAGCGCGGAGAGAGCGAGAGTCCAGTCGGTGAGCGGCGGGAGAGAGCGAGACCAGAGCGGAGATATAAACAGCGCGGAGAGAGCGAGACCAGAGCTTACTCTGAGAGCGAGACTCTGAGACCAGCGGCAGTTCGGGGTGACGTCACCAGTCAGAAAGTGACGCGGCACAGGGGAGGCAGCTGATTGGTGAGTAGGTTCAGGTGAGTATTTCTACCATTTTACTGTAAGTAAAGTAATAAGAAAGGGAAGATCTGCAGGTTTTATAGCAGGTAGTGTTTTTTTTTTAGTGAACCTAGGTCCCTAGTATAGTTAACATTTTCTAATTTCAACGTAATTTAAAAGGGGTAACTCAGCTAAGGCAAGTCATGGCAGCAGACCTCGCACCCGTGATATGCTCCTCCTGCAAGATGTGGGAAGTCATGGACACTACCAGTGTCCCTGCCGACCATGTGTGCGGGAAGTGTGTCCACCTGCAGCTACTGACCGATCGTATCTCGGAGCTGGAGCTGCGGGTGGACTCACTGTGGAGCATCCGCGATGCAGAGAAACTCGTGGATAGCACGTTTAGCGAGTTGGTCACACCGCAGGTAAAGGGTATACAGGCAGGAAGTGAATGGGTGACCACCAGGAAGAGTAAGAGATGCAGGCAGGTAGTGCAGGGGTCCCCTGTGGCCATCCCCCTCTCAAACAGATATGCCACTTTGGATGCTGTTGGGGGGGGATGACTTATCAGGGGAAGGCAGCAGCAGCCAACTTCCTGGCACCACGGGTAGCTCTGCTGCACAGGCTGGGAGGAAAAAGAGTGGCAGAGCTATAGTGATAGGGGACTCAATTGTAAGGGGAATAGACAGGCGTTTCTGCGGCCGCAACCGAGACTCCAGGATGGTGTGTTGCCTCCCTGGTGCAAGGATCAAGGATGTCTCGGAGCGGCTACAGAACATTTTGGAGGGGGAGGGCGAACAGCCAGCTGTCGTGGTGCACATAGGCACCAACGATATAGGTAAAAAAGGGGATGAGGTCCTAAAAGCAGAATATAGGGAGTTAGGAGGTAAATTAAAAAATAGGACCTCAAAGGTAGTAATCTCAGGATTGCTGCCAGTGCCACGTGCTAGTCAGAGTAGAAATAGGAGGATATTTCAAATGAATACGTGGCTAGAGGAATGGTGCAAGGGGGAGGGATTCAAATTCCTGGGACACTGGAAACGGTTCTGGGGGAGGTGGGACCAGTACAAACCGGACGGTCTGCACCTGGGCAGGGCCGGGACCGCTGTCCTAGGAGGAGTGTTTGCTAGTGCTGTTGGGGAGGGTTTAAACTAAAGTGGCAGGGGGTTGGGAACCTGAGCAGGGAGAGAGAGGAAAGCGTAACAGGAAGGGACAGAAGGTATGGAGTAATAGGTAAAGTGTTAAAAAAGGAAAAAGCAGGAACTAAGCGTCACAAAACAGATTTGAAAGTTCTTTATCTGAATGCACGTAGCATTCGTAATAAAATGGACGAGTTAACGGCACAAATAACTACGTATGGGTATGATCTTGTGGCCATTACAGAAACATGGCTGCAGGGTGACAACGACTGGGAATTAAATATGCCAGGGTATTTAACAATCAGGAAGGACAGGCAGGAAGGAAGGGGAGGTGGGGTGGCTATGTTAATAAAGGAAGGAATCACTGTAATACAGAGAAATGATATTGGGACAAAGCATCAAGATAATGAAACAGTTTGGGTGGAGATAAGGAATAATAAGGGAAAAAAAACATTAGTGGGCGTAGTATATAGGCCTCCTAATAGTTGCAACTCTGCTGGAAGAAGTATTAATCAGGAGATAGTCGGGGCATGTAATAAGGGAACAGCCATAATTATGGGGGATTTTAATTATCATATTAACTGGACAAATCAAATTGGGCAGAGCAGCCTTGAGGACGAGTTCATTGAGTGCATCAGGGATGGATTTCTTGAGCAGTATGTAACTGATCCTACAAGGGGGCAGGCAACCTTGGACCTGCTCCTGTGTAATGAGTCAGGATTAATTAATAATGTCCTAGTTAAGGATCCCCTTGGAACGAGCGACCACAACATGGTTGAATTCCATATCCAATTAGAGGGTGAGAAGGTTGATTCTCAAACAAGCGTACTGAGCTTGAATAAAGGAGACTATGATGGTATGAGAGCGGAATTGATTAAAGTGGACTGGGAAAATAGATTAAAGGGTAAGACGGTACATGAGCAGTGGTGTTCATTTAGGGAGTTATTTTACAACTTTCAAAATAAATATATTCCACTGAGGAAAAAAGGGTGTAAAAGAAATGACAGCCATCCGTGGCTAAGTAAAGAAATCAAGGATAGTATCCGACTAAAAACAAGGACATATAAGGTAGCCAAACTTAGTGGGAGGATAGAAGATTGGGAATTCTTCAAAAGACAGCAAAAAGTAACTAAAGGATTGATTAAGAAAGGGAAGTTAGATTATGAAAAGAAATTAGCAAAAAATATAAAAACAGATAGCAAGAGTTTCTATAGTTATATAAAAAGAAAAAGGGTGGCTAAGGCAAACATAGGTCCCTTAGAGGATGAGACCGGGAAATTAATGGTGGGAAACATGGAGATGGCAAAAATGCTGAACAAATATTTTGTTTCAGTCTTTACAGTAGAGGACACTAAGAATATCCCAACACTGGACAAACAGGGGACTCTCGGGGAGGAGGAGCTAAATACGATTAAAATCACTCAGGAGATGGTACTCAGTAAAATAATGGGACTCAAGGCGGATAAATCCCCTGGACCTGATGGCTTCCATCCTAGGGTCTTGAGGGAAGTGGCAGTAGGGATTGTGGATGCTTTGGTGATAGTTTTCCAAAATTCCCTGGACTCAGGAGAGGTCCCGGCAGATTGGAAAACTGCTAATGTAACACCGTTATTTAAAAAGGGTAGTAGGCAGAAGGCTGGAAATTATAGGCCAGTTAGCTTAACATCTGTGGTGGGTAAAATTTGAGTCTATTATTAAGGAGACAGTAACGGAACATTTAGATAAGCATAATTTAATAGGACAAAGTCAGCATGGCTTTATGAAGGGGAAGTCATGTCTGACAAATTTGCTTGAGTTCTTCGAGGATATAACGTATAGGGTGGATAAAGGGGAACCAGTGGACATAGTGTATTTAGACTTCCAGAAGGCATTCGACAAGGTGCCACATAAAAGATTATTACTTAAGATAAAAAATCACGGGATTGGGGGTAATATTCTGGCATGGGTGGAGGATTGGTTATCGAACAGGAAGCAGAGAGTTGGGATAAATGGTTCATTTTCGGACTGGCAACCAGTAACCAGTGGTGTTCCACAGGGGTCGGTGCTGGGTCCCCAACTCTTTACAATCTATATTAACGATTTGGAGGAGGGGACCGAGTGCAACATATCAAAATTTGCAGATGATACAAAGATGGGAGGGAAAGTAGAGAGTGAGGAGGATATAAAAAACCTGCAAGGGGATATAGACAGGCTGGGTGAGTGGGCGGAGATTTGGCAGATGCAATATAATATTGGAAAATGTGAGGTTATGCACTTTGGCAGGAAAAATCAGAGAGCAAGTTATTTTCTTAATGGCGAGAGACTGGAAAGTACTGCAGTACAAAGGGATCTGGGGGTCCTAGTGCAAGAAAATCAAAAAGTTGGTATGCAGGTGCAGCAGGTGATCAAGAAAGCCAACGGAATGTTGGCTTTTATTGCTAGGGGGATAGAATATAAAAACAAGGAGGTATTGCTGCAGTTATATAAGGTATTGGTGAGACCGCACCTGGAATACTGCATACAGTTTTGGTCTCCATACTTAAGAAAAGACATACTTGCTCTCGAGGCAGTACAAAGAAGGTTCACTCGGTTAATCCCGGGGATGAGGGGGCGGACATATGAGGAGAGGTTGAGTAGATTGGGACTCTACTCATTGGAGTTCAGAAGAATGAGAGGCGATCTTATTGAAACATATAAGATTGTGAAGGGTCTTGATCGGGTGGATGCAGTAAGGATGTTCCCAAAGATGGGTGAAACTAGAACTCGGGGGCATAATCTTAGAATAAGGGGCTGCTCTTTCAAAACTGAGATGAGGAGAAACTTCTTCACTCAGAGGGTGGTAGGTCTGTGGAATTTGCTGCCCCAGGAAGCTGTGGAAGCTACATCATTAGATAAATTTAAAACAGAAATAGACAGTTTCCTAGAAGTAAAGGGAATTAGGGGTTATGGGGAGCAGGCAGGAAATTGGACATGAAGCTGAGTTCGGATCGGTCAATGCCCTGTGGGTGGCGGAGAGGGCCCAGGGGCTATGTGGCCGGGTCCTGCTCCGACTTCTTGTGTTCTTTAGATTTGTGGTTGGGATCAGATCAGCCATGATCTTATTGAATGGCGGAGCAGGCTCGAGGGGCCGATTGGCCTACTCCTGCTCCAATTTCTTATGTTCTTATGTTCATACAGCACAGGAGGAGGCCATTCAGCCCATCGTGCCTGTGCTGGCTCCTTGAAAGAGCTATCCAATTCGTCCTTCTCCCCTGCTCTTTCCCCGTAGATTTCCAAAATTTTCCCCTTCAAGTACTTATCCAGTTCCCTTATGAAATGGTGAAATTAGGAACTGGGACTTTGCATAAACCGGCAGAGCAAGATGGGCAAATCAAGGATACTTCAAACAAATAAAAGTGGCTGAGAAAAAGGATGGTTTAGATCCTGAATTAAAATGGTCTTTGGAAGGTTTAATTGGGCTGAGAGTTTATTAACGAACTGCTGTCCCGTCCAGTGATCCAGAAACTCCACTCGGATATCTGCTCTCGCAGAGGTTTTGTGCCCTTAGAACTCACACTGGCCCCAGTTTACCAGCACATCTGGACTCTGCCTGCACTCCTGGCTATTGTGCAAAAGTGAAACAGAGAACATGCCACAACTCTCAGTATATACCCGATGTTTAACCTCCTGGTCTATATCAGTCGGGGGGGGGGAGGGGGGGAGGAGGGGCCAGTACCCTCGGGGGGGGAAGAGGAGGGGTCAGTGCCCTCGGGGGGAGGGGGGGGGGAAGAGGAGGGGTCAGTGCCCTCGGGGGGGGGTGGGGGGAAGAGGAGGGGTCAGTGCCCTCGGGGGGGGGGGGGGGGGGGAGAAAGAGGAGGGGTCAGTGCCCTCGGGGGGGGGGGGAGAGAGAGAGGCCAGTGCCCTGGGGGGAGGGGAGAGAGAGAGGCCAGTGCCCTGGGGGGAGGGGAGAGAGAGAGGCCAGTGCCCTGGGGGGAGGGGAGAGAGAGAGGCCAGTGCCCTGGGGGGAGGGGAGAGAGAGAGGCCAGTGCCCTGGGGGGAGGGGAGAGAGAGAGGCCAGTGCCCTGGGGGGAGGGGAGAGAGAGAGGCCAGTGCCCTGGGGGGAGGGGAGAGAGAGAGGCCAGTGCCCTGGGGGGAGGGGAGAGAGAGAGGCCAGTGCCCTGGGGGGAGGGGAGAGAGAGAGGCCAGTGCCCTGGGGGGAGGGGAGAGAGAGAGGCCAGTGCCCTGGGGGGAGGGGAGAGAGAGAGGCCAGTGCCCTTGGGGGGGGGGGGAGGGGGGTCAGTGCCCTCAGGGGGGGGGGGGGGGGGGGGGGGAGGGGCCAGTGCAGAGGATGCCAAGAGAGCAAAGATTTCTTTTAAAACTGTACACCTGATTCTAATGTCGGAGAGAGATCAGAGCAACAAAGCTGGATTTGTTGAAGAATGAGCAGATTATTCAGTCTGTGGGGATCAAGCCTCTGGTGTTTCACTGATTTAATTGCTGCCGTCTCCCTTCCCACAATCCACCTGTACCTTCAAAATGTGTCAGGAGGCAGAAACTCTGCGGGCTGCTCCGTCTGAGCAAACTTGGCGCTGCTGGGACCAGAAAAACTGTCCTGACAGACAGCGAGGGTATAACATCATCTCACTTATTTATACTTTCCAAATGGAAGATCCTGATTCGGGGGCTGACTGCCAGTCACAAAACCACCTCACATTTGGTGGCCCAACCCACATCAGGTTGAGAGGATGTTTCCCCTTGTGGGCGAGACTAGATCGAGGGGAACACAGTTTAATAATAAGGGGTCTCCCATTTAAGACGGAGATGAGGACATTTTTTTTCTCTCAGAGGGTGGTGAGTCTGTGGAAACTCCCTTCCCCAGAGAGCGGTGGAGGCAGGGTCATTGAATATTTTTAAGGCTGAGTTAGATAGATTCCTGATTAACAAGGGAGTCAAAGGTCATCGTAGGTAGACGGGAAAGTAGGGTTGAGGTCACAATCAGATCAGCCGTGATCTTATCAAATGGCAGAGCAGGCTCGAGGGGCCGAATGGCCTACTCCTGCTCTTAATTCGTATTTAGGATTTATAACAGCACAAAATCTGCCCCCTCCCCAATATTTCAGGGAGGCTAAACCCTCCCTCCCCCTCCAAACAGCAGTCAATTCAGCAAAGATAGCGGCAGTGAATGGACTTTAACCATCACCCCCCTCCTCCTCCTCCTCCTCAACAACGAAGCCTCTGAGCTGCTCGTCACAATCTCGCAGAGGAAGCTCGATTAACACGGAACCTTTGAAATAACTTACAACCATTGAGGGAACTAATCACATGTTTGCCTCCATCCCTGATCATCCCAAATGCAGTTTGGGCAGTGTTCGAGTTGCAGAAAGACACAGATTAAACGGCGCACAGTATTGCTGAATTCGGTCACAGTCCCAAGCTGTGTTGATCCAGTCGGTCCCAAAGTTC
Source organism: Heptranchias perlo (assembly GCF_035084215.1). NCBI lineage: Eukaryota > Metazoa > Chordata > Chondrichthyes > Hexanchiformes > Hexanchidae > Heptranchias > Heptranchias perlo. The sequence continues at coordinate 65,869,159 of NC_090340.1, read as the reverse complement.
AGCCTGAAGGGATTCTGGGGCCTCCCGTTAAGGAAGGATCACAATTTTTTTCTGCAGTTTTTCTTCTGGGAACAGAAACGGCCTGACAACATGGTCCAATTCCTGCAGTGTGAGCTGTGCATGGACCACAACCATCTCATCCTTATCTGTCTGGATCACGTATTTCAGCAAACGATAGAGGTCTCGCAGAACGTCACCGAGAACCTGCAGCAGAAGGCAAGAGAGTCAACTCTACAGTAAATGAAAAGGTCCCAGACAGAAGTGAAGTTGCTCCCCTCAGATTCTAGAGTTAAAATTAGCTCAAAAGCCAACAAACATCTGCAGATGTTGCAGTACCCCCTCCGTGCCTGCTGTAAAACTCTTGACCCCACCTGGGTTGCCTGACCCCCCCATCCTCCCTGGCCACTGCAGGCTCTGCAAGACCCCCAAAATAAAGTGGCCACGTTCCGCTTTGAGAGATTTAAGCAGTAAAGGACATTGATATATTACCCTATACTCTAAGACACTATTATCAGACATACCACAATTTGCAATGTTATTCCTGGATAATGGGCTTTTACACATTGTTGATTAATTGTTAGAGTTAAGAAACAACAGAGGTGCCATTACACTATGGGTGTATTCTATAGGCCACCAACTAGCGGGAAGGATATAGAGGAGCAAATCTGCAGGGAAATTACAGAGAGGTGAAAAAGCCATATAGTGATAACTGGAGACTTCAACTATCCTAATATAGACTGAGATAGTAATAATATAAGGGGCAAAGAGGGGGAGGAATTTTTGAAGTGTGTTCAGGAGAACTTTCTTGACCAGTACGTTTCCGGCCCAATGAGGAAGGAGACATTGCTGGATCTGGTTCTGGGGAATGAGGCGGGCCAAGTGGAGCAAGTGTCAGTGGGGGAGCATTTAGGGAATAGCGATCATAGTATCATAAGGTTTAGATTAGCTATGGAAAAGGACAAGGAGCAATCTAGAGTAAAAATACTCAATTGGAGGAGGGCCAATTTCAGTGGGATGAGAACAGATCTGGCCCGGGTAAATTGGAATCAAAGATTGGCAGGCAGAACTGTAATTGAACAGTGGGCGACCTTTAAAGAGGAGATGGTTCGGGTACAGTCTAGGTACATTCCCACGAGGGGGAAAGTAGGGCAACTAAAGCCAGATCTCCCTGGATGATAAAAGAGATAAAGAGTAAGATGAAATGGAAAAAAGGGGCGTATGACTAATGTCAGGTTGATAACACAAGTGAGAACCAGGCAGAATATAGAAAGTTCAGAGGGGAAGTGAAAATGGAAATAAGAGGTGCAAAGAGAGAGTATGAGAATAGACTGGTGGCCAACATAAAAGGGATTCCAAAAGTCTTCTACATGCATGTAAACAGTAAATGGGTAGTAAGAGGAGGGGTGGGGCCCAGCAGGGACCAAAAAGGAGATCTACTCATGGAGGCAGAGGGCATGGCTGAGGTACTAAATGAGTACTTTGCATCTGTCTTTACCAAGGAAGAAGATGCTGTCACAGTCTCAGTAGAGGAAGATGTCGTTGAGATACTGGATGGGCTGATAATTGATAAAGAGATGGTACTAGAAAGGCTGGCTGTACTTAAAGTAGATAAGTCACCCAGTCTGGATGGGATGCATCCCAGGTTGCTGAGGGAAGGGTGGAAATTGCGGAGGTACTGGCCATAATCTTCCAAACACCCTTAGATACGGGGGTGGTGCCAGAGGACTGGAGAATTGTAAACATTACAATCTTGTTCAAAAAGGGTGTAAGGATAAACCCAGCAACTACAGGCCAGTCAGTTTATCCTCAGTGGTGGGGAAACTTTTAGAAACGATAATCCGGGACAGAATTAACAGTCACTTGGACAAGTGTGGATTGATTAGGGAAAGGCAGCACGGATTTGTTAAAGGCAAATCATGTTTAACTAACTTGATAAGAGTTTTTTGATCAGGTAACAGAGTGGGTTGATGAGGGCAATGCGGTTGATGGACTTTAAAAAGCATTTGTTAAAGTGCCACATGGTAGCTTGCTATCAAGATTGCAGCCCATGGAATAAAGGGGGCAGTAGCAACATGGATACAGAATTGGCTAAATGACAGGAAAGAGAGAGTAGTGGTGAACGGTTGTTTTTCGGACTGGAGGGAGGTGTACAGTGGTGTTCCCCAGGGGACCACTGCTTTTCTTTATATGTATATATACACATATACACACAATACAATTTCAAAATTTGCAGATGACAAAACTTGGAAGTGTAGTGAACAGTGAGGAGGATAGTGATAGACTTCAAGAGGATATAGACAGGCCGGTGGAATGGGCGGACACGTGGAAGATGAAATTTAATGCAGAAAAATGCGAACTGATACATTTTGGTTGGAAGAATGAGGAGAGGCAATATAGAGGGCACAATTCTAAAAGGGGTTCAGGAACAGAGAGATCTGGGAGTATCGGTGCACAAATCAGTGAAGGTGGCAGGGCAGGTTGAGAAAGCGATTAAAAAAGCATACGGAATCCTGGGCTTTAGAAATAGAGGCATAGAGTACAAACACAAGGAATTCACGTTGAACCTTTATAAAACACTGGTTCAACCACAACTGGAGTATTGTGTCCAGTTCTGGGCACCGGACTTTAGGAAAGAATGAAGGTATTTAAATGATGAGAGATTGGGAAATGTCGATGTACAAAGGGACCTGGGTGTCCTTGTACATGAGTCACTGAAAGCAAACATGCAGGTGCAGGAGGCAATTAGGAAGGCAAATGGTATGTTGACCTTTATTACAAAAGGATTTGAGTACAGGAGTAAAGATGTCTTACTGCAATTATACAGGGCCTTGGTGAGACCGCACCTGGAATATTGTGTACAATTTTGGTTTCCTTACCTGAGAAAGGATATACTTGCCATAGAGGGAGTGCAACGAAGGTTCACCAGACTGATTCCTGGGATGGTGGGATTGTCGTATGAGGAGAGATTGAGTAGACTAGGCCTGTATTCTCTCGAGTTTAGAAGAATGAGAGGTGATCTCATTGAAACATACAAAATTCTTACAGGGCTCGACAGGGTAGATGCAGGGAGGATGTTTCCCCTGGCTGGGGAGTCTAGACCCAGGGGTCACAGTCTCAGAATAAGGGGTCGGCCATTTAGGACTGAGATGAGGAGAAATTTCTTCACTCAGAGGGCGGTGAATCTTTGGAATTCTGTCCCCCAGAGGGCTGCGGAAGCTCAGTCATTGAGAACATTCAAACAGAGATCGATAGATTTCTAGATATTAAAGGCATCAAGGGATATGGGGATGGTGCAGGAAAATGGCATTGAGGTAGAAGATCAGCCATGATCTTGTCGAATGGCGGAGTAGGCTTGAGGGGCCGGATGGCCTACTCTTATTTCTTATGAAGGCCTTAGAGAAGGTGCAGAAGAGATTTACTAGAATGATTCCAGGGATGAGGGATTTAGCTACGTGGATAGACTGGAGAAGCTGGGGTTGTTCTCCTTGGAACAGAGAAGGTTGCGAGGAGATTTGATAGAGGTATTCAAAATCATGAAGGGTCTAGACAGAGTAGATAGAGAGACACTGTTCCCATTGGCAGAAGGGTCATGAACTAGAGGAAATAGATTTAAGGTGAATGGCAAAAGAACCAAAAGGTGACATGAGGAAAAACTTTTTTCCGCAGCGAGTGGTTAGGATCTGGAATGCACTGCCCGTGGGGATGGTGGAGGCAGATTCAATCATGGCCTTCAAAAGGGAATTAGATAAGTACTTGAAGGGAAAAGATTTGCAGGGCTGCGAGGGCAGTGGGACTAGCTGGATTGCTCTTGCATAGAGCCGGCACGGACTCGATGGGTCGAATAGCCTCCTTTCGTGCTGTAACCATTCTATGATTCTATAATGCACGGATTACCAGGAATTCAGCGTACACATGGAATACCGAACTCCCAAGGCACATATAGAATATCAGGTTCCCGGTGTGTGCATGGATCTCCCGGTGCACACATGGAATACCAGGCACCCAGCTCAAACACAGCACACCCAGTCTGCGCACGAATACCAGGCACCCAGCTCAAACACAGCACACCCAGTCTGCGCACGAATACCAGGCACCCAGCTCAAACACACTACACCCCAGTCTGCGCACGAATACCAGGCACCCAGCGCAAGCACAGAGTATCCAGTGCACCCAGTCTGCATATGGATTTCCAAGTATTGAGCTTACCAATGGATTAACAAGCTCCCAATGTACACACGGATTACCAGGCATTGAGTGTACACAAAGAAATTGTGTAACTGTAGACTTGTTTAAAAGGATTGATGAGTTGTAAGAATCTCTCACCCCGCAGCCTAAGAGAGTGCAGGAAGGGAGGGACTGGCTGGCCGAGGCAGGTAGTGCAGGAGCCCCCTGAGGGCATCTTGCTCTCTAACCAGTGGTGAGGGCGATGGTTCCTCTAGGGAGGACAGCCAGAGCCAAATCCACGGCACCACAGGTAGCTCAGCTGTACAGGGGTGGGGGGTGGGGGGAGAGAAGGAAGATCGGGAAAGCAATAGTGTTAGGGGATTCAATAGTTCGGAGAACAGACAGGCGTTTCTGCGGCTGCAGACGTGAGTCCAGGATGGTATGTTGCCTCCCTGGTGCCAGGGTCAAGGATGTCACTGAGCGGTTGCAGAACACTCTGAAGGGGAGGGTGGACAGCCAGAGGTCGTGGTCCATATCGGTACCAACGTCATAGGGAGAGAGATGAGGTCATGCAGGCAGATTTTAGGGAGCTAGGAAAGAAATGAATAAGCAGGATCTCAAAGGCAGTAATCTCCGGATTACTCCCGGTGCCATGTGCTAGCGAGTATAGAAATAGGAGGATAGAACAGATGTATGGGTGGCTGGAAAGATGGTGCAGGAGGGAGGGCTTTAGATTCCTGAGGCATTGCGATCAGTTCTGGGGGAGGTGGGACCTGTACAAGCCAGACGAGTTGCACCTCAACAGAGCTGGGAGCAATGTCCTCGCGGGGAGGTTCACTAGTGTTGTGGGGGAGGGTTTAAACTAATTTAACAGGGGGATGGGCACCAGGATGTAGCATTGGAAAGGAGAAACAAGGTGTACAAAGGATTGGGAGAGACAGATAGCACTAGAGCAAGAAATAGTACAGTATGAGGTGGGATCAGACTAAGAGAGAGTACAAGGTCTAAGATTGGTTTGCAGTGCATGTGTGTAAACGCATGAAGTGTGGTAAACAAGGTGGGTGAGCTGCAGACGCAAATAGCCACATGGGAATATGATGTCATGGCGATAATGGAGACCTGGCTCAAAAAAGGGCAGGATTGGGTACTAAATATTCCTGGATACAAAGTGTTCAGGAAAGATAGAGAAGGAAAGAAAGGAGGAGGCTGACATTATTGATTACAGAGAATATTACAGTGCTGGAGAGAGAGGATGTCCTGGAGGGGTCAAGGACTGAATCTATTTGGTTAGAGTTAAGAAACAATAGAGGTGCCATTACACTACTGGGTGTATTCTATAGGCCACCAACTAGTGGGAAGGATATAGAGGAGCAAATCTGCAAGGAAATTACGGAGAGGTGCAAGAGCCATAGAATAGTGGGGGACTTCATCTACCCTAATATAGACTGGGATCGTAATAGTGTAAAGGGCAGAGAGGGGGAGGAATTTTTGAAGTGTGTTCAGGAGAACTTCCTTGACCAGTACGTTTCCGGCCCAACGAGGAAGGAGGCATTGCTGGACCTGGTTCTGGGGAATGAGGTGGGTCAAGTGAAGCAAATGTCAGTGGGGGAACATTTAGGGAACAGTGATCATAGTATCATCAGGTTTAGATTAGCTATGGAAAAGGACAAGGAGCAATCTAGAATAACAATACTTAATTGCAGGAGGGCCAATTTAAGTGGGTTGAGAACAGATCTGGCCCGGGTAAATTGGAATCAAAGATTGGCAGGCAAAACTGTAATCGAGCAACAGGCGGCCTTTAAAGAGGAGATGGTTCAGGCACAGTCTAGGCACATTCCCATGAGGCAGAAAGGGAGGGCAACTATAGCCAGAGCTCCCTGGATGACGAAAGAGATAGAGAGCAAGATGAAGCAGAAAAAGGGGGCATATGACAGATGATAACACAAGTGAGAACCAGGCTGAATATAGAAAGTTCAGAGGGGAAGTGAAAAAGGAAATAAGAGGGGCAGAGAGAGAGTATGAGAATAGACTGGCGGACAACATAAAAGGGATTATAGACAGGCTGGTGAATGGACGGACACGTGGCAGATAAAATTTAACACAGAGAAGTGTGAAGTGATGCATTTTGGTAGCAAGAACGAGGAAAGTAATTATAAACTAAAGGGTACAATTCTAAAGAGGGTGCAGGAACAGAGAGACCTGGGGTATATGTGCACAAATCATTGAAGGTGGCAGGGCAGTTTGAGAAAGCAGTTAAAAAGGCATACAGGATCCTAGGCTTTATAAATAGAGGCACAGAGTACAAAAGCAAGGAAGTTATGTTGAACCTTTATAAAACACTGGTTCGGCCACAACTGGAGTAGTGTGTCCAATTCTGGGCACCGCACTTTAGGAAAGATGTGAAGGACTTAGAGAAGGTGCAGAAAAGATTTACTGGAATGATTCCAGGGATGAGGGACTTTAGTTACGTGGATAGACTGGAGAAGCTGGGATTGTTCTCCTTAGAACAGAGACGGTTGTGAGGAGATTTGATCGAGGTGTTCAAAATCATGAAGGGTCTAGACAGAGTAGATAGGCAGAAACTGTTCCCATTGGCGGAAGGGTCAAGAACCAGAGGACATAGATTTAAGGTGATTGGCAAAAGAACCAAAGGTGACATGGGGAAAAACTTTTTTACACAGCGAATGGTTATGATCTGGAATGCACTGCCCGAGGGGGTGGTGGAGGCAGATTCAATTGTGGCTTTCAAAAGGGAATTGGATAAATACTTGAAGGGAAAAAATTTGCAGGGCTACAGGGAAATGATGGGGGAGTGGGACTAGCTGGATTGCTCTTGCAGAGAGCCGGCACAGGCTCGACGGGCCAATGGCCTCCTTCTATGCTGTAACCATTCTATGATTCTATACACGTTATTGATGCGATGGGGAAGTTCCCAACAGTTTACAGCAAGTTCCTACCCAGGGACAGTTGATAGACTGAAGATAATGCAGCCATTAATGGAGTTAATCCCCTGGATCAGTCTGCCTGTTACTCTAGAATATGGTTCAAGATTTCGTTCAAAGTCTGTGCAGCTGAGTGCAGACTATAGAGAGAGAGAGAGAGAGAGAGAGGGGGATATAGAGGGATGGGAAAGGCCACTGACACAGCGGGGCAGGGAGAGAGAGGGGGTTTACGACACTGTCCTGCCTGATCACATTTCCCTAATCAGGAGTTTTTCCCTCCAGTGTGGAGCATAAACTGAACCTGATGAACCAGTGCAACAAGTCCAGGGTTGACCCAGTGACACAGCTGCCTGTTGCTGGCCAGCACTGTCCCTGACCAGCCTGAGCTCAGGACTCTGCTGACTGACATTTCCAGCACCATAAGGACCTGCCTTTTAAATGAAAATGATGCAGAGGGGTTTTGTTTTTATTCTCGTTTCATACACGACAGTGCTGGCATTTTAATTCCACCAGCTCCCTGCCTGTGTCTGCATGTCCTAAAGTTACATTTCATGTCACACTCTGGTGCTGAATATGATTCTCTACTCAATCTAATGAAAATCAAGCAGCACCCTCATCAGTTACATACGGCAGCCAAGTACACTGACACTTAAACTCCAACACCAGGCTTCCCAGTCATTGGGGCATCCCACTCAGAGAGGGCAACAGGAATAGGAGACAGAAGCTCACTGGGGAAGGAAGCTGGGACAGAGAGCACCCACTGAGTTATCCCCACCCAGGAAGCTGGGACAGAGAGCACCCACTGAGTTACCCCCACCCAAGAAACTGGGACAGAGAGCACCCACTGAATTACCCCCACCCAGGAAACTGGGACAGAGAGCACCCACTGAGATACCCCCACCCAGGAAACTGGGACAGAGAGCACCCACTGAATTACCCCCACCCAGGAAACTGGGACAGAGAGCACCCACTGAGATACCCCCACCCAGGAAACTGGGACAGAGAGCACCCACTGAGTTACCCCCACCCAAGAAACTGGGACAGAGAGCACCCACTGAGTTACCCCCACCCAGGAAACTGGGACAGAGAGCACCCACTGAGTTACCCCCACCCAGGAAACTGGGACAGAGAGCACCCACTGAGATACCCCCACCCAAGAAACTGGGACAGAGAGCACCCACTGAGATACCCCCACCCAAGAAATTGGGACAGAGAGCACCCACTGAGTTACCCCCACCCAAGAAACTGGGACAGAGAGCACGCACTGAGTTACCCCCACCCAAGAAACTGGGACAGAGAGCACCCACTGAGATACCCCCACCCAGGAAACTGGGACAGAGAGCACCCACTGAGTTACCCCCACCCAAGAAACTGGGACAGAGAGCACCCACTGAGTTACCCCCACCCAGGAAACTGGGACAGAGAGCACCCACTGAGATACCCCCACCCAAGAAATTGGGACAGAGAGCACCCACTGAGTTACCCCCACCCAAGAAACTGGGACAGAGAGCACGCACTGAGTTACCCCCACCCAAAAAAACTGGGACAGAGAGCACCCACTGAGATACCCCCACCCAGGAAACTGGGACAGAGAGCACCCACTGAGTTACCCCCACCCAAGAAACTGGGACAGAGAGCACGCACTGAGTTACCCCCACCCAGGAAACTGGGACAGAGAGCACCCACTGAGATACCCCCCACCCCACCCAGAAAGGAAGTGTACATCAATGATGAGGATTCATGAATTTAAAATAATCACTGAAAGTAAGGAGAGTTAGATGGAATTTCTTTAGAGGTGGGAGGAGGCTCACGTGGAGCACAAACACAGACATGGACCTGTTGGGCCGAATGGCCTGTTTCTGTGCTGTACATTCTTTGTAGAGGGTTGTTGCAGCATGGAATGCTTTGCCACAGGGAGCGGTTGAGAGAGGGAGAGACTATTGCATTATTTAAGGGGAAATTAGATAAATATTTTAAAGAAGACACAGAGCTATGGGGCGAGAGCAGGGCAGTGGGATTAGAATCATAGAAGTTTACAACATGGAAACAGGCCCTTCGGCCCAACATGTCCATGTCGCCCAGTTTATACCACTAAGCTAGTCCCAATTGCCTGCACTTGGCCCATATCCCTCGATACCCATCTTACCCTTGTAACTGTCCAAATGCTTTTTAAAAGACAAAATTGTACCCGCCTCTACTACTGCCTCTGGCAGCTCGTTCCAGACACTCACCACCCTTTGAGTGAAAAAATTGCCCCTCTGGACCCTTTTGTATCTCTCCCCTCTCACCTTAAATCTATGCCCCCTCGTTATAGACTCCCCTACCTTTGGGAAAAGATTTTGACTATCTATGCCCCTCATTATTTTATAGACTTCTATAAGATCACCCCTAAACCTCCTACTCTCCAGGGAAAAAAGTCTCAGTCTATCCAACCTCTCCTGTAAGTCAAACCATCAAGTCCCGGTAGCATCCTAGTAAATCTTTTCTGCACTCTTTCTAGTTTAATAATATCCTTTCTATAATAGGGTGACCAGAACTGTACACAGTATTCCAAGTGTGGCCTTACTAATGTCTTGTACAACTTCAATAAGACATCCCAACTCCTGTATTCAATGTTCTGACCAATGAAACCAAGCATGCTGAATGCCTTCTTCACCACCCTATCCACCTGTGACTCCACTTTCAAGGAGATATGAACCTGTACTCCTAGATCTCTTTGTTCTATAACTCTCCCCAACGCCCTACCATTAACGGAGTAGGTCCTGGCCCGATTCGATCTACCAAAATGCATCACCTCACATTTATCTAAATTAAACTCCATCTGCCATTCATCGGCCCACTGGCCCAATTTATCAAGATCCCGTTGCAATCCTAGATAACTTTCTTCACTGTCCACAATGCCACCAATCTGGATTAATTCAGGACTATGGGGAGAGAGTGGGGTGGTGAGAATAGTCGGGGATTGATGTAGCTAAGAGCTGGAACAGGCCACAAATGGCCTCTTCCAGTGCTTCTATGGTTCTATTAACAAAAGAACGGACAGTTAAGAGAATTATTTTATGCAGACTATGGAATCCTTTACCAGGAACAGAATCCATAATACATTTGAAAAGAGAAGTGAATAAAAGAAAAATGTAAGAATGCAGTGAACTCTCTACTGCTGAGGGCACACTCGGCTCCCCCTGCCCTCCGAGGAAACACTCCGTTTCCCTGAGGACAGAATCTGCTCCTCCCGAGAGACCCTCTTCCATCTAACCCCCTCCCCGAGGGACCCTCCTTCATCTACCCCCTCCCCGAGGGACCCTCCTCCATCTACCCCCCCCCACCCCGAGGGACCCTCCATAATCTCATTGAATGGCGCAGCAGGCTCGAGGGGCCGAATGCCCGACTCCTGCTCCTATCTCTTATGGCTCCCGAGAGGCCCACCTTCACCTGTACTCCGTACAGTTCTGGTGCCCTTATTTAAGGAAGGACATAATTGCATTGGAGGTTCACTAGGTTGATTCCGGGTATGGAAGGGTTGTCTTATGAGGAAAGGTTGAACAGGTTGGGTCTATACTCATTGGAGTTTAGAAGGATGAGAGGAGATCTTATTGAAACATACAAGATTCTGAGGGTGGATGCTGAGAGGATGTTACCCCTCATGGGGGAATCTAAAACTAGGGGGCATAGTCTCAGAATAAGGGGTCGCCCGTTTAAGACGGAAATGAGGAGGAATTTCTTCTCCCAGAGGGTCGTGAATCTTGGAATTCTTTACCCCAAAAAGCAGTGGAGGCTGAGTCATTGAATACATTCAAGGCTGAGTTAGACAAATTTTTGATCAGCGAGGGAGTCAAAGGATATGGGGAAAGGGCGGGAAAGTGGAGTTGAGGTAAAAATCAGATCAGCCATGATCTCATTAAATGGCGGAGCAGGCTCGAGGGGCCGAATGGCCTACTCCTGCTCCTATCTCTTATAGCTCCCAAGAGACCCTCCTCCATCTACCTCCGCCCCCCCCCCCCCCCCCACCGAGGGACCCTCCTCCATCTCCCCCTCCCCCCTCCAGGGACCCTCCTCCATCTCCCCCTCCCCCCCTCCCCCGAGGGACCCTCCTCCATCTCCCCCCTCCCCCTTCCAGGGACCCTCCTCCGTCTACCCCTCCCCCCCCGAGGGACGCTCCTCCGTCTACCCCCCCCCGAAGGACCCTCCTCCGTCTACCCCCCCCGAAGGACCCTCCTCCGTCTACCCCCCCCCCCCCCCCCCCCCCGAGGGACCCTCCTCCGTCTACCCCCCCCCCCCCCCCCCGAGGGACCCTCCTCCATCTACCTCCCTCCCCCACCGAGGGACCCTCCTCCATCTACCTCCCTCCCCCCCCGGGACATGCTGTTTCTCGGGGGCCATTACTGAGATGTAATCTGGGTTATATTTCCACCAGTAGAGAAACACAGATGACAGTGATGAAAGTGTCAGTGAAGAGGCTGCTGCTGGGGCTGGGGCTGGAAATACCTGAGAATTCTACTCAACTGAACAAAGGCTTTCTGTAATCAGTACGTAACCGCAGAGTTGAGACCTGTTATTAGACGTTTTAAGAAAACAACACACGGACACCTGTTATTAACAGACACACACAAGCCAAAAGACCTGAAGGTTTGCTTGTGAGAGTTGGAGAGCGGGGGCGGGGGGCATGAGGGGGGACCGAGGTGGGGGAGGGGGAGGGGGGGACCGAGGTGGGGGAGGGGGAGGGGGGACCGAGGTGGGGGAGGGGGGGACCGAGGTGGGGGAGGGGGGGACCGAGGTGGGGGAGGGGGAGGGGGGGACCGAGGTGGGGGAGGGGGAGGGGGGACCGAGGTGGGGGAGGGGGAGGGGGGACCGAGGTGGGGGAGGGGGAGGGGGGACCGAGGGTGGGGGGAGGGGAGGGGGGGACCGTCCTGGGAACAGTAGTGTGAGGGAGAACACCGTGTAACTATCCAGGAAATGCTGCATCACTTTGACACTAGAAACAGGAACCGGAGAACAATTTCTGTTTAACAAAAATCACAGCATCATTTCTCGAGGGGATTGTTTTGTTATTTAATGTATTTAGAATGATTTGAGACAATAATAGATCCATAACTCCCACCCTGGGACCTGTACCCTGTGCAGCCAGCTCTTCACTCTCACTCCCAGCAATCTGACTGCTCCATAGCCCTGGATCAGGAACACCACCCCCCCCCACCCCAGTGCGAACTGACCACCCTCCCCCACCCACCCCCCACCCCAGTGCGAACTGACCACCCTCCCCCACCCACCCCCCACCCCGGTGCGAACTGACCACCCTCCCCCGCCCCCCACCCCCCACCCCCGGTGCGAACTGACCACCCTCCCCCCGCCCCCCCACCCCCGGTGCAAACTGACCACCCTCCCCCCACCCCGGTGCGAACTGACCACCCTCCCCCCCACCAGTAATCCTTTCCACTATGTGCTCAGGGGCAGCCAATTATTTGATTAATTCCAAAGCACAAGATCCAATTGAGCACAAAGATAACAAATGAGTTCCCGAGACACTGGCACAGACCTGTACTGTTCACAGTCACCAAGTGCAGAGCTCAGGGCCACAGATGGCGGAGCTGGCTGGCGACAAAGATACCAGCAGGTTTAACCAAAAGGCTCCAGGTTGAACTCTGGGTGCTGGGAGCTGCATTAACCTTAAGGTAACTTCAGAATGGAACTATATCTCCAGACTATCCTCACTCACAGGTTCAACCAAACACAGGGGCCACTCCAACACGTGCAGACACACGTGTGCACCCCATAAAACCATATAACCTGCGTTACTGTAAACTGCAATCGAACATACTCCTCCCACCCTGGCCAGACACACTCATGCAGTGATCCTCTCTGTGTATTCCTGCAGCTGCCTGTGTGTTATCTCATCCAGCTCACTTGGATGCAGTCACTGTGCAGCAGGCAAACCACGGAGAACAGCCATTTGTTAACATCTGCTTCTTTGATGAGTTGAGTGTTCCCTGTTCCCACCCAGCCTATTATTAACTCTGTGACGTTGCAGCCATTGATTAGCGACTAGTGCCTCAGTAGTGCTCTGAGAATCTGCCTTCCGTGTGGGATTAGCACCTTGTTTAGGCTGATCCCAGGAGTCCAATCTGGCCTCAGGATTGGGCCTGCGGAGCGTTCTGTAACTGGTTTTCCTGACTACACTCTTCAGTGGAAGCATCCCGACGGGTCATTCTCAGGTTGGCAGGCTGTAACTAGTGGGGTGCCGCAAGGATCGGTGCTTGGGCCTCAGCTATTTACAATCTATATTAATGACTCAGATGAAGGGACCGAGTGTAATGTATCCAAGTTTGCTGATGATACAAAGCTAGGTGGGAAAGTAAGCTGTGAGGAGGACACAAAGAGTCTGTAAAGGGATAGAGACAGGTTAAGCGAGTGGGCAAGAAGGTGGCAGATGGAGTATAATGTGGGGAAATGTGAGGTTATTCACTTTGGTAGGAAGAATAGAAAAACACAACATTTTTTAAATGGTGAGAAACTATTAAATGTTGATGTTCAGAGAAATTTGGGTGTCCTCGTACAAAAAACACAGAAAGTTAGTATGCAGGTACAGCGAGCAATTAGGAAGGCAAATGGCACGTTGGCCTTTACTGCAAGGGGGCTGGAGTACAAGAGTAAGGAAGTCTTGCTGCAATTGTACAGGGCTTTGGTGAGATCACACTTGGAGTACTGTGTACAGTTTTGTTCTCCTTACCTAGAATCATAGAAGTTTACAACATGGAAACAGGCCCTTCGGCCCAACATGTCCATGTCGCCCAGTTTATACCACTAAGCTAGTCCCAATTGTCTGCACTTGGCCCATATCCCTCTATACCCATCTTACCCATGTAACTGTCCAAATGCTTTTTAAAAGACAAAATTGTACCCGCCTCTACTACTGCCTCTGGCAGCTCGTTCCAGACACTCACCACCCTTTAAGGAAGGATACACTTGCATCAAAGGTTCACTAGATTGATTCCTGGATTGTCCTAGGAGGAGAGATTGAGTAGAATGGGCCTGTACTCTCTGGAGTTTAGAAGAAGGAGAGGTGATTTCATTGAAACATATAAGATTATGAGGGGGCTTGACAGGGTAGATGCTGAGAGGTTGTTTTCCCTGGCTGGAGTCTCGAACTAGGGGGCATAATCTCAGGATAAGGGGTCGGCCATTTAGGACTGAGAAGAGGAGGAATTTCTTCACTCAGAGGGTTGTGAATCTTTGGGATTCTCTACTCCAGAGGGCGGAGGATGCTGAGTCGTTGAGTATATTCAAGGCTGAGATGGATTTTTGGACTCCACAGGAATCAAGGGATATGGGGATCGGGTGGGAAAGTGGAGTTGAGGTCGAAGATCAGCCATGATCTTATTGAATGGCGGAGCAGGCTCGAGGGGTCGTATGGTCTACTCCTGCTCCTATTTCTTATGACCAGCCTGGCCCACGAGCCAAATTCCCAAACACTCACCGTGCCAGAAGCTGGTTACTATAGTTACAGCCGGGACCACTTAGAAATAACAGAGACTGTGAGAAACATCAACTCAGTTGATGGATTTATCCAGTTAATCACTTCAGACTGACTGAGAACCTGCAACACAGTTGAGAGTTAGGGCCAGGTGTCTGCAGCAGCCAAAACCCACTTACAGCCCCAGGCCAGAGATCCTCAACTTTAACTCCATGCAATGCAGCATGATTCCTGCCTCTCAATGGAACATTGGACTGCCCCTGCTCTCTCTGTGTGATGGGTCACTGTGGGTCAGTCTCTGCCCCTGCTCCCTCTGTGTGATGGGTCACTGTGGGTCAGTCTCTGCCCCTGCTCCCTCTGTGTGATGGGTCACTGTGGGTCAGTCTCTGCCCCTGCTCTCTCTCTGTGTGATGGGTCAGTCTCTGCCCCTGCTCCCTGTGTGTGATGGGTCACTGTGGGTCAGTCTCTGCCCCTGCTCTCTCTCTGTGTGACGGGTCACTGTGGGTCAGTCTCTGCCCCTGCTCCCTGTGTGTGATGGGTCACTGTGGGTCAGTCTCTGCCCCTGCTCCCTGTGTGTGACAGGTCACTGTGGATCAGTCTCTGCCCCTGCTCCCTGTGTGTGACGGGTCACTGTGGGTCAGTCTCTGCCCCTGCTCCCTGTGTGTGACGGGTCACTGTGGGTCAGTCTCTGCCCCTGCTCTCTCTCTGTGTGACGGGTCACTGTGGGTCAGTCTCTGCCCCTGCTCTCTCTGTGTGAGGGGTCACTGTGGGTCAGTCTCTGTCCCTGCTCCCCGTGTGTGATGGGTCACTGTGGGTCAGTCTCTGCCCCTGCTCCCTCTGTGTGATGGGTCAGTGTGGGTCAGTCTCTGCCCTTGCTCCCTGTGTGTGATGGGTCACTGTGGGTCAGTCTCTGCCCCTGCTCCCTGTGTGTGATGGGTCAGTGTGGGTCAGTCTCTGCCCCTGCTCCCTGTGTGTGATGGGTCACTGTGGGTCAGTCTCTGTCCCTGCTCCCTGTGTGTGATGGGTCACTGTGGGTCAGTCTCTGTCCCTGCTCCCCCTGTGTGTGACGGGTCACTGTGGGTCAGTCTCTGCCCCTGCTCCCTGTGTGTGATGGGTCAGTGTGGGTCAGTCTCTGCCCCTGCTCCCTGTGTGTGATGGGTCACTGTGGGTCAGTCTCTGCCCCTGCTCCCTGTGTGTGATGGGTCAGTGTGGGTCAGTCTCTGCCCCTGCTCCCTGTGTGTGATGGGTCAGTGTGGGTCAGTCTCTGCCCCTGCTCCCTGTGTGTGATGGGTCAGTGTGGGTCAGTCTCTGCCCCTGCTCCCTGTGTGTGATGGGTCAGTGTGGGTCAGTCTCTGCCCCTGCTCCGTGTGTGTGATGGATCAGTGTGGGTCAGTCTCTGCCCCTGATCTCTCTGTGTGATGGGTCACTGTGGTGAATTTGAATCAGTCCTTGTTGTTGACCATTGACCCACCTAACCCATCCATCAGTTTCCTTATTGTGATTCTGGTATCATAGTGGGTACTGCACAGGAGGAGGCCATTCGGCCCATCGTGCCTGTGATGGCTCTTTGAAAAGCTATCCACTTAGTCCCATTCCCTCCCTCTTTCCCATAGTCCTGTAAATTTTTTCCCTTCAAGTATTTACCCAATTCCCTTTTGAAAGTTATTATTGAATCTGCTTCCACCGCCCTTTCAGGCAGCGCATTCCAGATCAGAACAACTCGCTGAGTAAAAAAAAGTTTCCTCTTGTCCCCTCTGGCTCTTTTGCCGATCACCTTAAATCTCTCCCCTCTGGTTACCGACCCTTCTGCCACTGAAAACAGTTTCTCCTTATTTACTCTATCAAAATTGTTCATGATTTTGAACACCTCGATCAAATCTCCCCTGAACCGTCTCTGTTCTAAGGCGAACAATCCCAGCTTCTCCAGTCTCTCCACATAACTGAAGTCCCTCATCCCTGGAACCATTCTAGTAAATCTCCTCTGCACCCTCTCTAAGGCCTTGATATCCTTCTTAAAGTGCGGTGCCCAGAATTGAACAGAATACTCCAGCTGAGGCCGAACCAGTGTTTTATACAGGTTTAGCATAACTTCCTTGCTTTTGCACTCTATGCCTCTATTTATAAAGCCAAAGATCCCATATGCTTTTTAACAGCCCTCTCAACTTGTCCTGCCATCTTCAAAGATTTGTGTACATACACCCCCAGGTGTCTCTGTTCCTGCACCCCCTTTAAAATTGTACCATTGCCTCTCCTCATTCTTCCTATCAAAATGCATCACTTCACGCTTCTCTGCGTTAAATTTCATCTGCCATGAGTCTGCCCATTTCACCAGTCTGTTTATGTCGGTACTAACAGCCCCGTTTCCCTTTCGTAATAGGAAGCCATCCAATGCCCCATAAACCCTGCCAGGGATTTCTGATTTCCCCCATCCCCAATGGTAATCTGATCCACAGTCCTAACACCATCTTTCTAAAAAGAAAAGGTTGCCTAAATTTCCTATTTTCTTTTGACAACTTTAGCTGTATCTCCAGTCCTCCAATCCTGTGCCCACAGACCTGTCCCGGATCCAAATCCTCCACACCCATGAGAATCTTGATTGAAGGCCCCTCACACAGAGTGAAGTGCCAAGGTGGAAAATCTTTCCCCATAACTCAGTCCTCTTAAATTCAGGAATCAGTCTGGTAGCCTCCTCCAGTCAGGACTCTCTGGAATAATTCTACAGCTTCCCGATAATAAAATGAAAGACAGTGCTGAGGATACAGTCTCACCAAGACCAGATACAACTCAACATCACCTCCTTAGACAACATCACACTCCCAGCTACACATCTCTTCACTTCAAGAGAGCAAGTTATTATTTTAATGGCGAGAAACTGGAAAGTACTGCAGTACAAAGGGATCTGGGGGTCATAGTGCAAGAAAATCAATAGGTTAGTATGCAGGTGCAGCAGGTGATCAAGAAGGCCAACGGAATGTTGGCTTTTATTGCTCGGGGGATAGAATATAAAAACAGGGAGGTATTGCTGCAGTTATATAAGGTATTGGTGAGACCGCACCTGGAATACTGCTTACAGGTTTGGTGTCCACACTTAAGAAAAGACACACTTGCTCTCGAGGCAGTACAAAGAAGGTTCACTCGGTTAATCCCGGGGATGAGGGGGCGGACATATGAGGAGAGGTTGAGTAGATTGGGACTCTACTCATTGGAGTTCAGAAGAATGAGAGGTGATCTGATTGAAACATATAAGATTGTGAAGGGGCTTGATCGGGTGGATGCGGTAAGGATGTTCCCAAGGATGGGTGAAACTAGAACGAGGGGGCATAATCTTAGAATAAGGGGCTGCTCTTTCAAAACTGAGATGAGGAGAAACTTCTTCACTCAGAGGGTAGTCGGTCTGTGGAATTTGCTGCCCCAGGAAGCTGTGGAAGCTACATCATTAAATAAATTTGAAACAGAAATAGACAGTTTCCTAGAAGTAAAGGGAATTAGGGGTTACGGGGAGCGGGCAGGAAATTGGACATGAATTTAGATTTGAGGTGAGGATCAGATCAGTCATGATCTTATTGAATGGCGGAGCAGGCTTGAGGGGCCGATTGGCCTACTCCTGCTCCTATTTCTTATGTTCTTATGTTCATGGGCTTTCCTCACCATCTGTGAACACTGAACCGACCATTTCAATCACCAACCCACCAAATCCCCAGATCTTTTTACAGTTCTGTTAACTCAACATAGAAACATAGACAATAGGAGCAAGAGTAGGTCATTCGGCCCTTCGGGCCTGCTCCACCATTCAAAATAATCATGGCTGATCGTCTAACTCAGTACCCTGTTCCCGCTTTTTCCCCATATCCCTTGATCCCATTAGCATTAAGAAATATATCTTTCTCCTTCTTGAATACATCTAATGACTTGGCTTCCACTGCCTTCTGTGGTAGAGAATTCCACAGGTTCACCACCCTCTGAGTGAAGAAATTTCTCCTCATCTCGGTTCTAAATGGCATACCCCGTATCCTGAGACTGTGACCCCTCATTCTGGACTCCCCAGCCATCGGGAACATCCTCCCTGCATCTAGTCTGTCTAGTCCTGTTAGAATTTTATATGTTTCGATGAGATCACCTCTCATTCTTCTAAACTCTAGGGAATATAGGCCTAGTCGACCCAATCTCTCCTCATACATCAGTCCTGCCATCCCAGGAATCAGTCTGGTAAACCTTTGTTGCACTCCCTCCATGGCAAGGACATCCTTCCTCAGATAAGGAGACCAAAACTGCACACAATACTCCAGATGTGGTCTCACCAAGGCCCTGTATAACTGCAGTAAGACATCCCTGCTCCTGTACTCAAATCCTCTTGCAATGAAGGCCAACATACCATTCGCCTTCCGAACTGCTTGCTGCACCTGAATGCTCGCTTTCAGCGACTGGTGTACAAGGACACCCAGGTCTCGTTGCACCTCCCCTTTTCCCAATCTATCATCATTCAGATAATAATCTGCCTTTCTGTTTTTACAACCAAAGTGGATAACCTCACATTTATCCACGTTATACTGCATCTGCCATGTTCTTGCCCACTCACCCAACTTGTCTACATTGGAGCCTCTTTGCATCCTCCTCACAGCTCACATTCCACCCCAGCTTTGTGTCGTCTGCAAACTTGGAAATGTTACATTTAGTTCCCTAATCCAAATCAATGATATATATTGTGAATAGCTGGGGCCCAAGCACTGATCCCTGCGGTACCCCACTAGTCACTGCCTGCCACCTGGAAAAAGACCCGTTTATTCCTACTCTCTGTTTCCTGTCTAGGAATATAGGAACAGGAGTAGGCCATTCAGCCCCTCGTGCCTGCTCCGCCATTTGATAAGGTCATGGCTGATCTGTGATCCAACTCCATATACCTGCCTTTGGCCCATATCCCTTAATACCTTTGGTTGCCAAAAAGCTATCTATCTCAGATTTAAATTTAGCAATTGAGCTAGTATCAATTGCCGTTTGCGGAAGAGAGTTCCAAACTTCTACCACCCTTTGTGTGTAGAAATGTTTTCTAATCTCACTCCTGAAAGGTCTGGCTCTAATTTTTAGACTGTGCCCCCTACTCCTAGAATCCCCAACCAGCGGAAATAGTTTCTCTCTATCCACCCTATCCGTTCCCCTTAATATCTTATAAACTTCGATCAGATCACCCCATAACCTTCCGTGTTGCAACCTTTCTATGATTCCAGGAGGTACACGTAGGGGTCTGGAAAAAAAGAGGAAGAGGAGATGTTGTTGAGACTTGATGGAAGCTGGGCTGATATTTAATCAAATTACTCATAGTTGCAGGGAAATTTCAGCATTCCAGGAATTAACCTAAAAGAGGTTAAAAGGTTATATTATGGGGACAGGTTGCATACACTAGGCTTTCATTCCCTTGAGTTTAGGAGATTTAGGGGTAATCTAATTGAGGTGTTTCAAATAATATCTTATAAACTTCGATCAGATCACCCCTTAACCTTTGAAACTCCAGAGAATACAACCCCAATTTGTGTAATGTCGCCTCGTAACTTAATCCTTGAAGTCCGGGTATCATTCTAGTAAACCTACGCTGCACTCCCTCCAAGGCCAATATATCCTTCCGAAGGTGCGGTGCCCAGAACTGCTCACAGTACTTCAGGTGCGGTCTAACCAGGGTTTTGTATAGCTGCAGCATAACTTCTGCCCCCTTGTACTCCAGTCCTCAAGATATAAAGGCCAGCATTCGATTAGCCTTCTTGATTATTTTCTGCACCTGTTCATGACACTTCAATGATCTATGTACCTGAACACCTCGGTCCCTTTGGACATCCACTGTTTTTAACTTTTTACCATTTAGAAATTACCCTATTCTATCCTTTTTTGGTCCAAAGTGGATGACCTCACATTTGTCGACATTGAATTCCATTTGCCACAGTTTTGCCCATTCACCTAATCTACCAATATCGCTTTGTAATTTTATGTTTTCATCTCCACTGCTTACAATGCCACCAATCTTTGTGTCATCGGCAAACTTAGATATGAGACTTTCTATGCCTTCATCTAAGTCGTGAATAAATATTGTGAATAATTGAGGCCCCAAGACAGATCCCTGCGGGACTCCACGAGTCACATCCTGCCAATGTGAGTACCTTCCCATTATCCCGACTCTCTGTTGCCTTTCACTCAGCCAACTTCCCAACCAAGTCCGTACTTTTCCCTCGATTCCATGGGCTTCTATCTTAGCTAACAGTCTCTTATGTGGGACCTTATCAAATGCCTTCTGTAAGTCCATATAAATAACATCCATTGACATTCCCCTGTCCACTACTTTAGTCACCTCCTCAAAAAATTCAATCAGGTTTGTCAGGCACGACCTACCTTTCACAAATCCATGCTGGCTCTCTCTGATTAACTGAAAATTCTCGAGGTGTTCAGTCACCCCATCCTTAATTATAGACTCCAGCATTTTCCCCACAACAGATTTAGGCTAACTGGTCGATACCCTGGTTTCCCTCTCTCTCCTTTCTTAAAAAGCAGAGTGACATGTGTAATTTTCCAATCAGGAGGGACAGTTCCTGAATCCAGAGAACTTTGAAAGATTATAGGGCGTCTGCAATGTACTCACCTACTTCCTTTAAAACCCTGGGATGGAAACCATCTGGGGCCTGGGGATTTGTCACTCTTTAGTGCTATTATTTTCTTCATAACTGTTGCTTTACTGATGTTAATTTTATTGAGTTCCTGTCCCCGATTCAATATTAGTTTTCTTGAGATTTCCGGCATGCTATCCTCTTTTTCTACTGTAAATACTGACGCAAAGTAATTATTCAACATGTCCGCCATTTCCCCATTGTCAATGACAATATCCCCACTTTCAGTTTTTAAGGGGCCAACACTGCTCCTGACCACCCTCTTTTTCCTAATATAACTATAAACGTTCTTCGTATTGGTTTTGATGTCCCTTGCAAGTTTCTTTTCATACTCTCTTTTTGAATCTGTTTTGTGATCCTTTGTTGATCTTTGTATCTTTCCCATTCGCCAGGATCTGTGCCATTTTTTGCCTTTTTGTATGCCCTTTCCTTATGTCTTATACTGTCCCTTACCTCTTTAGTTGTCCATGGCTGGTTTTTTTGGCAAGTAGAGTTCTTGCTCCTCAGGGGTATAAACCGGTTCTGTATAACGTTAAACGTTTCTTTAAACATTTCCCACTGATCATCAGTCGTTTTACCCATTAACAGATTTGCCCAGTTTACTGTGGACAGTCTCTGTCTCATCCCATTGAAGTCGGCCTCACCCCAGTCTAGAATCTTAGCAGCTGATTCACTTTTTTCCCTTTCAAACACTACATTGAACTCGATCATGTTATGATCGCTATTGGATAGATGTTTACGTACAGTTAAGCCGTTAACTAAATCTGGTTCATTACTCATTACTAAATCTAGTATGGCTTGCCCCCTTGTTGCCTCTAGGACATACTGCTGTAGAAAACTATCCTGGACACACTCAAGAAATTCACTACCTTTCTGACAGTTGCTCGTCTGCTTTTCCCAATCTATGTGAAGGTTAAAGTCCCCCATTAAGACCACTATGCCTTTGTTACACGCTTGTCTAATCTCTGCATTTATACAATCTAGCACTTCAGAGTTGCTGCCAGGGCTCCTATACACAACTCCCACTATAGTCTCAGATCCTTTCCTATTTCTCAACTCAACCCATAAGGTCTCTGTTGGCTGCTTACCTCTCGTTATATCCTCCTCTATCACTGAAGTGATTTCATCTCTAATCATTAAGGCTACTCCTCCCCCTCTTCCATTTTCCCCATCTCTCCTGTAGACCTTATAACCTGGTATATTTAGTTCCCAATCCTGACCATCCTGCAGCCATGTCTCAGTAATAGCTATCATGTCATACCCTCCAATTTGAATTTGAACCTGTAGTTCATTTAATTTATTCCTTATTCTCCGTGCATTTGTATATAGAACTCTTCGTTGGGCCACACACCCTAGCCTGACCTGCAGCTTTGATGCTGGGTTAATCGCCTTACGCCTTCTAGTTTTCACTTTATCTGTAGTGCCTAAAGTACACTTTCTTTCTGCTGCTCTATGCTTTTCCCTTTTGCTTGTTCTTGAACAACTGTTTGTACTATTTGTATTGTAAATTTCCCCTGGGTCTTCCCCTCTCTTGCTGCTCTCAACTTTACTCCCTTCTGACTCCCCGCTCAGGTTCCCATTC
Organism: Heptranchias perlo; assembly: GCF_035084215.1. Taxonomy (NCBI): domain Eukaryota; kingdom Metazoa; phylum Chordata; class Chondrichthyes; order Hexanchiformes; family Hexanchidae; genus Heptranchias; species Heptranchias perlo. Next base: position 65,846,359 of record NC_090340.1, on the reverse strand, counting down.
CCCTGCCACTCCAGTTTAAACCTTCCCCAACAGCACTAGCAAACACCCCCGCGAGGACATCGGTCCCGGTCCTGCTCGGGTGTAACCCGTCCCGCTTGTACAGGTCCCACCTTCCCCAGAACCGGTCCCAATGTCCCAGGAATCTAAATCCCTCCCTCCTACACCATCCCTGCAGCCACGCATTCCTCCGGTCTATTCTCCTGTTCCTATATCACTAGCACGTGGCACTGGTAGTAATCCTGAGATCACTACCTTTGAAGTCCTGCTTTTTAATTTATCTCCTGACTCCTTAAATTCACCTTGCAGGACCTCATCCCTTTTTTTTTTACCTATGTCGTTGGTACCGATATGGACCACGACTGCTGGCTGTTCACCCTCCCCCTCCAGAATGTCCCGCAGCCGCTCTGCAACATCCTCGACCCGAGCACCAGGGAGGCAACATACCATCCTGGAGTCACGTTTGCGGCCACAGAAATGCCCATCTGTTCCCCTTACAATTGAATCCCGTCACTATAGCTCTGCCACTCTTCTTCCTCCTCTCCTGTGCAGCAGAGCCACCCGTGGTGCCACGCACTTGGCTCTTGATGCTTTCCCCTGATAAGCCATCTCCCCCAACAGTATCCAAAGCGGAATATCTGTTTGAGAGGGAGATGGCCCCAGGGGACTCCTGCTCTACCTGCCTAGTCCTTTTACTCTGCCTGGCGGTCACCCATTTCCTTTCTGCCTGTGTAATCTTTACCTGTGGTGTGACCACCTCACTGAACATGCTATCCACGATAGTCTCAGCATCACGGATACTCCACAGCGAATCCACCCGCAGCTCCAGCTCCGAAATGCGGTGAGCCAGTAGCTGCAGCTGTACACATTTCCTGCACACATGGTCACCAGGGACACTGGTAGTGTCCATGACTTCCCACATAGTGCAGGAGGAGCATATCACGGGTGCGAGCTGTGTCCGTCAACCAATTCTCAATCCATGCCAGTATATTCCCCCCAATCCCATGTGCTTTAATTTTGCACACTAACCTCTTGTGTGGGACATTATCAAAAGCCTTCTGAAAATCCACTGGTTCTCCCCTATCTATTCTACTAGTTATATCCTCAAAACTCCAGTAGATTTGTTAAGCATGATTTCCCTTTCATAAATCCATGCTGATTTTGTCCAATCCCATTAATGCCCTCCAAGTGTTCTGTTATCACATCTTTTATAATAGACTCTAGCATTTTCCCCACTACTGATGTTAGGCTAACTGGTCTATAATTCCATTTTTTCTCTCCCTCCTTTTTTAAATAATGGGGTTACATTTGCCACCCTCTAATCTGTAGGAACTGTTCCAGAGTCTATAGAATTTTGGAAGATGATCACCAATGCATCCACTATTTCCAGGGCCACTTCCTTTAGTACTCTGGGATGTAGATTATCAGGCCCTGGGGATTTGTCAGCCTTTAGCCCCATTAATTTCCCCAGCACTATTTTTTTTTCTAATACTGGTTTCCTTCAGTTCCTGCCTCTCACTAGACCCTTGGTTCCCTAACATTTCTCGCAGGTTATTTGTGTCCTCCTTTGTGCAGACAGAACCAAAGTATGTGTTTAATTGTTCTGCCATTTCTTTGTTCCCCATTATAATTTCCCCCATTTCTGACTGTAAGGGACCTACTTTTGCCTTCACTAATCTTTTTCTCTTGACATATTTATAGAAGCTTTTACAGTCAGTTTTTATGTTCCCTGCTAGTTTACTCTCATACTCTATTTTTCCCCTCTTAATCAATCTCTTTGTCCTCCTTTGCTGAATTCTGAACTGCTCCCAATCCTCAGGCTTGCCGCTTTTTCTGGCAATTTTATATGTCTCCTCTTTGGATCTAATACTATCCCTAATTTCATTTGTAAGCCACGGTTGAGCCACCTTTCCTGTTTTGTTTTTGCACCAGACAGGAATGAATAATTGTTGTAATTCCTGCACACGTTCTTTAAATATTAGCCATTGCCTATCCACCGTCATCCCTTTTAGTAAAGTTCCCCAATCTATCATAGGCAACTCGCACCTCATACTTTCGTAATTTCCTTTATTTAGATTCAGGACCCTAGTTTTGGATTCAACTACTTCACTCTCCATCTTAATGAGGAATTCTACCATGTTATGGTCGCTGTTCCCTAAGGGACCCCGCACAACAAGATTGTTAATTAATCCTCTCTCATTGCACAATACCCAGTCGAGAATCGCCTGTTCTCTAGTTGGTTCCTCAACGTATTGGTTTAGAAAATCATCACGTACACAAAACCATCAAGTATGTTGTCATTTAATATGTCGCTCCACATTCTCTCAGTTTTACAGTAATCAGTGTTGGGCTTTATCTACCACCTCTCCATCCATTGACCTTCCCGTCCAGGTCCCATTGAGTTACTGCAAATTGGCTGACACCATTGAGATTTTTTAATGCAGCGAGTTGACCATATATTATTCTATCATTGGCTCTCCTCCCTTACCTCCACCTATTAGAATCATACAGCACAGAAAGAGGCCATTTGGCCCATTGTGCCTGTGCCGGCTCTTGGAAAGAGCTATCCAATTAATCCCACTTCCTGGCTCTTTCCCCATAACTCTGCAAATTTCCCCTTTTCAAGTATTTATCTAATTCCCCTTTGAAAGGTTCTATTGAATCTGCTTCCACCACCTTTTCAGGCAGTGGTTCCAGATCATAACAACTCGCTGCATTGAAAAATTCTCATTTCCCCCTTGGCACTAATCGCAGAACAGCAGATACTTCTTCCAGTCCTGGCCAACATTCCTCCCTCAAACAACACCATCAAAAGCAGATTAAGCTATCACTCATCTCATTGCTGTTTGAGAGGCTGCTGATGCAGAATGGCTGCTGCATTTACACAACACCATTGCAACTCAAAGTAACTAATTGTATGTGAAGCAATTTAAGATGTTTCATCATCATTGGCTCTCCTTCTCCACCTCCACCATGATTAGGCATGAAATAAATGGAAGTATTATTTATTGTCAAGGTAAAAACTAACATGTCTCAGATTTTCTGCCTCAATGTTTAGTTTTATCTGGTTTGGCTAACTCTCTCACTTTTCACAATACCCACCTCCCTCTTTCCCATTCTAGCCCTTACCATCTGCTTCAGCTGCTCCATGTGGTGCAGTAACCTCTGCTCTTGTTGCATACTTCTGCATTACAATTGCAAAAGGGCAGTTGCAACCTCCTGAGAAACACTAAGTACTGAAGCATTTAAACAGCAGTCACTGCTGAACCAGTGCAAGCATCAAAAATCAGGTGCAGTATTCCACTGGAGGGATGGTTTGAATGATGCTGCAGACTGCCCTGGCTGGGTCGGGCAGTATTGGTGTAGCCGTGCTGTACCAGTCCCTTGCCTTTAGGCAACTTGCTCATTTACCCCCTTTCACCATTAATTAACTGCACAGCACTGGCTGTGACTCAGCAACTGCATTCTGATGTGTTACTCTGCCAAATCATTCATTGGGTTTTATAGCTCCTTTTACATTATCCTCTCCATAATATGTTGCACTCTATGGCAGTGACTCCTGGTTAAGCACAAGAGTAGCTAGGGGTGACTAGCCTTCCATTCCTCCATCCCTGACGAGGCAAGATCAGCAAACATATGGTGCTGGGATCCTGAGAACGATCAGAGTCTCACACTCTCTGTACTTTAATCCGTCAGCCCAACTGACAGACAGACAATCAGGGCTAGTAGCAAATACAATGTTGATGCGACAGAAACACTTTGACGGTTAAAACTTATGCTGAAGTTCATCACCTCCATGCTTCCCCATGACGCCATTGCCATCTCATAGTCCTGCACTGCAATCTTGCAGTAAAGTCTACAACATAAAGCAGCTCAGACCTGTGGTTTTCAAGGATTAGTCATGAGGGATCAGAATCACCACAATAACTTTTCTCCAACTTGGCACAGATACAACACACACAGTGAATCGGGGGAGTGTCCTGGTGGTCTGTGGCTAACACTCTCATGTAATCCTGTCAATGGTACGAGTCCAACCCTTACAGACTGTTAAAACCCCATTCTGTGCCAAACCTAGAGCTTGTGGGATCAGGACAAGTACTAACTCATTCAGGGATCTGTAGCAACTGAGCACAGCACTAACCCATTCACTGCCAGGAGCCCCCGATACAGCCCCCAGGCACAGCAACACTTCCAAATTACCTGATAGCAAATTGCTTAAATCGGAACATAGAAACAGGAGGAGGCCATTCAGCCCCACAAGCCTGTTCCGCCATGGCTGATCTGTATCTTAATGCCATCTACAGTCTTGGTTCCATAACCCTTAATACCCTTACCTAACAAAAACCTACCAACCTCAGTTTTGAAATTTCCAGTTGACCCCCACCCTTAACAACTTTTTGGGGAGAGAGTTCCAGATTTCCACTCCCCTTTGTGTGAAGAAGTGCTTCATGACATCACCCCTGAACGGCCTGGCTCTAACTTTAAGGTTCTGCCCCCTTGTTCTGGACTCCCCCCACCAGAGGAAATAGTTTCTCTCTATCCACCCTATCAAATCATTCAAACATCTTAAACACCTCAATTAGATCACCAATTAATCTCCTAAACTCAAGGGAATACAATTGTAAACAATTTTACAACACCAAGTTATAGTCCAGCAATTTTATTTTAAATTCACAAGCTTTCGGAGGCTTCCTCCTTCGTCAGGTGAACGATGTGAAACCTGACGAAGGAGGAAGCCTCCGAAAGCTTGTGAATTTAAAATAAAATTGCTGGACTATAACTTGGTGTTGTAAAATTGTTTACAATTGTCAACCCCAGTCCATCACCGGCATCTCCACCTCAAGGGAATACAAGCCGAGTCTATGCAACCTGTCCTTATAATTTAACCCTTTTAGCCCCAGTATAATTCTGGTGAATCTGCGCTGCACCCCCTCCAAGGCCAATATATCCTTCCTGAGGTGCGGTTCCCAGAACTGAACGCAATACTCTAAATGGGGTCTAACCAGAGCTCTGTATAACTGCAACATATCTTCCACCCCCCTTGAGTTAAAGGCCAACATTCCATTAGCCTTTTAAATGATTTTTTGTACCTTTCCACTAGCTGTGATTTCTGTACTTGGACCCCTAAATCTCTCTGCTCCTCCACAGTTTTGAGCTCTTCACCATTTATAAAATACTCTGATCTGTCTTTCTTAGGTCCAAGTGGATGACCTCACACTTTCCCACATTGAACTCCATCTTCCAGTTTTACCCACTCACTTAATCTCTCAATTTCCCTTTCCAACTTTCTGCTCCCATCTACACTGTTTTCTGTGCCACCTAACTTAGTGTCATCAGTAAACTTGGATATGCGGCTCTCGATTCCTTCATCCAAGTCATTGATAAACATAGAGAAAAGCTGAGGCCCCAGTACAGACCCCTGGGGGACACCACCAGTCACATCCTGCCAATTGGAGTAAATTCCCATTATCCCTACTACACATGTCTCCTTACGGGAGAAGGAGGCTCCGTGAACATCCCCATTCTCAATGACAGCAGAGCCCGTGAGTGCAAAAGACAAGGCGGAAGCGTTTGCAACCATCTTCAGCCAGAAGTGCCGAGTGGATGATCCATCTCTGCCTCCTCCTTAGATTTTTTTTATTCGTTCATGGGATGTGGGCGTCGCTGGCGAGGCCGGCATTTATTGCCCATCCCTAATTGCCCTTGAGAAAGTGATGGTGAGCCGCTGCCTTGAAACGCTGCAGTCCATGTGGTGAAGGTTCTCACACAGTGCTGTTAGGAAGGGAGTTCCAGGATTTTGACCCAGCGACGATGAAGGAACGGCGATATATTTCCAAGTCGGGATGGTGTGTGACTTGGAGGGGAACGTGCAGGTGGTGTTGTTCCCATGTGCCTGCTGCCCTTGTGCTTCTAGGTGGTAGAGGTCGCGGGTTTGGGAGGTGCTGTCGAAGAAGCCTTGGCAAGTTGCTGCATTGCATCCTGTGGATGGTACACACTGCAACCACTGTGCGCCGGTGGTGAAGGGAGTGAATGTTTAGGGTGGTGGATGGGGTGCCAATCAAGCGGGCTGCTTTGTCCTGGATGGTGTCGAGCTTCTTGAGTGTTGTTGGAGCTGCACTAATCCAAGCAAGTGGAGAGTATTTCATCACACTCCTGACTTGTGCCTTGTAGATGGTGGAAAGGCTTTGGGGAGTCAGGAGGTGAGTCACTCGCCATAGAATACCCAGCCTCTGACCTGCTCTTGTAGCCACAGTATTTATGTGGCTGGTCCAGTTAAGTTTCTGGTCAATGGCGACCCCCAGGATGTTGATGGTGGGGGATTCCGCGATGGTAATGCCGTTGAATGACAAGGGGAGGTGGTTAGACACTCTCTTGTTGGAGATGGTCATTGCCTGGCACTTGTCTGGCGCGAATGTTACTTGCCACTTATGAGCCCAAGCCTGGATGTTGTCCAGGTCTTGCTGCATGTGGGCTCGGACTGATTCATTATTTGAGGGGTTGCGAATGGAACTGAACACTGTGCAATCATCAGCGAACATCCCCATTTCTGACCTTATGATGGAGGGAAGGTCATTGATGAAGCAGTTAAAGATAGTTGGGCCTACGACACTGCCCTGAGGAACTCCTGCAGCAATGTCCTGGGGCTGAAATGATTGGCCTCCAACAACCACTACCATCTTCCTTTGTGCTCGGTATGACTCCAGCCACTGGAGTTTTCCCCCTGATTCACACTGACTTCAATTTTACTAGGGTTCCTTGGTGCCACACTCGGTCAAATGCTGCCTTGATGTCAAGGGCAGTCACTCCCACCTCACCTCTGGAATTCAGCTCTTTTGTCCATGTTTGGACCAAGGCTGTAATGAGGTCTGGAGTGAATCAAATTGGCTGAAGACTGGCTTCTGTGATGGTGGGGATATCGGGAGGAGGCAGAGATGGATCATCCACTCGACACTTCTGGCTGAAGATGGTTGCAAACGCTTCAGCCTTGTCTTTTGCACTCATAGGAACAGGAGTAGGCCATTCAGCCACTCATGCCTGCTCTGCCATTTGATAAGATCATGGCTGATCTGTGATCTAACTCCATATACCTGCCTTTGGCTCATATCCCTTAATACCTTTGGTTGCCAAAAAGCTATCTATCTCAGATTTAAATTCAGCAATTGAGCTAGTATCAATTGCCGTTTGCGGAAGAGAGTTCCAAACTTCTACAACCCTTTGTGGACTCACGTGCTGGACTCCACCATCATTAAGGATGGGGATGTTTGCAGAGCCTCCTCCTCCCGTTAGTTGTTTAATTGTCCACCACCATTCCCAACTGGATGTGGCAGGACTGCAGAGCTTTGATCTGATCCGTTGGTTGTGGAATCGCTTAGCTCTGTCTATAGCAAGTTGCTTCCGCTGTTTAGCATGCATGTAGTCCTGAGTTGTAGCTTCACCAGGTTGACACCTAATTTTTAGGTACGCCTGGTGCTGCTCCTGGCATGCTCTTCTACATTCCTCATTGAACCAGGGTTGATCCCCTGGCTTGTTGGTAATGGCAGAGTGAGGAACATGCTGGGCCATGAGGTTACAGATTGTGCTAGAATACAATTCTGCTGCTGCTGATGGCCCACAGCGCCTCATGGATGCCCAGTTTTGAGCTGCTAGATCTGTTCTGAATCTACCCATTCAGCACGGTGGTAGTGCCACACAACACGTTGGATGGTGTCCTCAGTGCGAAGACGGGACTTCGTCTCCACAAGGACCGTGCGGTGGTCACTCCTACCAATACTGTCATGGACAGATGCATTTGCGACAGGTGGATTGGTGAGGATGAGGTCAAGTAAGTTTTCCCCTAGTGTTGGTTCGCTCACCACCTGCCGCAGGCCCAGTCTGGCAGCTATGTCCTTCAGGACTCGACCAGTAGTGGTGCTACTGAGCCACTCTTGGTGATGGACATTGAAGTCCCCCACCCAGAGTACATTTTGTGCCCTTGCTACCCTCAGTGCTTCCTCCAAGTGGTGGTCAACATGGAGGAGGACTGATTCATCAGCTGAGGGAGGACGGTAGGTGGTAATCAGCAGGAGGTTTCCTTGCCCATGTTTGACCTGATGCCATGAGATTCATGGGGTCCAGAGTCAATGTTGAGGACTCCCAGGGCCACTCCCTCCTGACTGTATATCACTGTACCGCCACCTCTGGTGGGTCTGTCCTGCCGGTGGGACAGGACATACCCAGGGATGGTGATGGAAGAGTCTGGGACGCTGGCTGAAAGGCATGATTCTGTGAGTATGGCGATGTCAGGCTGTGGGACAGCTCTCCCAATTTTGGCACAAATCCCCAGAGTCATAGAGTCATACAGCACGGATAGAGGCCCTTCGGCCCATCGTGTCCGCGCCGGCCATCAGCCCTGTTCCAGCATTTGGTCCGTAGCCTCGAGGCAGTACAAAGAAGGTTCACTCGGTTAATCCCGGGGATGAGGGGGCGGACATATGAGGAGAGGTTGAGTAGATTGGGACTCTACTCATTGGAGTTCAGAAGAATGAGAGGCGATCTTATTGAAACATATAAGATTGTGAAGGGTCTTGATCGGGTGGATGCAGTAAGGATGTTCCCAAAGATGGGTGAAACTAGAACTAGGGGGCATAATCTTAGAATAAGGGGCTGCTCTTTCAAAACTGAGATGAGGAGAAACTTCTTCACTCAGAGGGTGGTAGGTCTGTGGAATTTGCTGCCCCAGGAAGCTGTGGAAGCTACATCATTAGATAAATTTAAAACAGAAATAGACAGTTTCCTAGAAGTAAAGGGAATTAGGGGTTATGGGGAGCGGGCAGGAAATTGGACATGAAGCTGAGTTCGGATCGGTCAATGCCCTGTGGGTGGGGGAGAGGGCCCAGGGGCTATGTGGCCGGGTCCTGCTCTGACTTCTTGTGTTCTTTAGATTTGTGGTTGGGATCAGATCAGCCATGATCTTATTGAATGGCGGAGCAGGCTCGAGGGGCCGATTGGCCTACTCCTGCTCCAATTTCTTATGTTCTTATGTTCTTGTATGCTATGGCATTTCAAGTGCTCATCCAAATGCTTCTTGAATGTTGTGAGGGTTCCTGCCTCCACAACCCTTTCAGGCAGTGAGTTCCAGACTCCAACCACCCTCTGGGTGAAAAAGTTCTTTCTCAAATCCCCTCTAAACCTCCCGCCTTTTACCTTGAATCTATGTCCCCTTGTTATAGAACCCTCAACAAAGGGAAAAAGCTCCTTAGTATCCATCCTATCTGTGCCCCTCATAATTTTGTACATCTCAATCATGTCCCCCCTCAGCCTCCTCTGCTCCAAGGAAAACAAACCCAATCTTTGCAGGGTCTTTGCAGGGTCGACTGGGCTTGGTTTGCCGTTGTCGTGTCCGGTGCCTAGTGGTCCGATGCCGGGTGGTCCGTCCGGTTTTATTCTTATTATGATTTTTTTTAAAGCGAGATTTTACAACTGAGTGGCTTGCTAGGCCATTTCAGAGGGCAATTAAGAATCAACCACATTACCTTGGGTCTGGAGTCACATATAGGCCAGACCGGGTAAGGACAGCAGGTATCCTTCCCTAAAGGACATTAGTAAACCAGATGGGTTTTTACGATAATCCGGTAGTTTCATGGCCACCATTACTGATATTGGTATTTTAATTCCAGATTTTTATTTAATTAATTGAATTTAAATTCCCCAGCTGCCGTGGTGGGATTTGAACTCATGACTCCGGATTATTAGTCCGGATGTTTCCCCTTGTGGGCGAGACTAGAACTCGGGGACACAGTTTAATAATAAGGGGTCTCCTATTTAAGACAGAGATGAGGAGAATTTTTTTCTCTCAGAGGGTGGTGAGTCTGTGGAAACTCCCTTCCCCAGAGAGCGGTGGAGGCAGGGTCATTGGATATTTTTAAGACCGAGTTAGATAGATTCCTGATTAACAAGGGAGTCAAAGGTCATTGTAGGTAGACGGGAAAGTAGGGTTGAGGTCACAATCAGATCAGCCATGATCTTATCAAATGGCAGAGCAGGCTCGAGGGGCCGAATGGCCTACTCCTGCTCTTAATTCATATGTTCGTATTCATCCGCCCTCTCCCCCGTCCGCAGCCCCCTCCTGCCCCTCCCTGTTCATCTCTAACTTATACACTCGAGCAAAAAAAGAAGCATTTGGTAATGACTGGAATGAGAAAGATTACCTGAATGTAATGTTTAAAAATTCTCCAGCTCGTTTTCCAACACAAAGCAACAGAAATGACTGAGTTGATAAAGCAGGCACTTGGAAACCTGACAGAAACCTACTGATTTATGTTTGGCGATTGTGCAAACTGCACATGCTCAGATTGCACAGGTATGATTGGTGACTGCCTTTTGGGATAAATACCCAATCGGATGCCAAGCTTTAGAAATGACCCGAGGGCTTGAAATAAAGACTTTAATGAAAGTATTAAAAGATTCTACAAGTAAACGAAATCATGTATTTGAGAAATACTTATTCTTTGATGTTATATTTTGTTCAAAATCTCATTGTCTGTGAAGGACTTTGGGACATCTTGAGGATGTGAAAGGCGCTATTTAAATGCAAGTTCGTTCTTTCATTTTAAGATCACAAAGTTTGGTCACTGTGGATTTGGTTGGTTTACCGTCTGTCATTAATTCATAGGTTGTTCTGACTGGCTATTCAGGATTGGTTGTTTTCATAAGTCCGTAGCTGTATCGGGCTAAGCAAAACCTACCAATTAAAAAAATAAATCTCTCAAAACACGAGAGATTTTTAGTCTGCCATTGTCCAGCTTTAGCTTGCTGACTGCACCTACACAAAAATATAATCCACCAAAAAAATTTTTCTTACCTATAAAACTACTGAGCTCCTGTTGGGAATGAGTTGATTGAGTTTTGTTTCCGAAGCCCTAGCCTTTGCCAGGGACCTGCGTCCCAGAGTGTGAACCACACCACACTATTGCTGCCCTGACCCCAGCTACACAGAACCCCGACACATCATTCAACTTTAGGCTCAGTGCCTCCGACAGTGCAGCGCTCCCTCCGTACTGACCCTCCGACAGCGCAGTGCTCCCTCAGTACTGACCCTCCGACAGCGCAGCGCTCCCTCTGTACGGACCCTCCGACAGCGCAGCGCTCCTTCTGTACGGACCCTCCGACAGCGCAGCGCTCCCTCAGTACTGACCCTCCGACAGCGCAGCGCTCCCTCTGTACGGACCCTCCGACAGCGCAGCGCTCCCTCAGTACGGACCCTCCGACAGCGCACCCTCAGTACTGACCCTCCGACAGCGCAGCGCTCCCTCCGTACTGACCCTCCGACAGTGCGGCGCTCCCTCCGTACGGACCCTCCGACAGTGCGGCGCTCCCTCCGTACTGACCCTCCGACAGCACGGCGCTCCCTCAGTACTGACCCTCCGACAGCACGGCGCTCCCTCAGTACTGACCCTCCGACAGTGCGGCGCTCCCTCAGTACTGACCCTCCGACAGCGCGGCGCTCCCTCAGTACTGACCCTCCGACAGCGCGGCGCTCCCTCAGTACTGACCCTCCGACAGTGCGGCGCTCCCTCAGTACGGACCCTCCGACAGTGCAGAGCTCCTTCAGTACGGACCCTCCGACAGTGCAGAGCTCCCTCAGTACCAAGTGGGGTCACTCTTTGGAGAAGTTAAGGCCAGGGAACTGATCGTCCCCTGTCCTGCAAAAAAGACCTCAAGTGCAAAATGACTCTCTTACCTGAACGGCCTTCTCACCGAGTCCCCGGAGTAGAAGGGTTATCACATGTACTGCAGCTCGACGCACTTCTGCTTCCTGCTCTGTCTTCACAATGGCAACAAGGCACGCAGTTACCTGGAGGGAATCCGGAGAGAAAGCCAGCATGACTCAGTGCAGGTAGCACGGGTCTGGTATTAGTGCTCGAGGAGCCCCCGTCTCCCCATCCCGGGCCGTTTGTGGTGTTAACTATAACATCTAACTCAGGCTCATTACGAAATTGAAATTCCACCTTCTGCAGGGGACAGCAGACAGGTCCCTAGAACCCATAATCTCCGAGATGGGTTACTGTTCGCTGCAGCAGACACCACACATTGACACAGAGACATCTCGTATTTCAGGAAGAGAAAGACAGAGAATGCCCCGGAGCATGGTACATTGGCGAGACCATGCAGACACAGCGACAACGGATGAACGGACACCGCGCAACAATCGCCAGACAGGAGGGTTCCCTCCCAGTCGGGGAACACTTCAGCAGTCAAGGACATTCAGCCACTGATCTTCGGGTAAGCGTTCTCCAAGGCGGCCTTCGAGACACACGACAACGCAAAATCGTCGAGCAGAAATTGATAGCCAAGTTCCGCACCCATGAGGACAGCCTCAACCGGGATCTTGGGTTCATGTCACGCTACACGTAACCCCACCAGCGAAAAAAAGTTATCTGTTTTTAATACAACGGGTCATTCTCTGTCTTTCTCTTCCTTTCAGATGTTTCTCTCTCTCTGTCTTTTGTTCTGGCCGTTTGTGTATTCGGTGGTCCTGTAGGTAACATCTCTCTGTCTGAACACTTTGATTGCCTTGACAACGGGCAATTGGAAAGATTATCTGTAATCACCAGGTATTGTTCTCTGACTATAAATGCGGTAACCTTCCATGGAATCCGAATCCCACACTCACCTGACGAAGGAGAAAGCCTCCGAAAGCTTGTGATTTTCAAATAAAACAGTTGGACTATAACCTGGTGTTATAAGATTCCTTACATTTGTCAACCCCAGTCCATCACCGGCATCTCCACATCATGGCTACAATTGTACAGGGCTTTGGTGAGACCTCACCTGGAGTATTGTGTACAGCTTTGGTCTCCTTACCTAAGGAAGGATATACTTGCCTTGGAGGCGGTGTAGTGAAGGTTCACTAGATTAATTCCTGGGATGAGAGGGTTGTCCTATGAGGAGAGGTTGAGTAGAATGTGACTATACTCTATGGAATTTGGAAGAATGAGAGGTGGTCTAATTGAAACATGTAAGATTATGAAGAGGCTTGACATGGTACATAAGAACATAAGAAATAGGAGCAGGAGTAGGCCAATCGGCCCCTTGAGTCTGCTCCGCCATTCAATAAGATCATGGCTGATCTGATCCTAACCTCAAATCTAAATTCATGTCCAATTTCCTGCCCGCTCCCCGTAACCCAAGGGTAGATGCTGAGAGATTGTTTCCCACGGCTGGAGAGTCTCGAACTAGGGAGCATAGTCGCAGGATAAGGGGTCGACCATTTAAAACAGAGATGGGAAGGAATTTCTTCACTCAGCGGGTTGTGAATCTTTGGAATTCTCTACCCCAGAGGGCTGAGGACGCTGAGTCGTTGAGTATATTCAAAGCTGAGATGAATAGATTTTTGGACTCTAGGGGAATCGAGGGATATGGGGATCTGGCGGGAAAGTGGAGTTGAGGTTAAAGATCAGCCATGACTTGACTGAATGGCGGAGCAGGCTCAAGGGACCATGTGACCTACTCCTGCTCCTATTTCTTATGTTATCTCCACCTGCCCCCCACCCCCGCAGTCACTATTCTCTCCCCCCACCCCTATCGCTGTTCTCCCACAGCACTCCCCCCCCCCCCCCCACAAAAACCTGGTCACTGTACTCTGCACCCCCCCCCCTCCACCCCAGTCTCTGACCGGTACAGACCTCATCAGGGGAGGTCTGTGTCTGACTGAAAAACTCACAAGGGACACAGAAATAACTAGTGTCTGGAACAATTAAAGAACCACTTCCAACATAAAATGGGTACTGAAGAGATTCCACACCAGCTCCAAATGTATATTCCCTGAGGCTCTGGTTATGCCAGATCCCACATGATATCTCTGACAATGCAGCCATGGTGTGGTGTGTGACAGTGCCCGAGGGGCAGTCTCCCTCTAACTCTCCTCTCGACCTGCAGGGAAAGCTCTGGCCTCTGTTCTAGCCAATATCCCAACTCCAGGCTGCCAGTTACATCCTGAAGTATGGCAATGGAGTGACCTCTAACAGAAGCCTGGCTCTCTGTTACAAGGATGGAATAAGCCAGGGTGAAGTATAGTCTGGTTCCGGAGGACAAGGCGAAAGATGCAGCCTCAGTAATAAATATCCCTAACACAGCAACTGCACCAGAGCTTCTGACAACACCATCTATTACAGGAATGCTGTGTCCCAGTTACTGCTGCATGTGACCCACTATCACATCCCAATTATTGTACAGGTGTTGCACTGCGTAAATACAGAACCCACACCATTACACTCCATCTGGCCCAGTCTGGGATTGCTTCCCTTGACGAATCTATAAAAAGCTCACTGGCCTCCTGTCAAGCTGCTATGTGCCAACTGATCGAGGACAAGTGGTGCAGCAGAGATTGAACAAGAAGTACAAGGAGACTCCTTAACTCATCACCGATGTAGAACAGGCCTGGCAGTGGAATTGGGCTGTCTGTGTATATTCGGGCTGGTGTAACACGGATAATGGGGAGCAACGAGCATCAAGTCAGATCTGGCTAAAATGGCAGCACACACGGGCATAAGGCTACTTCCGCCAGGCATTCGTGGGTTAATCATTTGATCGAGGAGATGTCACGGACGAATAATGCAGGTTGGCTTAAGATCGGAAGGGTCAGTGGGAACAGAGAGTAGCAGTTCCCACTAAATCCACAAGCTGTAGAATCACAGAGACGGGTAACATTCAGCCCAGAACAGCCTGCAGGCGATGTCAGTACAGGGCCTTTGGGGCACATCGATTATTTAGAAGGAGGTGAGCACTATTCACTGACCTCCTTATGGGCTCTATCCTGCACCAACTCCAATATATTGAAAGCACCAGTGCCCCTATTATACAGTCCTCACTGACCTACACTGGCTCCCCAGTCCCTCACTACTGCACTGGTGCCAGCCTGGTTTATGTGCTCCAGTCTCTGGAACTCATAACTGATGGACTCTGAGGTGAGTGCGTTGCTCCTGAGGCACGGCAGCCCCTTAGCTGAATTATTTAAATATTTATGGCATTAATAAAGGATTAATAAAGGAAAGCCAGCACGGATTTTTTAAAGGCAAATCGTGTTTAACTAACTTGATAGAGTTTTTTGATGAGGTAACAGAGAGGGTCGATGAGGGTAATGCAGTTGATGTGGTGTATATGGACTTTCAAAAGGCGTTTGATAAAGTGCCGCATAATAGGCTTGTCAGCAAAATTGAAGCCCATGGAATAAAAGGGGCAGTGGCAGCATGGATACGAAATTGACAGGAAACAGAGAGTAGTGGTGAACGGTTGTTTTTCGGACTGGAGGGAGGTGTACACTGGTGTTCCCCAGGGGTCGGTGCTGGGACCACTGCTTTTTTTGATATATATTAGGAGGGGCAATATAAACTATATGGTACAATTCTAAAGGGGGTGCAGGAACAGAGAGATCTGGGCGTATATGTGCACAAATCTTTGAAATTTCTGGACAGGTTGAGGAAGCGGTTAAAAAAGCATACAGGATCCTGGGCTTTATAAATAGAGGCATAGAGTACAAACGCAAAGAAGTCATGTTGAACCTTTATAAAACACTGGTTCGGCCACAACTGGTGTATTGTGTCCAATTCTGGGCACTGCACTTTAGGAAGGATGTGAAGGCCTTAGAGAGGGTACAGAAGAGATTTACTAGAATGGTTCCATGGATGAGGGACTTCAGTTACATGGATAGACTGGAGAAGCTTGGGATGTTCTTACAGCAGAGAAGGTTAACAGGAGATTTGAGAGAAGTGTTCAAAATCAAGAAGGGTTTAGATAAAATAAAGAAAGTAAAGCTGTTCCCATTGGTGGAAGGATCAAGAACCAGAGGACAATGATTTAAGGTGATTGGTAAAAGAACCAAAGGCGACATGAGGAAAAGCTTTTTTTTAAAATACAGTGAGCAGTTATGATCTGGAACGCGCTGCCTGAAAGGGCGGTGGATTCAGATTCAATCGTGGCTTTCAAAAAGGAATTCGATAAATACTTGAAGGGAAAATATTTGTAGGGCTACGGAAAAAGAGCAGGAGTGTGAGACTAATTGGATTGCTCTTACAAAGAGCTGGCCCAAGCTCGATGGGCTGAATGGCCTCCTGTGCTGTATCCATTCAATGATTTTTGGCCATTTGCTCCCTCCAGTTTGCGTTAATGCAGGTTACAAAGAGGAAGAGAAAAGACAAGTGAAATAGAGCAGCAGTGGTTAGGGACCCTGAGTTTGGGTTTAAAAGTCTGCACATTATATCCTCCCACAATCTACAGGCTCGGGGAGCACAGAGCAAGTTCCACAGTTTTGAGGTCTTTGAAAAGAGTAATTTGGAGATGGTGCGAGGAGTCTCACAAATACACACTGGTCCTGACCTGCTACAGCTGCTGGCTACGTGTGTACATCAGATGTACAGGCAAAAGGAGCCATTTCAGGGATGAATTGCTGCCCTGCCCAGTCACAAATAAAAGAACAGGTTTTAAGGTGCAAGATGTGTCTTTCACTTTCACATCCTCAGGGCAGTGCTTACCTCGTGAATAACTGATCCCAGAGCGAAGTCCAGACACTGACACAGCTCCCCCAGGTTTGACAGGCTACTGGCCCGCATTGTAACATCAGAGTCTCTCGTCCCAATCAAAAAGGCATGGATCAATGGGTCACGATAACATGACGCTATCTCACCTGGGGGAAGGGAAACAGGAGAGAGAGGCGGGGACGACGGGAGAGGGAGAGAGAAAGAGAGACAGACAGACAGGCAGGGGGCGACGGGGGAGAGAGAGAGGGGAAGGAGAGAGAGAGACGAGGGGGAGGGGAGAGAGAGCAGAGAGATGAATTAGTTACACTATCCACAGCTAGAGAAGGGGTCACAATAGGTGAAGTTCAATATGCCAACATCAGCAGTCTGTATCACAGTACAGAAGCCAGAAAGGTTAGTCACTGTGTAACTGTATAGAGCTTCTGTTTAGGAACATAGGAACAGGAGTAGGCCACACATTTCACTCATGGTTGATCTGGATCTTACTCTCACCATCTCTTTCTCTCTCTCTCCCCCCATCTCTTCCCCCCCCGCGCCCCCCCTCCATTTATCCACCTTTTCTCCATATTTTAAAAATCCGTTCTTGGGATGTGGGCGTCGCTGGCGAGGCCGGCATTTATTGCCCATCCCTTGAGAAGGTGGTGGTGAGCCGCCTTCTTGAACCGCTGCAGTCCGTGTGGTGAAGGTTCTCCCACAGTGCTGTTAGGAAGGGAGTTCCAGGATTTTGACCCAGCGACGATGAAGGAACGGCCGATATATTTCCAAGTTGGGATGGTGTGTGACTTGGAGGGGAACGTGCAGGTGGTGTTGTTCCCATGTAGCTGCTGCTCTCGCGGGTTTGGGAGGTGCTGTCGAAGAAGCCTTGGCGGGATTCCCACACCAGAGGAAATAGTATCTCTGTATGTACCGTACCAATTCCCTTTATCATTTTAAACACCACTTGTTACATCTCACCAATCAGAGAACGATCCCTTTATCTCTACACTTCAGCCCTGATATCAAGGGGGAGGGAGCGAGGGGACGTGGGGCCCTGCCAATATTAAGGGGGAGGGAGCGAGGGGACGTGGGGCCCTGCCGATATTAAGGGGGAGGGAGCGAGGGGACGTGGGGGCCCTGCCGATATTAAGGGGGAGGGAGCGAGGGGACGTGGGGGCCCTGCCAATATTAAGGGGGAGGGAGCGAGGGGACGTGGGGGCCCTGCCAATATTAAGGGGGAGGGAGCGAGGGGACGTGGGGGCCCTGCCAATATTAAGGGGGAGGGAGCGAGGGGACGTGGGGGCCCTGCCGATATTAAGGGGGAGGGAGCGAGGGGACGTGGGGGCCCTGCCGATATTAAGGGGGAGGGAGCGAGGGGACGTGGGGGCCCTGCCAATATTAAGGGGGAGGGAGCGAGGGGACGTGGGGGCCCTGCCAATATTAAGGGGGAGGGAGCGAGGGGATGTGGGGGCCCTGCTGATATTAATGGGGAGGGAGCGAGGGGACGTGGGGGCCCTGCCAATATTAAGGGGGAGGGAGCGAGGGGACGTGGGGGCCCTGCCGATATTAAGGGGGAGGGAGCGAGGGGACGTGGGGGCCCTGCCGATATTAAGGGGGAGGGAGCGAGGGGACGTGGGGGCCCTGCCAATATTAAGGGGGAGGGAGCGAGGGGACGTGGGGCCCTGCCAATATTAAGGGGGAGGGAGCGAGGGGATGTGGGGGCCCTGCTGATATTAATGGGGAGGGAGCGAGGGGACGTGGGGGCCCTGCCAATATTAAGGGGGAGGGAGCGAGGGGACGTGGGGGCCCTGCTGATATTAATGGGGAGGTGGGGAGGGAAGCGAGGGGTCATGGAGGGGGAAAGAGAACATCTGGGCCATGATCCGGGCTGCGAGAGGCCAAAGGCTTCCTTGTGAGGCCTGGGGGGAAGCACTCCTGCTCCTTCTGGCCCACAAGGAGTGATGAAAGGAGCTGATTTTCAGCACTTACCAAGTCAGTGTCTCCCACCTCAGGTCTGCTGCCAGGAATCCCACAGCTCGGCCCTTCCCTCACTCACAGTTAAGTTTAAGCCTGCCGTTTGCGGGAGCCTTGTCGATGGCCTGAGTTGAGTTTGTTAAATTTTAAGTGGGCGGGAATAGGGTCGGGTTGCTCGATCCCGATATTTTTACCCCCCCCCACCCCATGTCACAAAGTTACCTCCAATTCCATGGGCTTTCATTTTGGCTAACAATTTCTCGTATGGAACCTTATCAAATGTCTCTGGAAGTCCATATAGACAACATCCATAGACAATCCCCTACGCACCATGCTAGTGACCTCTTCAAAAATTTCAACTAGATTTGTCAGACGTGGCCTACCCGTCACAAATCCACACTGACTCTCTTTGATCAGCTCATATTTGTCCAAGTGCTCAGTCACTCTGTCCCTGATAGATTCCAATAACTTCCCCACAGCTGATATTTATTCAGCAGGGTAAGAATTACGTACTGTTGTAACTGTACAGAGTTTCTGTTTATTCAGCAGGACAAGAACAAAAGCATACAATATGAAAAGGCCATCGCACCCATTAAGCTCAACTCTTCCACAAGCCATCTACAACTTGTCCTACTGCTGACCTTACTGCAATCCATTCAATCACCAGAGGAATGCAATTAAACAGAGAGAAAGTGTGAAATTTCTCTCAGATCCCCACCCCCCCAGCAGTAATCAAGAAAACTACTCCACCCCTAGAACTTTGGGCAGTTCCGTCCCACAGGTGAGTCGGCCACGGTTCCAGCAATTTCCTGAAGCATTGTGTTCTGTGCAGTATTTCATCATGTGCCTGTCCTTATCCTTTTAACCTTCAATCTTTGAGTCAGAGACATATTTTTAAGGAGTTTGTCAAAGTGTCAACCGCTCCCCCGGACACTGTCAGACAGACTGGGAAAGTACAACCCACTCGCAGCCTAGGCCACAATTCCTCACTTACAACAAACACAAGTAAAAGAGTCAGATACCCTAGGCTCACATTCATCAGCCGTGTGGCCTTGCTGCACTGACCTCTGACTCCACTGACCTCTGACTCCACTCTCATGACACTCAATGTCCAAAATCATTGACACCGGCCTTATCTCTGGGGTTAGTCAATCGTTTCCCTCACTGACGGGAGAGAAGCTATTTCTATGGTCAAGGTAGGAAATGAACGCGTTAGCAGTGACATGGAGCGGAATCAGAGAGATATGTACAAGAATTTGCTGGGACATGGGGAGCACCAGCTCCTATTCTGCACGCCTGCCAGCGAGCTGCTCAGTGTAGGAAGGTTGCACATTCTGACTCCTCCACAGAAACTCGAGGAGTGTTGCCGCACGTAGGTAAAGGGCCATGCGGACTCACCTAACCCTCTTGTACTTCTCATCAGGACCTCTCCCATCTTCATCCGTGTCTCCACAGATCTTGTTTTCTCAGTTCCTTGCGGTGACGTTCGATATTCGTCCAGTAACCGCGGCAGGATTCGATCAGGAAACACGTCCGACAGCACTGACAGACCTGTGACACCAGAGTTTTAACGAGTTTAAGGGTTCATTTCACACTTGATTGGTTTAAATAATTAATTTCAGTCTAGTGGAAAAAATGGACCAATTGTGGGTCTGAGTGGTAGAGGCACTGGCTCTTTGCTTGTGGGAGTAGGGTTCAAATCCTGATCAGACTGAAAGGATAAAAGACTCTAATAGCTGTAATGATGTATAGTGTAGAAGGAGCTGTACTCTGTATCTAACCCGTGCTGCACCTGCCCTGGGAGTGTTTGATGGGACAGTGTAGAGGGAGCTTTACTCTGTATCTAACCCGTGCTGTACCTGCCCTGGGAGTGTTTGATGGGACAGTGTAGAGGGAGCTTTACTCTGTATCTAACCCGTGCTGTACCTGCCCTGGGAGTGTTTGATGGGACAGTGTAGAGGGAGCTTTACTCTGTATCTAACCCGTGCTGTACCTGTCCTGGGAGTGTTTGATGGGACAGTGTAGAGGGAGCTTTACTCTGTATCTAACCCGTGCTGTACCTGCCCTGGGAGTGTTTGATGGGACAGTGTAGAGGGAGCTTTACTCTGTATCTAACCCGTGCTGTACCTGCCCTGGGAGTGTTTGATGGGACAGTGTAGAGGGAGCTTTACTCTGTATCTAACCCGTGCTGTACCTGTCCTGGGAGTGTTTGATGGGACAGTGTAGAGGGAGCTTTACTCTGTATCTAACCCGTGCTGTACCTGCCCTGGGAGTGTTTGATGGGACAGTGTAGAGGGAGCTTTACTCTGTATCTAACCCGTGCTGTACCTGCCCTGGGAGTGTTTGATGGGACAGTGTAGCGGGAGCTTTACTCTGTATCTAACCCGTGCTGTACCTGCCCTGGGAGTGTTTGATGGGACAGTGTAGAGGGAGCTTTACTCTGTATCTAACCCGTGCTGTACCTGCCCTGGGAGTGTTTGATGGGACAGTGTAGAGGGAGCTTTACTCTGTATCTAACCCGTGCTGTACCTGTCCTGGGAGTGTTTGATGGGACAGTGTAGAGGGAGCTTTACTCTATATCTAACCTGTGCTGTAGCGGACAGGATACTAAGTTGCTGAATTGGAAGGTGATTTATTCTTTACCTTGATCAGCACAAGATTCATAAAAATACTCAGTAAACTAATATTATACAACATTAAGGAGTCGTACAATATCAGGTTATAGTCCAACAGCTTTATTTGAAATCACAAGCTTTCGGAGCTTTGCTCCTTCGTCAGGTGAGGAGCACCTGACGAAGGAGCAAAGCTCCGAAAGCTTGTGATTTCAAATAAAGCTGTTGGACTATAACCTGGTGTTGTACGACTCCTTACATTTGTCCACCCCAGTCCATCACCGGCATCTCCACATCATTATGGGCAATAAATGCCGGCCTCGCCAGCGACGCCCACATCCCATGAATGAATAAATTAAAAAAAATAAAAAATTATACAGAAGAAGTGACCTCAAGATTTAAGTAGTGACTGTAAGCAGTGAAATGGAGGCAGTTCCTTAATTGATCCATTTAATTAATTACAAAGAACAGGAAGCTGGGGTTGTTCTCCTTGGAACAGAGACAGTTGCGAGGAGGTATTCAAAATCATGAAGGGGCTAGACAGAGCAGATGGAGAGAAACTGATTCCCATTGGTGGAAGGGTCATGAACCAGAGGACATAGATTTAAGGTGATTGGCAAAAGAACCAAAGGTGACATGAGGAAAAACTTTTTTACACAGCGAGTGGTTAGGGTCTGGAATGCACTGCCCGAGGGGGTGGTGGAGGCAGATTCAATCGTGGCCTTCAAAAGGGAACTGGATAAGTACTTGAAGGGAAAAAATTTGCATGGCTACAGGGATAGGGCCGAGGAGTGGGAGTAGCTGGATTG
Source organism: Heptranchias perlo (assembly GCF_035084215.1). NCBI lineage: Eukaryota > Metazoa > Chordata > Chondrichthyes > Hexanchiformes > Hexanchidae > Heptranchias > Heptranchias perlo. Next base: position 65,824,477 of record NC_090340.1, on the reverse strand, counting down.
CTCTTGCAGAGAGCTGGCACGGTCTCGACGGGCCGAATGGCCTCCTTCATAGGAACAGGAGTAGGCCATTCAGCCCCTCGTGCCTGCTCCGCCATTTGATAAGATCATGACTGATCTGTGATCCAACTCCATATACCTGCCTTTGGCCCATATCCCTTAATACCTTTGGTTGCCAAAAAGCTATCTATCTCAGATTTAAATTTAGCAATTGAGCTAGTATCAATTGCCGTTTGCGGAAGAGAGTTCCAAACTTCTACCACCCTTTGTGTGTAGAAATGTTTTCTAATCTCACTCCTGAAAGGTCTGGCTCTAATTTTTAGACTGTGCCCCCTACTCCTAGAATCTCCAACCAGCGGAAATAGTTTCTCTCTATCCACCCTATCCGTTCCCCTTAATATCTTATAAACTTCGATCAGATCACCCCATAACCTTCCGTGTTGCAACCTTTCTATGATTCTAGGAGGTACACGTAGGGGTCTGGAAAAAAAGAGGAAGAGGAGATGTTGTTGAGACTTGATGGAAGCTGGGCTGATATTTAATCAAATTACTCATAGTTGCAGGGAAATTTCAGCATTCCAGGAATTAACCTAAAAGAGGTTAAAAGGTTATATTATGACGACAGGTTGCATACACTAGGCTTTCATTCCCTTGAGTTTAGGAGATTTAGGGGTAATCTAATTGAGGTGTTTCAAATAATAAATGGATTCGATGAGGTAGATACAAAGAAATTGTTTCCTCTGGTGGGGAATCCAGAACAAGGAGGCACAATCTTAAAATTAGAGCTAGGCCTTTCAGGAGTGAAATCAGGAACCACTTTTTCACACAAAGGGTAGTGTATATATATATTTTTTTTTAGGTAAAGCTGTCCAGGGATAGGGATCAAAGGAGGGTAAATGGAGTTGAGGTACCCATGATCTAACTGAATGGCGGAACAGCCTTGAGGGGCTGAATGGCCTCCTCCTGGTTCCTATGTTCCTTACTGATCAGAGTGTCAATGCTTGAAGGCCAAGCTACCATTTTGGAGTCAGTCCTTCCAGCATACATTTTGCAAGGAATTACATATAAATTACAACATGGAAATAGGCCTTTCGGCCCAACCAGTCCATGTTGATATTCATCCTGCATATGAGCAGCAGTTCTGATCCTGCTTCTTTCCCATGTCTCTTTATCCCCCTTTCCTTTAACCACTTGTCTAACCTACATTATTTTCATCTCTATCGCTAGTAGAACAATTCTCAATCCTTGTTTCTGAGTGAGACCCCACTGCTAAGGCAAATGTAGGTCCCTTAGACGATGAGACCGGGAAATTAATGGTGGGAAACATGGAGATGGCAAAAATGCTGAACAAATATTTTGTTTCAGTCTTTACGGTAGAGGACACTAAGAATATCCCAACACTGGACAAACAGGGGGCTCTAGGGGGGGGGGGGGGGGGAGGAGCTAAATACGATTAAAATCACTAAGGAATTGGTACTCAGTAAATTAATGGGACTCAAGGCGGATAAATCCCCTGGACCTGATGGCTTACATCCTAGGGTCTTGAGGGAAGTGGCAGTGGGGATTGTGGATGCTTTGGTAATAATTTTCCAAAATTCTCTGGACTCGGCAAAGGTCCCGGCAGATTGGAAAACTGCTAATGTAACACCCTTATTTAAAAAGGGTAGTAGGCAGAAGGCTGGAAATTATAGACCAGTTAGCCTAACATCTGTGGTGGGTAAAATTTTGGAGTCTATTATTAAGGAGACAGTAGCGGAACATTTGGACAAACATAATTTAATAGGACAAAGTCAGCATGGCTTTACGAAGGGGAAGTCATGTCTGACAAATTTGCTTGAGTTCTTTGAGGACATAACGTACAGGGTGGATAAAGGGGAACCAGTGGACGTAGTGTATTTAGACTTCCAGAAGGCATTTGACAAGGTGCCACATAAAAGATTATTGCTCAAGATAAAGAATCACTGGATTGGGGGTAATATTCTGGGTGGAGGATTGGTTATCGAACAGGAAGCTGAGAGTTGGGATAAATGGTTCATTTTCGGACTGGCAACCAGTAGCCAGTGGTGTTCCGCAGGGGTCGGTGCTGGGTCCCCAACTCTTTACAATCTATATTAACGATTTGGAGGAGGGGACCGAGTGTAACATATGAAAGTTTGCAGATGATACAAAGATGGGAGGGAAAGTAGAGAGTGAGGAGGACATAAAAAACTTACAAGGGGATATGGACAGGCTGGGTGAGTGGGCGGAGATTTGGCAGATGCAATACAATATTGGAAAATGTGAGGTTATGCACTTTGGCAGGAAAAATCAGAGAGCAAGTTATTATCTGGAAACTGGAAAGTACTGCAGTACAAAGGGATCTGGGGGTCATAGTGCAAGAAAATCAAAAGGTTAGTATGCAGGTGCAGCAGGTGATCAAGAAGGCCAACGGAATGTTGGCTTTTATTGCTCGGGGGATAGAATATAAAAACAGGGAGGTATTGCTGCAGTTATATAAGGTATTGGTGAGACCGCACCTGGAATACTGCATACAGTTTTGGTCTCCATACTTAAAAGACATACTTGCTCTCGAGACAGTACAAAGAAGGTTCACTCGGTTAATCCCGGGGATGAGGGGGCGGACATATGAGGAGAGGTTGAGTAGATTGGGACTCTACTCATTGAAGTTCAGAAGAATGAGAGGCGATCTTATTGAAACATATAAGATTGTGAAGGGGCTTGATCGGGTGGATGCAGTAAGGATGTTCCCAAGGATGGGTGAAACTGGAACGAGGGGGCATAATCTTAGAATAAGGGGCTGCTCTTTCAAAACTGAGATGAGGAGAAACTTCTTCACTCAGAGGGTAGTAGGTCTGTGGAATTTGCTGCCCCAGGAAGCTGTGGAAGCTACATCATTAAATAAATTTAAAACAGAAATAGACAGTTTCCTAGAAGTAAAGGGAATTAGGGGTTACGGGGAGCGGGCAGGAAATTGGACATGAATTTAGATTTGAGGTTAGGATCAGATCAGCCATGATCTTATTGAATGGCGGAGCAGGCTCGAGGGGCCGATTGGCCTACTCCTGCTCCTATTTCTTATGTTCTTATGGTCTTTTGGCTCCAACAAGTTGTTTGCTTTTGTACCAAACACTTCTCCCCCAACTCTTAACTCCCTCCAAAGCCGAAATCTGCATGATTTGAAACCTGCTTCCCAATCTGGAGAGTCTCTGACTCTGTCACAAACATTTGGATTTCTCTCCATTTGCTGCCAAGGTTAGTGCTGCTCTGAACTAGCCTCTCGCTCCTAAGTCGTAAATACCCTTAACTACAACACAACAACAACTTGCATTCATATAGTAACTTTAACATAGAAAAACATCCCAAGGCACTTCAGAGGAGCGTAATCAGACAAAAACTGACACCAAGCCAAAGAAGGAAATATTAGGAGAGGTAACTAAAAGTTAGGTCAATGAGGTAGGTTTTAAGGAGCATCTTAAAAGGAGGAGAGAGCTGTAGAGACGGAAAGGTTTAGGGAGGCAATTCCAGCTAGGTCAAATAGGACGAAGAGGTTGCAAATAGTTGACTTCAACTGTTGTGATCAATTGTGTCAAAGGCTGCAGTGAGGTCAAGAAGAATGAAGAGGGACAGTTCTCCACAGTCACAGAGGATGCCATTTGTGACTTTGTTCAGCGTCATTTCAGTGCTGTGGCAGGGGCAGAAATCTGATTGGAGATTCAAACATGGAAAGATGGCATGGCCTTGAGAGGAAAGGGAGATTGGAGATGGGGTGATAGTGGTTGGGATCTGGAAAGCACTGCCCGAGGGGGTGGTGGAGGTAGATTCAATCACGGCCTTCAAAAGGGAACTGGATAAGTACTTGAAACGAAAAAATGTGCAGGGCTACGGGGAAAGGGCGGGGGAGTGGGACTAGCTGGATTGGTCTTGCATAGAGCCGGTGCAGACTCGATGGGCCAAATGGCCTCCTTCCGTGCTGTAACCTATGATTCTAGTTTGCAAGGACCGAGGGGTTGAAGGTGGGGGCAGGTAATGACAATGGTTCTGAAAGGGAAGGGGACCGTACCCGAGGAGAGGGAACGGTTTACAATCTCAGATAGCATGGGGACCAGGAAGTTGGATGGTCAGCAGGTTAGTGGGAACGGGATTGAGAGAGCAATAGGTGGGTCTCATGGACAAGCTGAGTTTGGAGAGGGCATGAGGGGAGATAGGAGAAAATCTAGATAAGGAATGCAGACAGTTTGCCCTCCCTGAATCCTCACTGTGTTGAAATCAGGACTCATCGCACCCTCTCCGACTCCAACCCTGTTTCCCAGAATCTCAAACCGTGGAACCCATGACCATCCCCAGTCTGCCCTTCTTTAAAACCTAAAGATGACATTACCTGATCACAGCTTCCTTTAGTTTGTCGTCTCTCCTACTCTTTACGTCCTTGGTGGTGTCATAAGGCCACAGGAATTTTATAGGATAAGAAAGAAAATCAGGCCCAACAAAATTATTCCTGCCTCACAGATGAATCCCAGCTACCTGCCCACCTCTCACCAAATCACTTCAATCCCTTCTCTCTCTATAAAGGCATCTAATTACTCCTTAACCTACTTATACTTTCCACCTCAATATCCTTACTGGGCAGGGGCGGAGCAAAGGTCAAAGGTGGGGGGGGGGGGGGGTTGCGGTCCAGATTTGGCCGACTTGGCACAGCTTCTACGACACCCTCCAATGCCGGACTGCCGTTTGAGTCAGATTCGAAACCGTAAGGTGATTGCCATCGGAAATTTAAACGTTGTAAGTAAATCATTTGCAGTCGGTTTTCTACCAAGTCCTAACATGCAAATTTGGCCAACCTCAAGGTGACCGGGGTTGGGGGGGGGGGGGGAGTGGTCATAACCTCCTTCGACCCGCCCACTTCACATTGTTCCACAACTTCTGTTCCCCTTTGCATGAATGTTTCCCAACTAACCTTAGTCTTACCTTTCTCATTTTTAATTTGTGCTCCTAGCAACAAGTTGCTCCCAGTAGGATCCACTGCACCTTCAGTGCCAGCCATCAGTAGCTGACTAACATTTAACAAAAAAGTGGGTGGTGCTGCTGGAACACTGTGCAAAGTGACACCTCATTTGAAGAGAGCCTGCCTCAGTGAGGTCTGTTAAGGCCTGTCTGCGTTAAATCTGCAGCTGCAACACCAATCCAGCAGCATATTTGAAGACAGATTACTTTTCCAGGCAGTCAAACGGCCTTCTCCCCCATCCCACGGTGTTACAGGTATTGGCCTGCCACTGACCCCAGACTGTAAGTGTCGGCAGGCTATTTGATCCATGGGGACACCACAACTAGACCGAATGCTGCCCTCGTCCAATTTCCAAATACTACCAGGCTGAGTTTCACTATAACCCAGCTCATGGCAGCTGGGACAGCAGCTGAGGGGCTGAAGCCTTGGCTCAGAGCAGCTAATTCAGTGCAGGCCAGTGACGGAACCTGGGACTGTGTGGCTCAGATACTCTCAGCTTTAACTGATATATCGGCAGCCAGCAGATTCAGTGCTTCCTGCTGCCAGTTACAGACTAACCCTGTGTAATGGGGAGTTGGACTGCGAGCTCTCCCTGATACAGACTGACCCAGTACCTAACCCTGTGTAATGGGGAGTCAGACTGCGAGCTCTCCCTGATACAGACTGACCCAGTACCTAACCCTGTGTAATGGGGAGTCAGACTGCGAGCTCTGCCTGTTGTAGAAACCTGCAATTTTTCTTAGAATCATACAGGCCAGAAGGAGGCCATTCGGTCCATCGTGCCTGTGCCAGCTCTTTGAAAGAGCTATCCAATTAGTCCCACTCCCCTGCCCTTTCACCATAGCTCTGCAATTTCTTCCCTTTCTAGGTCTATTACCATGAGGGGGAAGGGTAGGACAACAAAAGTCAGAGCGCCCTGGATGACGAAAGAGATAGAGAGTAAAATGAAGCAGAAAAAGGGGGCATATGACAGATGTCAAATTGATAATACAAGTGAGAACCAGGCTGAATATAGAAAGTACAGAGAGGAAGTGAAAAAGGAAATAAGAGGGGCAAAGAGAGAGTATGAGAACAGACTGGCAACTAACTAACGGGAATCCAGAAGTCTTCTACAGGCATGTAAACAGTAAACTGGTAGTAAGAGAAGGAGTGGGGCAAAAAAGGAGATCTACTCATGGAGGCAGAGGCCATGGCCGAGGTACTAAATCAGTACTTTGCAACTGTCTTTACCAAGGAAGAAGATGCTGCCAGAGTCTCAGTAAAGGCAGATGTAGTTGAGATACTGGATGGGCTAAAAATTGAGAAAGAGAAGGTACTAGAAAGGTTAGCTATAATTAAAGTAGATACATCACCCGGTCCGGATGGGATGCATCCTAGGTTGCTGAGGGAAGTAAGGATGGAAATTGCGGAGGTGCTGGCCATAATCTTCCAAACAACCTTAGATATGGGGTGGTGCCAGAGGACTGGAGAATTGCAAATGTTACACCCTTGTTCAAAAAATGGTGCACTGCAGGGCATCCGCGAGGCTGAGAGCTTCGTGGACAGCACGTTTCAGGAGGTGGTCACCCCGCAGATTAAGAGAGTGCAGGCAGAGAGGGACTGGGTGACCGTTAGACAGACAAGGACGACCAGGCAGGTAGTGCAGGAGTCCCCTGAGGGCATCTCACTCTCCAACCAGTATTCAGTACTGGGTACTGGTGGGGGAGAGGGATCCTCTGGGGAGTGAAGCCAGAGCCAAGTCCAAAGCACCATGGGTGGCTCAGCTGTACAGGGGGTAGGAGAAAGGTCAGGAGAGCGATAGTGATAGGGGATTCTATAGTTAGGGGAGCAGACAGGCGTTTCTGCGGCCGCAAACATGATTCCAGGATGGTATGTTGCCTCCCTGGTGCCAGGGTCATGGATGTCACTGAGCCGCTGCAGGACATTCTGAAGGGGGAGGGTGAACAGCCAGAGGTCGTGGTCCATATTGGTACCAACGACATAGGTAAAAAGGGAGATGAGGTCCTGCAAGCAGAATATAAGGAGTTAGGAAATAAGTTAAAAAGCAGGGCCTCAAGGGTAGTAATCTCAGGATTACTCCCAGTGCCACGTGCTAGTGAGTATAGGAATAGGAGAGTAGATCAGATGAATGCGTGACTGGAGAGAGGGATTCAGATTCCTGAGGAATTGGGACCAATTCTGGGGAAGGTGGGACCTGTAGAAGCCGGACGGGCTGCACCTCAGCAGATTCGGGACTAATATCCTCGCGGGGGTTTGCTACTGCTGTCGGGGAGGGTTTAAACTAGAGTGGCAGGGGGATGGGAACCTGAGCGGGGAGTCAGAAGAGAGTAAAGTTGAGAGCAGCAAGAGAGGGGAGGACCCAGAGGAAATTTACAATACAAATAGTACAAACAGTTGTTCAAGAATAAGTGAGAGAGAAAACCGTAAAGAAGCAGAAAGAAAGTGTACTTTAGGCACTACAGATAAAGTGAAAACTAGAAGGCGTAAGGCAATTAACCCAACATCAAAGCTGAAGGTCAGGCTAGGGTGTGTGGCCCAACTAAGAGTTCCATATACAAACGCACGGAGTATAAGGAATAAATTAAATGAACGACAGGTTCAAATTCAAATTGGAGGGTATGACATGATAGCTATTACTGAGACATGGCTGCAGGATGGTCAGGATTGGGAACTAAATATACCGGGTTATAAGGTCTACAGGAGAGATAGAGAAAATGGAAGAGGGGAGGAGTAGCCTTAATGATTAGAGATGAAATCACTTCAATGATAAAGCAGGATATAACGAGAGGTAAGCAGCCAACAGAGACCTTATGGGTTGAATTGAGAAATAGGAAAGGATCTAAGACTATAGTGGGAGTTGTGTATAGGAGCCCTGGCAGCAGCTCTGAAGTGCTAGATTGTATAAATGCAGAGATTAGACAAGCGTGTAACAAAGGCATAGTGGTCTTAATGGGGGACTTTAACCTTCACATAGATTGGGAAAAGCAGACTAGCAACTGTCAGAAAGGTAGTGAATTTCTTGAGTGTGTCCGGGATAGTTTTCTACAGCAGTATGTCCTAGAGGCAACAAGGGGGCGAGCCATACTAGATTTAGTAATGAGTAATGAACCAGATTTAGTTAACAGCTTAACTGTGCGTGAACATCTATCCAATAGCGATCATAACATGATCGAGTTCAATGTAGTGTTTGAAAGGGAAAAAAGTGAGTCAGCTGCTAAGATTCTAGACTTGGGTAAGGGCGACTTCAATGGGATGAGACAGAGACTGTCCACAGTAAACTGGGCAAATCTGTTAATGGGTAAAACGACTGATGATCAGTGGGAAATGTTTAAAGAAACATTTAACGAGATACAGAACCGGTTTATACCCCTGAGGAGCAAGAACTCTACTTGCCAAAAAAAACAGCCATGGACAACTAAAGAGGTAAGGGACAGTATAAGACATAAAGAAAGGGCATACAAAAAGGCAAAAATGGCACAGATCCTGACGAATGGGAAAGAAACAAAGATCAACAAAGGGTTACAAAACAGATAGTAAGAGCTACAAAAAGAGAGTATGAAAAGAAACTTGCAAGGGATATCAAAACCAATAGGAAGAACTTTTATAGTTATATTAGGAAAAAGAGGGTGGTCAGGAGCAGTGTTGGCCCCTTAAAAACTGAAAGTGGGGATATTGTCATTGACAATGGGGAAATGGCGGACATGTTGAATAATTACTTTGCGTCAGTATTTACAGTAGAAAAAGAGGATAGCATGCCAGAAATCCCAAGAAAGCTCATATTGAATCGGGGACAGGGACTCAATAAAATTAACATAAGTAAAGCAACAGTTATGAAGAAAATAATAGCACTAAAGAGTGACAAATCCCCAGGACCAGATGGTTTCCATCCCAGGGTTTTAAAGGAAGTTGGTGAGCACATTGCAGATGCCCTAACTATAATCTTTCAAACTTCTCCAGATTCAGGAACTGTCCCTCTAGATTGGAAAACTGCATGTCACTCCGCTTTTTAAGAAAGGAAAGAGAGGGAAACCAGGGAATTATAGACCAGTTAGCCTAACATCTGTTGTGGGGAAAATGCTGGAGTCTATAATTAAGGATAGGGTGACTGAACACCTCGAGAATTTTCAGTTAATCAGAGAGAGCCAGCATGGATTTGTGAAAGGTAGGTTGTGCCGGACAAACCTGATTGAATTTTTTGAAGAGGTGACTAAAGTAGTGGACAGGGGAATGTCAATGGATGTTATTTATGTGGACTCCCAGAAGGCATTTGATAAAGTCCCACATAAGAGACTGTTAGCTAAGACAGAAGCCCATGGAATCGAGGGAAAAGTACGGACTTGGTTAGGAAGTTGGCTGAGTGAAAGGCGACAGAGAGTAGGGATAATGGGAAGGTACTCACATTGGCAGGATGTGACTAGTGGAGTCCCGCAGGGATCTGTCTTGGGGCCTCAATTATTCACAATATTTATTAACGACTTAGATGAAGGCATAGAAAGTCTCATATCTAAGTTTGCCGATGACACAAAGATTGGTGGCATTGTAAGCAGTGGAGATGAAAACATAAAATTACAAAGCAATATTGATGGATCAGGTGAATGGGCAAAACTGTGGCAAATGGAATTCAATGTAGGCAAATGTGAGGTCATCCACTTTGGATCAAAAAAGGATAAAACAGGGTACTTTCTAAATGGTAAAAAGTTAAAAACAGTGGATGTCCAAAGGGACCTAGTGGTTCAGGTACATAGATCACTGAAGTGTCATGAACAGGTGCAGAAAATAAATCAGTAAGGCTAATGGAATGCTGGCCTTTATATCTAGAGGACTAGAGTACAAGAGGGCAGAAGTTATGCTGCAGCTATACAAAACCCTGGTTAGACCACACCTGGAGTACTGTGAGCAGTTCTGGGCACCGCACCTTCGGAAGGACATATTGGCCTTGGAGGGAGTGCAGCGTAGGTTTACTGGAATGATTCCCAGACTTCAAGGGTTATGTTATGAGGAGAGATTACACAAATTGGGGTGGCATTCTCTCGAGTTTAGAAGGTTAAGGGGTGATCTGATCGACGTTTATAAGATATTTCTACACACAAAGGGTGGTAGAAGTTTGGAACTCACTTCCGCAAACGGCAATTGATACTAGCTCAATTGCTAAATTTAAATCTGAGATAGATAGCTTTTTGGCAATCAAAGGTATTAAGGGATATGGGCCAAAGGCAGGTATATGGAGTTCGATCACAGATCAGCCATGATCTTATCAAATGGCGGAGCAGGCTCGAGGGGCTGGATGGTCTACTCCTGTTCCTATATTCCTATGTTCCTATGATAAACCCAGCAATTACAGGAGTCAGTTTAACCTCGGCGGTGGGGAAGCTTTTACAAACGATAATCTGGGACAAAATTAACAGTCAATTGGACAAGTGTGGATTAATTAAGGAAAGCCAGCACGGATTTGTTAAAGGCAAATTGTGTTTAACTAACCTGATTGGGTTTTTTGATGAGGTAACAGAGAGGGTTGATGAGGGCAATGTGGTTGATGATGTGTATATGGACTTCCAAGAGGTGTTTAATGAAGTGCCGCACAACAGGATTGTCAGCAAAGTTGAAACCCATGGAATAAAAGCGGCAGTGGCAGCATGGATATGAAATTGGCTCAGTGACAGGGAACAGAGAGTAGTGGTGAACGGTTGTTTTTCGGACTGGAGGGAGGTGTACAGTGGTGTTCCCCAGGGGTCAGTGCTGGGACCACTGGTTTTCTTGATATATATTAATGACTTGGACTTGGGTGTACAGGGCACAATTTCAAAATTTGCAGATGACACAAAACTTGGAAGGATACTGAACAGTAAGGAGGATAGTGATAGACTTCAAGAGGATATAGACACTCTGGTGGCATGGGCAGACACGTGGCAGATGAAATTTAACGCAGAGAAGTGCGAAGTGATACATTTTGGTAGAAGAATGAGGAGAGAAAATATAAACTAGAGGGTACAATTCTAAAAGGGGCACAGGAACAGAGAGATCTGGGGGTATATGTGCACAAATCGTTGAAGGTGACAGGGCAGGTGGAGAAAGCGGTTAAAAAAGCATACGGGATCCTGGGCTTTATAAATAGAGGCATATGGTACAAAAGCAAGGAGGTTAAGATGAACCTTTATAAAACACTGATTTGGCCACAACTGGAGTATTGTGTCCAATTCTGGGCACTAACCTTTAGGAAGGATGTGAAGGCATAGGAGAGGGTGCAGAAAAGATTTACTAAAATGGTTCCAGGGATGAGGGACTTCAGTTACACCGATAGACAGGAAAAGCTGGGGTTGTTCTCCTTAGAACAGATAAGGTTGCGAGGAGATTTGATCGAGGTATTCAAAATCACGAAGGGTCTCGACAGAGTAGATAGAGAGAAACTGTTCTCATTGGCGGAAGGGTCGAGAACCAGAGGACACAGATTTAAGGTGATTGGCGAAAGAACCAAAGGTGACATGAGGAAAAACTTTTTTACGTAGCGAGTGGTTGGGATCTGGAATGCACTGCCCGAGGGGGTGGTGGAGGCAGATTCAATCATGGCCTTCAAAAGGGAATTAGATAAGTACTTCAAGTGAAAAAATTTGCAGGGCTACGGGGAAAGGGAAGGGGAGTGGGACTAGCTGGATTACTCTTCCAAGAGCTGGCACGGGCTCGATGGGCCGAATGGTCTACTTCTGTGCTGTAATCATTCTGTGATTCTAAGTTTTCGTCCAATCCCCTTTTGAAAGTTACTACTGAATCTGCTTCCACCACCCTTTCAGGCAGTGCATTCCAGATCATAACAACTGTATTAAATCTCCCCGTAACCTTTTCTGCTCCAAGGAGAACAATCCCACTTTCTCCAGATAACTCAAGTTCCTCATCCTTCTTTTGGGAGTTTGCAGAGTTGCTGGGAAATGTAGTTTGAAACAGCCAAGTGTGCAGAGGTTCAGGAACAGAAGCATTTCAGCTTCCAAACAAAAAGTTCCAAAACAGCCGAGAACTGCCAAAGTAAACACAGGCTTGTCTTTCAGGTGATCCACATGGAGGAACTTTCTAAATTAAATCGTTACTTCAAACTGAAATGCAATCCTCCCAAACTCAGTGATACACAGGCTATAGGAAACTCCTTCAGGCCTCACTGAGATTGAACAACAGGCACTATTGATAAAATACAACAAAATTACTATGGTCCTTGCGCTGAACTGTGGGGTCACGACTCCTACACAAGCTGCTCTCATTTCGAAGGGTTTTTTTTGATTGATTAATTAATCCGAGTCTTTTTTTCAGAGTTAGAACAGGTATTGTACATCTTACAGTCTGGAGAACAGGAAATCAGTGGGAAACACAGAGAATGCTGGTTTTAAATGCACCAACAAAGCAACAAGAAAACAACATCAGCCAATTGACTGACCTCCCTGCCTTGCCACTGACTGGTTATTGCGAATCTGCACCTCACATAATAATCTGCTCTGTGCACAAGCCAATAGGAGCAATATGCTTGGCCCAGACCCAGTCAGTATTGTACAGGGACGGTTGGGTAGTTGGGGCACCCTCCATTACATGCAATGGGTAGATGAGAGGTGGGATGCATGCTCAAAGTTGTAACCACACTCGGAAGCTGAAACCCTTAAACAGATCCTGATGCCACGAGTTCTTTTCCCAAATTGTGGGAATGTAACACTCTCCTGGGTCACTTGCTGCCATCTGCCATTCCCAACCCACGCCCTCTCCCTCCTGTCCCCACTTCCACCTCCTTCCTCACCCTGAACTCTCCCCTCCCCTCCTTCTCGTTCCCCCCTCCCCTTTCTACCCCGTGCTCTCCCACTCCTGTCTCCCCTCCAGCTCTGCCCTCTCCCTCCCTCCCTCCCCCCCCTGCGCTAACCCACACCTGTCTCCCCCCTCCCCCGCTCCTGTCTCTCCCCCCCCCCCAGCTGCGCCCTCTCCCTCCCCCCGCTCTCCCTATGTCTGGTGTAGAAGGTTATCAGCAGTAACGATGCTGAGGATCAAGGAGGCTTTACTGAAACCCCTGTCGACACTTTCAGAGGAAGATAACTTGCTCCCACAGCAGCACAGAGCTGGTTCCAAACTCAGACGTCAGCTCACAGTCTCAGCTCACTCACTGTCCATCCAAGCACTGACAGTACTTAGGGCCACTGTGTGTTGTGCTCATTATTTTCTTTAGGCATTGGGAGTATATCTTGCACAATATCAGGACGCAGGGAATGTAGAGCGGGAGTGAAGGGAGGTTCATAATGTGGCTGTTTCGGTCGATCCATTTTATAAGTGATGATTCTGGCATGGATGTAGTGCAGAAGCACAAAGATTCACAAGAGTTTAAGCTGGTCACAAAGTGAGGCTCAGCTCCGAGTCTGAACTAATCCAGTATAGTGGAGCAGGGCTGCTGGCAGAGTTAACTGATTAGTTCAGTTCTATCAGATTGAAATGCTTTAGTCATTAATCATTGATGTTAGATTAATTGCTACAACCAATTATTTCCAGCTTACGGAGAGTGTGAGCAGAGCTGTGGAGGAACCCCATCTTATAGAGTGAGTGATGTTTGAGGCAGTTGAGGCCACATTACACGGTATGCACCCGACGATAGTCTCACTCTGCGTCCAGGATTCAGGGCAACTATAACCATTGACCGGTCAGTGCCAACTCACATGGGCACAAGTTCAGAAGGTGAGGCACTACACACAGACACCTTCTTGCTCCCGATCCCCTGACACCATCCCCTGCCCAAGCACACACACCTCCCAACAATTCATCCCAAAGACCTGCTCTTTGGAACCTCCATGGTGCCACTTGCCCATTCTTGGCTCTGGTTACACCAGCTTGCTGTCTCTCCCATCCTCAGTCCTCTCACTGCTGTAGTGACAGTAGCCTGCAAGAGCTCTCCAGTGAGGCCAGCTCAATCCTGTCCAGGTATCTTTTGTGAAATTGTTACTGTAATCTAAATAAACCAATTCAGAGGGGGGAAAAAAAGCAAATCATCACCAGGCCCTGCTCAGGAGCAGTCTCCCCAGAGCTGTGTGTTCAGAAAGCATTTGAAATCTGCTAAGAATAAAGTGAAGGAGCCAGGATTGGCAGCTGACTGACAGTTGCCAGGATTTCCCACATCTGGAATCCTGTGCGGTTATAAACAGCTGGAAATCCCCGCGGTCCCTCACCCTGGTTCAGAGATATAATTCCACCATTTGCTCACGTCTCAAAGTCCAGCAGGTGCTTGTGGAGAGTGAGGGGTCCCTGGGAAAGAGGCACCTCATCCCAGGTAGTTTAGGTTTGAGTGGCTTTACATATAGCATAACTATCAAGCTCTGCGTCACATCCATGTATTATCTTACAAAGGGCATGTCCCTGTCAGTCCCCAGAGATACTCAATGCACCAGTTAAAATGTGAGGCAGAATAGGCTAGGCTGCCTTGCACTGAGAAACAATTCTGACGAAAGGTCTTCGACCTGAACTACTAACTCGGTTTCTTTCTTCACAGATGCTGCCTCACTTGCTGAGCTTTTCTAGCATTTTCTGTTTTTATTACTGAGAAACAGAATAAAAACAGAAAATGCTGCTAGAACTCATCCCACTGACATCATGATTGCAAGCCATTAACAAGCATTAAAGCACTGCAATTGGACACCATTAACAGACACTGCACAGTCTGTAACCGAATACCATTAGCAAGCATTGCATTGCTATCACATCAAGTGCCGTTAACACATTTTCCATCGAGATCACAATTGGTCATCATCAATATAATTCCATCGACACTGCAATCAAGCACGACTAACATACATTCCATATATACTGTGAGTACATAACATAAGAACATAAGAAATAGGAGCAGGAGTAGGCCAATCGGCCCCTCAAGCCTGCTCCGCCATTCAATAAGATCATGGCTGATCTGATCCTAACCTCAAATCTAAATTCATGTCCAATTTCCTGCCCGCTCCCCGTAACCCCTAATTCCCTTTACTTCTAGGAAACTGTCTATTTCTGTTTTAAATTTATTTAATGATGTAGCTTCCACAGCTTCCTGGGGCAGCAAATTCCACAGACCTACCACCCTCTGAGTGAAGAAGTTTCTCCTCATCTCAGTTTTGAAAGAGCAGCCCCTTATTCTAAGATTATGCCCCCTAGTTCTAGTTTCACCCATCCTTGGGAACATCCTTACCGCATCCACCCGATCAAGCCCCTTCACAATCTTATATGTTTCAATCAGATCACCTCTCATTCTTCTGAACTCCAATGAGTAGAGTCCCAATCTACTCAACCTCTCCTCATATGTCCACCCCCTCATCCCTGTGATTAACCGAGTGAACCTTCTTTGTACTGCCTCGAGAGCAAGTATGTCTTTTCTTAAGTATGGACACCAAAACTGTATGCAGTATTCCAGGTGCGGTCTCACCAATACCTTATATAACTGCAGCAATACCTCCCTGTTTTTATATTCTATCCCCCTAGCAATAAAAGCCAACATTCCGTTGGCCTTCTTGATCACCTGCTGCACCTGCAAACTAACTTTTTGATTTTCTTGCACTATGACCCCCAGATCCCTTTGTACTGCAGTACTTTCCAGTTTCTCGCCATTAAGATAATAACTTGCTCTCCGATTTTTCCTGCCAAAGTGCATAACCTCACATTTTCCAATATTGTATTGCATCTGCCAAATCTCCGCCCACTCACCCAGCCTGTCCATATCCCCTTGTAGGTTTTTTATGTCCTCCTCACTCTCTACTTTCCCTCCCATCTTTGTATCATCTGCAAACTTTGATATGTTACACTCGGTCCCCTCCTCCAAATCGTTAATATAGATTGTAAAGAGTTGGGGACCCAGCACCGACCCCTGCGGAACACCACTGGCTACAGGTTGCCAGTCCGAGAATGTACCATTTATCCCAACTCTCTGCTTCCTGTTAGATAACAAATCCTCCACCCATGCCAGAATATTACCCCCAATCCAGTGAATCTTTATCTTGAGCAATAATCTTTTATGTGGCACCTTGTCGAATGCCTTCTGGAAGTCCAAATACACTACGTCCACTGGTTCCCCTTTATCCACCCTGTACGTTATATCCTCAAAGAACTCAAGCAAATTTGTCAGACATGACTTCCCCTTTGGAAAGCCATGCTGACTTTGTCCTATTAAATTATGTTTATCCAAATGTTCTGCTACTGTCTCCTTAATAATAGACTCCAAAATTTTACCCACCACAGATGTTAAGCTAACTGGTCTATAATTTCCAGCCTTCTGCCTACTACCCTTTTTAAATAAGGGTGTTACATTAGCAGTTTTCCAATCTGCCGGGGCCTTTGCCGAGTCCAGAGAATTTTGGAAAATTATTACCAAAGCATCCACAATCCCTACTGCCACTTCCCTCAAGACCCTAGGATGGAAGCCATCAGGTCCAGGGGATTTATCCGCCTTGAGTCCCATTAATTTACTGAGTACCAATTCCTTAGTGATTTTAATCGTATTTAGCTCCTCCCCCCCCCCTAGAGCCCCCTGTTTGTCCAGTGTTGGGATATTCTTAGTGTCCTCTACCGTAAAGACTGAAACAAAATATTTGTTCAGCATTTTTGCCATCTCCATGTTTCCCACCATTAATTTCCCGGTCTCATCCTCTAAAGGACCTACGTTTGCCTTAGCCACCCTTTTTCTCTTTATATAACTGTAGAAACTCTTGCTATCCATTTTTATATTTTTTGCTAATTTATTTTCATAATCTATCTTCCCTTTCTTAATCAATCCTTTCGTTACTTTTTGCTGTCTTTTGAAGGCTTCCCAATCTTCTATCCTCCCACTAAGTTTGGCTACCTTATATGTCCTTGTTTTTAGTCGGATACTATCCTTGATTTCTTTACTTAGCCACGGATGGCTGTCATTTCTTTTGCACCCTTTTTTCCTCAGTGGAATATATATTTTTTGAAAGTTGTAAAATAACTCCTTAAATGAACACCACTGCTCATGTACCGTCTTACCCTTTAATCTATTTTCCCAGTCCACTTTAATCAATTCCGCTCTCATACCATCATAGTCTCCTTTATTCAAGCTCAGTACGCTTGTTTGAGAACGAACCTTCTCACCCTCTAATTGGATATGGAATGTAACCATGTTATGGTCACTCATTCCAAGGGGATCCTTAACTGGGACATTATTAATTAATCCTGGCTCATTACACAGGACCAGGTCCAAGGTTGCTTGCCCCCTTGTCGGTTCAGTTACATACACTCAATAAACTCTTCCTCAAGGCTACCCTGCCCAATTTGATTTATCCAGTTAATATGATAGTTAAAATCCCCCATAATTATAGCTGTTCCCTTATTACATGCCCCGACTATTTCCTGATTAATACTTCTTCCAGCAGAGTTGCAACTATTAGGAGGCCTAATAGGTGTCATACATTCCATCAACAGCAACTTGCATTTATATAGCACCTTTAACATAGGAAAACAACCCAAAGTGCTCCACAGGAGTGTAATCAGACAAAAATTGACACCAAACCAAAGGAGGGGATACTAGGAGAGAGGTGACTAAAAGCTTGGTCAAGGAGGTAGGTTTTAAGGATTGCCTTAAAGGAGTAGAAGCGTGGGTTTAGGGAGGGAATTCCAGAGCTTAGGGTCAGACGGCTGAAGGCACGGCTGCCACAAGTGGGGGGAAGGGAATTGGAGGAACAGAGTTCTTGGAGGGTTGTAGGGCTGGAGGAGGTTACAGAGAAAGGGAGCAATGAGGCCATGAAAGGATTTGAACACTATGATCAAGCGCTATTATCATAACTTCCATCACCACCACAATTGGGCATCATTAATACACATTCCATCAACATTGTGATCAAGCACCATTAATGTACATTCCATTGACAATGCAATTGGCTAAAAAGTCACTTACACAAGGATCAACTCAAAACTCAAAAATAGGGGATGCAAAGTAATGTTCGCTGGGACACTCCCAGTGCTTAGAAAAGGAGAGAATTTCACCAAGAAAATAGAACATGAATGAGTGGCTCGCAATATGATGTAAAAATAATGCTGCCTTCATAAATAGCTCTGCAATTTCCACCCTTACTTCCTTCAGTTCATCAGAAATAAAAGAGGTGCCATTACACTACTGGGTGTATTCCATAAGCCACCAACTGGTGGGAAGGATATAGAGAAGCAAATTTGCAGGGAAATTACAGAGAGGTGCAAAAGCTATAGAGTAGTGATAACTGGGGACTAAAACTATCCTAATATAGACTGGGATAATAATAATAATCTAAGGGGCAAAGATGGGGAGGAATTTTTGAAGTGTGTTGAGGAGAACTTTCTTAACCAGTACGTTTCTGGCCCAAATTGCTGGACCTGGTTCTAGGGAATGAGGTGGGCCAAGTGGAGCAAGTGTCAGTGGGGGAGCATTTAGGGAACAACGATAAAATATCATAAGATTTAGAATAGCTATGGAAAAGGACACGGAGCACTCTAAAGTAAAAATACTCAATTGGGGACGAGAACAGATCTGGCCCGGGTAAATTGGAATCAAAAATTGGCAGGCAAAACTGTAATTGACGAGTGGGCGGCCTTTAAAGAGGAGATGGTTCGGGTACAGTCTAGGCACATTCCCATGA
Source organism: Heptranchias perlo (assembly GCF_035084215.1). Classification (NCBI taxonomy): domain Eukaryota; kingdom Metazoa; phylum Chordata; class Chondrichthyes; order Hexanchiformes; family Hexanchidae; genus Heptranchias; species Heptranchias perlo. The sequence goes on along the minus strand of NC_090340.1, from coordinate 65,805,871 downwards.
AGCAGAAAGGTAGGGCAACTAAAGTCAGAGCTCCCTGGATGACAAGAGAGATAGTGAGTAAGATGAAATAGAAAAAAGGGGCGTATGACAGTGAGAACCAGGCTGAATATAGAAAGTTCAGAGGGGAAGTGAAAAAGGGAATAAAAGGGGCAAAGAGAGAGCATGAGAATAGACTGGCGCCCAACATAAAAGGGAATCCGAAAGTCTTCTACAGGCATGTAAACAGTAAACCGGTAGTAAGAGGAGGGGTGTGGCCAATTAGGGACCATAAAGGAGATCAACTCATGGAGGCAGAGAGGATGGCTGAGGTACCAAATGAGTACTTTGCATCTGTCTTTACCAAATGAGAAGATGATGCCAGAGTCTCAGTAAAGGAAAATATGGTTGGGATACTGGATGGGCTAAAAATTGATGAAGAAGAGGTTCTTGAAAGGCTAGCTGTACTTAAAGTAGATAAGTCACCTGGTCCGGATTGGATGCATCCTAGGTTGCTGAGGAAGTAAGGGTGGAAATTGTGGAGGTACTGGCCATAATCTTCCAAACATCCTTAGATACGGGGGTGGTGCCAGAGGACTGGAGAATTGCAAATGTTAAAAAGGGGGGTAAGGATAAACCCAGCAACTATAGGCCAGTCAGTTTAACCTTGGTGGTGGGGAAACTTTAGAAACGATAATCCAGGACAGAATTAAGTTACTTGGACAAGTGTGGACTGATTAGGAAAAGCCAGCACTGATTTGTGAAAGGCAAGTTGTTTTTAAACTAACCTGATAGAGTTTTTTGATGAGGTAACAGAGAGGGTAGATGAGGGCAATGCAGTTGATGTGGTGTATATGGACTGTCAAAAGGCATTTGATAAAGTGCCACACGGTAGGCTTATCATCAAGATTGTGGTCCATGGAATAAAGGGGGCAGTAGCAACATGGATACAGAACTGGCTAAGGGACAGGAAACAGAGAGTAGTGGTGAACGGTTGTTTTTCGGACTGGAGGGAGGTGTACAGTGGTGTTCCCCAGGGGTCACTGCTTTTCTTGATATATATTAATGACTTGGACTTGGGTGTACAGGGTACAATTTCAAAATTTGAAGATGACACAAAACTTGGAAGGGTAGCAAACAGTGAGGAGGATAATGATAGACTTCAAGAGGATATAGACAGGCTGGTGGAATGAGTGGACATGTGGCAGATGAAATTTAACACAGAAAAATTCAAAGTGATACATTTCGGTAGGAAGAACGAGGAGAGGCAATATAAACTAGAGGGCATAACTCTAAAAGGGGTACAGGAACAGAGAGATCTGAGGGTTTATGTGTACAAATTGTGGAAGGTGGCAGGGCAGGTTGAGAAAGTGGTTAAAAAAGCATACGGGGCCCTGGGCTTTATAAATAGAGGCATAGAGTACAAAAGCAAGGAAGTCACGATGAACCTTTATAAAACACTGGTTCAGCCACAACTGGAGTATTGTGTCCAGTTCTGGGCACCGCACTTTAGGAAAGATGTGAAGGCCTGAAAGAGGGTGCAGAAGAGATTTACTAGAATGATTCCAAGGATGAGGGACTTTATTATGTGGATAGACTGGAGAAGCTGGAGTTGTTCTCCTTGGAACAGGGATGGTTGCGAGGAGACTTGATAGAGGTATTCAAAATCATGAAGGGTCTAGACAGAGTAGATAGAGAGAAACTGTTCCCTTGGCGGAAGGGTCAAGAACCAGACGACATAGATTTAAAGTGATTGGCAAACGAATCAAAGGTGACATGAGGAAAAACGTTTTTACACAGAGAGTGGTTAGGATCTGGAATGCACTGCCCGAGGGGATGGTGGAGACAGATTCAATCATGGCCTTAAAAGGGAACTGGATAAATACTTGAAAGGAAAAATTTGCAGGGCTACGGGAATAGGGTGGGGGAGTGGGACTAGCTGGATTGCTCTTGCATAGAGCCGGATGCGGACTCGGTGGGCTGAATGGCCTCCTTCCGTGCTGTAACCTTTCTATGATTCTAAGTGGGAACACTTTCCAAACAAAGACGACTGGTACAGGAGAGAAGGGCCACATCTAAACCACGTTGGGGCAGAGACTTGCAAGTAACTTTGAGCAATCGAGAATTATTTAAACTAGATAGGTGAGGGTGGGGGTGGGGGGTTGGGGAAGAGGGCAGACTTATCGTAGAGTAGCTGGTAGCCAATAGGTGGGTGTGGTCACAGAGACTGAGATATGTATGACTGGAAAAAGCAGACACTGGGGGCATGAATGGAGGAAAATCTATATTAAAATTAAAATTAATATTCATGAAAGCCAGAAGCATTAGAAATAAGATACTGGAACTGGAGGCTGTTGTGGCAGGAGGAAATATGTTGCAGTTCGAATATCAGAAACATACCTAACTCCAGATGGTAATAGGTGTAACATTCAGGGGTAGAGTGTGTTCAAAAAGTTTGAAGTAGACAGAAAAGGAGATGGTATAGCCCTTTCAAAGAGCCAGCACAGGCACAATAGGCTGAATGGCCTTCTTCTGTGCTGTGTGATTCTATACTTCAGGAATACCTGGGAGGTAAATGAGGTTGAACTTGTGGGAGATAAAAAGCCACACAATTAAGTATTTTGGTTAGATACCTTGAATACAAAAATATCCACATTAACTCCAGGGGCACGCTATTGACCATTAGGTCAGTATAATAAAGAAAGTTGTGCCCCAACAAAGAGATAAGAAGGGTGTGTGAGAACAAGAAAGTTATTTTAATGGTTGACTTCAATCAACCAAATTTAAACTAGCAAAGCCCAAGTGATTTAGAGTCATGATTGGTCAATGTAATGCATGACTGCTTCACGACCCAGGTTCGGGGGGGGGGGTTTATATATAGAATAACAGATAGCCCGGAGTGAGTTACAGGCTGGAATCTAATCGAGGGGTTCGGGGGGTTTATATATCGAATAACAGATACCCCGGAGTGAGTTATAGGCTGGAATCTAATCGTGGGGTTCGGGGGGTTTATATATAGAATAACAGATACCCGGGAGTGAGTTACAGGCTGGAATCTAATCGTGGGGTCCAGGAGGTTTATCTATAGAATAACTGGTCACAAAAGAGGGGGACGATGAAGACATTAAGGAGGTGGAGTGTGAAATATTGGATGGGGTAAACATAGTGAGAGAGGAAATATTAAGGGCTTTAGCATCTTTGAAAGTAGATAAAATCGCCAGGCCTGGATGAAATGTATCCCAGGCTGTTAAGAGAAGCAAGGGAGGAAATAGCGGAGGCTCTGACCATCATTTTCCAATCCTCCCTGGCTACAGGTGTGGTGCCGGAGGACTGGAAGCCTGCTAATGTTGTACTGTTGTTTAAAAAGGGAGAAAGAAATAGACTGAGAAATTACAGGCCAGTCACTCTAACCTCACTGGTGGGCAAATTATTGGAAAAAATTCTGAGGAACAGCATAGATCGTCATTTAGAAAGGCACGGGTTAATCAAGGGCAGTCAGCATGGATTTGTTATGGGAAGGTCGTGTCTGACTAACTTGATTGAATTTTTTGAGGAGACAATAGAGGGTCGATGAGGGTGACGTGTTTGATGTTGTCTACATGGATTTCAGCAAGGCTTTTGACAAGGTCCCACATGGCAGACTGGTCAAAACAGTAAAAGCCCATGGGATCCAAGGGAAAGTGGCAAGTTGGATACAAAATTGGCTCAGCAGCAGGAAGCAAAGGGCAATGGTCGACGGGTACTTTTGTGACTGGAAGGCTGTTTCCAGTGGAGTTCCGCAGGGCTCAGTTCTCGGTCCCTTGCTTTTTGTGGTATATATCAATGATTTAGACTTAAATGTAATGGGCATGATCAAGAAGTTTGCAGATGATACAAAAGTTGGCCGTGTGGTTGATAGTGAGGAGGAAAGCTGTAGACTGCAGGAAGATATCAATGGACTGGTCAGGTGGGCAGAAAAATGGCAAATGGAATTCAATCCTGAGAAGTGAGGTAATGTATTTGAGGAGGGCAAACAAGGCAAGGGAATACACAATAAATGGGAGGATACTGAGAGGAGTAGAGGAACAGAGAGACCTTGGAGTGCATGTCCACAAATCCCTGAAGGTAGCAGGACAGGTAGATAAGGTGGTTAAGGAGGCATACAGGACACTTTCCTTTATTAGCTGAGGCACAGGATATTGGAAGTGTAGTAAACAATGAGAAGGACAGTAATAGACTTCAGGAGGACATAAACTGGCTGGTGGAATGGGCGAACATATGGCAGATTAAATTTTGGCTATGAGGAAGGATTGGATAGGCTGGGGTTATTTTCTTTGGAACAGAGATGGCTGAGGGGAGATTTAATTGAGGTGTATAAAATTATGAGGGGCCTAGATAGAGTGGATAGCAGAGAGGGGTTCGGGGGTTTATATATAGAATAACAGATACCCGGGAGTGAGTTACAGGCAGGAATCTAATCAAGTGGTGCGGGGGGGGGTTTAATATGTAGAACAACAGATACCGGGCGTGAGTTACAGTCTGGAATCTACTCGAGGGGTTCAGGTGGTTTATATACAGAATAACAGATACCCCGGATACATCATTGCAGTCCCTCAGTATCTTAAAAAATTCCGACAACCTCCATGAATAGCTCAGAAGTGAAAATTTCTTTAACGGAATTTTCAACATTTTGATTGAAGGAAAATAATTTCATGCTTGATAAACAATCTATGTTGACAGCAAGGAAAATAAAGAAACCCCAGCTGCTGCTAGTCGCAGATCTTATCTACCTGAGCACTTCATAATAGAAAGGTTGTTAACTTTTTAAAATGAGACCTGCCTGAAGTAAATCTGAGAATTTAATATCCAGTTTTTTTGAAAAACCAAAGAAACTCACAAATTGTCCCAGGATGAAGTCTGATGGGCAAGGCAGATGAACTCAGGGCATGGATGGGTACATGGGACTGGGATGTTATAGCTATTACTGAAACATGGCTAAGGGAGGGGCAGGACTGGCAGCTCAATGTTCCAGGGTACAGATGCTATAGGAAAGATAGAGCAGGAGGTAAGAGAGGAGGGGGAGTTGCGTTCTTGATTAGGGAGAACATCACGGCAGTAGTGAGAGGGGATATATCCGAGGGTTCGCCCACTGAGTCCATATGGGTAGAACTGAAAAATAAGAAGGGAGAGATCACTTTGATAGGATTGTACTACAGACCCCCAAATAGTCAACGGGAAATTGAGGAGCAAATATGTAAGGAGATTACAGACAGCTGCAAGAAAAATAGGGTGGTAATAGTAGGGGACTTTAACTTTCCCAACATTGACTGGGACAGCCATAGCATTAGGGGCTTGGATGGAGAGAAATTTGTTGAGTGTATTCAGGAGGAATTTTTCATTCAGTATGTGGATGGCCCGACTAGAGAGGGGGCAAAACTTGACCTCCTCTTGGGAAATAAGGAAGGGCAGGTGACAGAAGTGTTAGTGAGGGATCACTTTGGGACCAGTGATCATAATTCCATTAGTTTTAAGATAGCTATGGAGAAGGATAGGTCTGGCCCAAAAGTTAAAATTCGAAATTGGGGAAAGGCCAATTTTGATGGTATTAGACAGGAACTTTCAGAAGTTGATTGGGAGAGTCTGTTGGCAGGCAAAGGGACGTCTGGTAAGTGGGAGGCTTTCAAAAGTGTGTTAACCAGGGTTCAGTGTAAGCACATTCCTTATAAAGTGAAGGGCAAGGCTGGTAGAAGTAGGGAACCTTGGATGACTCGGGAGATTGAGGCACTAGTCAAAAATAAGAAGGAGGCATATGACATGCATAGGCAGCTGGGATCAAGTGGATCCCTTGAAGAGTATAGAGATTGCCGGAGTAGAGTTAAGAGAGAAATCAGGAGGGCAAAAAGGGGATATGAGATTGCTTTGGCAGATCAGGCAAAGGTGAATCCAAAGAGCTTCTACAAATACATAAAGGGCAAAAGGGTAACTAGGGAGAGAGTAGGGCCTCTTAAGGATCAACAAGGTCATCTATGTGCGGAACCACAAGAGATGGGTGAGATCCTGAATGAATATTTCACATCGGTATTTACGGTTGAGAAAGGCATGGATGTTAGGGAACTTGGGGAAATAAATAGTGATGTCTTGAGGAGTGTACATATTACAGAGAGGGAGGTGCTGGAAGTCTTAACGCGCATCAAGGTAGATAAATCTCCGGGACCTGATGAAATGTATCCCAGGACGTTATGGGAGGTTAGGGAGGAAATTGCGGGTCCCCTAGCAGAGATATTTGAATCATCCACCGCTACAGGTGAGGTGCCTGAAGATTGGAGGGTAGCAAATGTTGTGCCTTTGTTTAAGAAGGGCGGCAGGGAAAAGCCTGGGAACTACAGACCAGTGAGCCTGACATCTGTAGTGGGTAAGTTGTTAGAGGGTATTCTGAGGGACAGAATCTACAGGCATTTGGAGAGGCAGGGACTAATTAGGAACAGTCAGCATGGTTTTGTGAGAGGAAAATCATGTCTCACGAATTTGATTGAGTTTTTTGAAGGGGTAACCAAGAAGATAGATGAGGGCTGTGCAGTAGACGTGGTCTACATGGACTTCAGCAAAGCATTTGACAAGGTACCGCATGGTAGGTTGTTACATAAGGTTAAATCTCATGGGATCCAAGGTGAGGTAGCCAATTGGATACAAAATTGGCTTGACGACAGAAGACAGAGGGTGGTTGTCGCGGGTTGTTTTTCAAACTGGATGCCTGTGTCCAGCGGTGTGCCTCAGGGATCGGTGCTGGGTCCGCTGTTATTTGTTATTTATATTAATGATTTGGATGAGAATTTAGGAGGCATGGTTAGTAAGTTTGCAGATGACACCAAGATTGGTGGCATTGTGGACAGTGAAGAAGGTTATCTAGGATTGCAACGGGATCTTGATAAATTGGGCCAGTGGGCCGATGAATGGCAGATGGAGTTTAATTTAGATAAATGTGAGGTGATGCATTTTGGTAGATCGAATCGGGCCAGGACCTACTCCGTTAATGGTAGGGCGTTGGGGAGAGTTATAGAACAAAGAGATCTGGGAGTACAGATTCATAGCTCCTTGAAAGTGGAGTCACAGGTGGATAGGGTGGTGAAGAAGGCATTCAGCATGCTTGGTTTCATTGGTCAGAACATTGAATGCAGGAGTTGGGATGTCTTGTTGAAGTTGTACAGGGCATTGGTGAGGCCACACTTGGAGTACTGTGTACAGTTCTGGTCACCCTATTATAGAAAGGATATTATTAAACTAGAAAGAGTGCAGAAAAGATTTACTAGGATGCTACCGGGACTTGATGGTTTGACTTACAGGGAGAGGTTAGACAGACTGGGACTTTATTCCCTGGAGAGTAGGAGGTTAAGGGGTGATCTTATAGAAGTCTATAAAATAATGAGGGGCATAGATAAGGTCGATAGTCAAAATCTTTTCCCAAAGGTAGGGGAGTCTATAACGAGGGGGCACAGATTTAAGGTGAGAGGGGAGAGATACAAAAGGATCCAGAGGGGCAATTTTTTCACTCAAAGGGTGGTGAGTGTCTGGAACGAGCTGCCAGAGGCAGTAGTAGAGGCGGGTACAATTTTGTCTTTTAAAAAGCATTTGGACAGTTACATGGGGAAGATGGGTATCGAGGGATATGGGCCAAGTGCAGGCAATTGGGACTAGCTTAGTGGTATAAACTGGGCGACATGGACATGTTGGGCCGAAGGGCCTGTTTCCATGTTGTAACTTCTATGATTCTTCTATGAAGAGACACATATGAACAGGAGGAAGCCATTCAGCCCCTCGAGTCTGTTACACAGGAACAGGAGGAGGCCATTCAGCCCCTCGAGCCTGTTGCGTCATTCAATTAGATCATTGCTGACCTGTACCATCTACCCACCTTGGTTCTGTAACCCTTAATACCCTTACCCACCTTTCTGCCTCAACTCAGAACCTACTAACGTATACTGGGAAATCCTGCAAACTGCAGGTGCTCAGAATGAACAGATCTGGTTGGAAGCTCGATGCTTTCTCGAGGTACAAATTTCCCTTCGGATCACATGCTTTGAAGATGGAGTGAAGCTGAGGCTATCAAGTTAAATAAAATTAAGGAAGACATTAAAAGGCACTATTTCAGGCATTATAAATTTCAGTAATTGAGAAAAAAAATGGCAGACAAAATTTTTTCCAAAAAGCATTTTGAGTTGTTCGATTGGTTCATCAATAAACTTTGACAACTATTTACATTAGAAATTCCCATTATAAATGTTTACATGGGCAGTTTCAGCTTTAAAATGTTCACATAAAAGTGTTAGCAAAAATTGTAACAACAGGAAGTATCTTTTGTGGACAGGATGTGCCATTATGCAATGTTTTTATGTACATTGAGTGCACAGCACAGAAACAGGCCATTCGGCCCAACTGGTCTATGCTGGTGTTTATGCTCCACACGAGCCTCCTCCCTCCCCTCCTCATCTAACCCTATCAGGATACTCTCCTATTCCTTTCTTCCTCGTGTGCCTATCTAGCTTCTCCTTAAATGCACCTACGCTATTTGTTTTAACTACTCCTTGTGGTAGTGAGTTCCACACTCTTTGGGTAAAGTAGTTTCTTCTGAATTCCCTACTGGATTTATTAGTGACTATTTTATATTTATGACCTCTAGTTCTGGTCTTCCCCACAAGTGGAAACATCTTCTCTCCGTCTACCCTATCAAACCCTTTCATAATCTTAAAGACCTCCATCAGGTCACCCCTCAACCTTCTCTTTTCTAGAGAAAAGAGCCTCTTTAGTTTCAATTTTACCCTTATCTCTTTATTCATCCATGGTGTTTCATTACTGGCTAGTTTGTTCTTAAAAAAAAACACAAGAGGAATATATTTCTTCTGAACTTTCGATCACTGTTTTAAATATTTCCCACTGCTGGTCTATTTCTGTCAAATTTTTTTTCCACTTTACCTTCCTTAGTTCTGTTCTCATCCCCTCAAAATCAGCTTTTTTTCCAATCTATTACTTTGGTCTCTGTCTTACTTATGTCTTTCTCAATCATTATTTTAAACTTTATTATGTTATGATATTATGATCTATTGCCTAGATGTTCCCCTACGCTTACTTCTCTTATCTGTTCTGGTTCATTTCCCATTACTGGATCCAGCAGTAATTCCTCTGTTGTTGGGCTTATCACATACTGGGTAAGGAAGGAGCCCTGCACACATTGAGAAAACTCCATCCCCTTTCCCTACCCCTTCTTGCCAGTTTATTTGGGGGTAGTTGAAATCGCCCATGATTATTATTTGATGTTCTTTTACTAATTTCTTAGATTTGTCTCCATATTTCTTCCCCCAATTCCCTTCCACTATTAGGTGGTTTGTAGAATGTCCCTATTAACGTGATCGATCCTTTCTTATCCTTTGTCTCAATCCATATGGATTCTGTTTTTATCTTATTACTTATGTCCATTTTTTCAATTGCCATTATAGGAACATAGGACATAGGAATATAGGAACAGGAGTAGGCCATTCAGCCCCTCGTGTTGTCTCTAATTAGTACAGCTACCCCACCCCCCTTCTTCCTCCCCGAGCCTTTCTAAATATGTTATATCCTGCAATATTTAACAGCCTGTCCTTTTCTTTATGTCGCCATGTTTCAGCTATCTCTTCTACATCTGGCTCCTCACTACGAATTATTGCCTCCAGTTCTCCTCATTTTGATTCGGATGCTGTACACATTGCTGTACAGGCAGTTGAATTTGTTTTTAATAATTGTTCCCATCACTATTTTTTACAGTCATCTTGTACGTTTGTTCCATAACTGTATTTATTCCCTGACCATTTATGTTACCGTTATTCCTTACCTTGGTCTGACCATTACCCTCGTCTCCTTATTAATACACTGCATTCAGCCCAGAGCTCTCTACCTGCATTGTGACTCTGCCCCTCCCCATTTTACTAATTAACACGCGTGTCTGATAAATCTAAGTGCATTTTTAAAAACCTCCGTCATTCTGTGTAGGCTAATGGCTCCTCTGTTCAACCATGTGGGAATCCGAGCTTGATCCTGGTGCAGAGTGTGCTGTAGTACTGACACACTGCTCACAGTTGGGGTCTCTCCCTGATAGGCAGTGTACTGTAGTACTGACACACTGCTCACAGTGGGGGTCTCTCCCGACAGAGAGCGAGCTGTAGTACTGACACACTGCTCACAGTGGGAGTCTCTCCCGACAGGGAGTGAGCTGTAGTACTGACACACTGCTCACAGTGGGGGTCTCTCCCCTGATGTTCCTGCAGGATGAAATCTGCAGCAGAATTTAATGAGAAGTCAGCAAATCACTGAGATGCAGTGACTGGGACCAACTCAGAGCCTGCTCCTGGCATCAGCTACAGTCAGGCCTCAGGAGATGCCTCAGCACATTTCCATTTAACACAGTTCCTCTCATTTGCATTTCTTACACTTCACACTGCATTTCAATCATACAGAGCACACCTCGGTCTGGGACATGATACGAGGCAGCCCATTCACCCAGGAAATCTCTCTCACTAAGTTTCTAGGACAACTTACATTCTAGTTTCAATGCAATCTTGATTCTAATGATGTGGAGATGCTGGTGTTGGACTGGGGTGGACAAATGTAAGGAATCTTACAACACCAGGTTATAGTCCAACAGTTTTATTTGAAAATCACAAGCTTTTGGAGGCTTTCTCCTTCGTCAGGTGAGTGACGAAGGAGACTCACCTGACGAAGGAGAAAGCCTCCGAAAGCTTGTGATTTTCAAATAAAACTGTTGGACTATAACCTGGTGTTGTAAGATTCCTTACATTGATTCTAATCAAAGTGCTTCTAAAGACTAGACATTCCTGGCAGGAAATCTCATCCAAAACCAGTCCGAACGTGGAGCTGGAGTGACTCTGGACCCACAAAGGAACTGCGATGGATGCAGACAATCAACGTGATTCAGTAATCAGCCTCATGTCATGTTAGGCTGTTGAAACAAGTCAGAGAGGAGACAGCAGAGGCTCTGGCCACAATTTTTAAATCTTCAAATCTACAAATTGTGCTATGGGGCTGGAGACTGGGTAATGAAATATGAAGCAGGGAAAAGAATGATAAATCAAGTAACCAAGTTAATGCAGTCTAACATAGTATATAGTCTGACATCAGTTGTGGACAAACTCCTAGAATTCATAATTCGAGATAAAATTAGTAAGCATTTAGAAATACGAGTCAATCTACTAATGTGGCAGGGGGATGGGAACCGATGCAGGAAGTCAGTGGGAAATAAAGTGGTGACAGAAACAAAAGGCAGTAAGGGAGAGTGTACAGAACATGACCGGACAGATGGTCTGAGAAAGCAGGGCAAAGACCAAGGGAAGTCTAGATTAAACTGCATTTATTTCAATGCAAGAAGTCTGATGGGCAAGGCAGATGAACTCAGGGCATGGATGGGTACATGGAACTGGGATGTTATAGCTATTACTGAAACATGGCTAAGGGAGGGGCAGGACTGGCAGCTCAATGTTCCAGGGTACAGATGCTATAGGAAAGATAGAGCAGGAGGTAAGAGAGGAGGGGGAGTTGCGTTCTTGATTAGGGAGAACATCACGGCAGTAGTGAGAGGGGATATATCCGAGGGTTCGCCCACTGAGTCTATATGGGTAGAACTGAAAAATAAGAAGGGAGAGATCACTTTGATCGGATTGTACTACAGACCCCCAAATAGTCAACGGGAAATTGAGGAGCAAATATGTAAGGAGATTACAGACAGCTGCAAGAAAAATAGGGTGGTAATAGTAGGGGACTTTAACTTTCCCAACATTGACTGGGACAGCCATAGCATTAGGGGCTTGGATGGAGAGAAATTTGTTGAGTGTATTCAGGAGGAATTTCTCATTCAGTATGTGGATGGCCCGACTAGAGAGGGGGCAAAACTTGACCTCCTCTTGGGAAATAAGGAAGGGCAGGTGACAGAAGTGTTAGTGAGGGATCACTTTGGGACCAGTGATCATAATTCCATTAGTTTTAAGATAGCTATGGAGAAGGATAGGTCTGGCCCAAAAGTTAAAATTCTAAATTGGGGAAAGGCCAATTTTGATGGTATTAGACAGAAACTTTCAGAAGTTGATTGGGAGAGTCTGTTGGCAGGCAAAGGGACGTCTGGTAAGTGGGAGGCTTTCAAAAGTGTGTTAACCAGGGTTCAGGGTAAGCACATTCCTTATAAAGTGAAGGGCAAGGCTGGTAGAAGTGGGGAACCTTGGATGACTCGGGAGATTGAGGCACTCGTCAAAAAGAAGAAGGAGGCATATGACATGCATAGGCAGCTGGGATCAAGTGGATCCCTTGAAGAGTATAGAGATTGCCGGAGTAGAGTTAAGAGAGAAATCAGGAGGGCAAAAAGGGGACATGAGATTGCTTTGGCAGATCAGGCAAAGGTGAATCCAAAGAGCTTCTACAAATACATAAAGGGCAAAAGGGTAACTAGGGAGAGAGTAGGGCCTCTTAAGGATCAACAAGGTCATCTATGTGCGGAACCACAAGAGATGGGTGAGATCCTGAATGAATATTTCACATCGGTATTTACGCTTGAGAAAGGCATGGATGTTAGGGAACTTGGGGAAATAAATAGTGATGTCTTGAGGAGTGTACATATTACAGAGAGGGAGGTGCTGGAAGTCTTAACGCGCATCAAGGTAGATAAATCTCCGGGACCTGATGAAATGTATCCCAGGACGTTATGGGAGGTTAGGGAGGAAATTGCGGGTCCCCTAGCAGAGATATTTGAATCATCCACCGCTACAGGTGAGGTGCCTGAAGATTGGAGGGTAGCAAATGTTGTGCCTTTGTTTAAGAAGGGCGGCAGGGAAAAGCCTGGGAACTACAGACCAGTGAGCCTGACATCTGTAGTGGGTAAGTTGTTAGAGGGTATTCTGAGGGACAGGATCTACAGGCATTTGGAGAGGCAGGGACTAATTAGGAACAGTCAGCATGGTTTTGTGAGAGGAAAATCATGTCTCACGAATTTGATTGAGTTTTTTGAAGGGGTAACCAAGAAGATAGATGAGGGGTGTGCAGTAGACGTGGTCTACATGGACTTCAGCAAAGCATTTGACAAGGTACCGCATGGTAGGTTGTTACATAAGGTTAAATCTCATGGGATCCAAGGTGAGGTAGCCAATTGGATACAAAATTGGCTTGACGACAGAAGACAGAGGGTGGTTGTAGAGGGTTGTTTTTCAAACTGGATGCCTGTGTCCAGCGGTGTGCCTCAGGGATCGGTGCTGGGTCCGCTGTTATTTGTTATTTATATTAATGATTTGGATGAGAATTTAGGAGGCATGGTTAGTAAGTTTGCAGATGACACCAAGATTGGTGGCATTGTGGACAGTGAAGAAGGTTATCTAGGATTGCAACGGGATCTTGATAAATTGGGCCAGTGGGCCGATGAATGGCAGATGGAGTTTAATTTAGATAAATGTGAGGTGATGCATTTTGGTAGATCAAATCGGGCCAGGACCTACTCCGTTAATGGTAGGGCGTTGGGGAGAGTTATAGAACAAAGAGATCTGGGAGTACAGATTCATAGCTCCTTGAAAGTGGAGTCACAGGTGGATAGGGTGGTGAAGAAGGCATTCAGCATGCTTGGTTTCATTGGTCAGAACATTGAATGCAGGAGTTGGGATGTCTTGTTGAAGTTGTACAGGGCATTGGTGAGGCCACACTTGGAGTACTGTGTACAGTTCTGGTCACCCTATTATAGAAAGGATATTATTAAACTAGAAAGAGTGCAGAAAAGATTTGCTAGGATGCTACCGGGACTTGATGGTTTGACTTACAGGGAGAGGTTAGACAGACTGGGACTTTTTTCCCTGGAGAGTAGGAGGTTAAGGGGTGATCTTATAGAAGTCTATAAAATAATGAGGGGCATAGATAAGGTCGATAGTCAAAATCTTTTCCCAAAGGTAGGGGAGTCTATAACGAGGGGGCATAGATTTAAGGTGAGAGGGGAGAGATACAAAAGGGTCCAGAGGGGCAATTTTTTCACTCAAAGGGTGGTGAGTGTCTGGAACGAGCTGCCAGAGGCAGTAGTAGAGGCGGGTACAATTTTGTCTTTTAAAAAGCATTTGGACAGTTACATGGGTAAGATGGGTATAGAGGGATATGGGCCAAGTGCAGGCAATTGGGACTAGCTTAGTGGTATAAACTGGGCGACATGGACATGTTGGGCCGAAGGGCCTGTTTCCATGTTGTAACTTCTATGATTCTATGATTCTATCAAGGTCGGTAAGCACAGGTTTGTTAAAGACAAGTCGTCTTTGGCAAATTTAAAGGGAATGTAGTAGATGCAGTGAAAATGGCCTTTCAGAAGGTGTCCAAAGGAGGCTTTAGAAAAATTCAGGCATATGGTATAACGGAAATGTAGCATCATGGACAGAGAGTTCGTTGATGGTCAGGACACAGAGAGTTAGGGCAAATGTGTAGTGCTTGGATAGGAGGAAAGTTGGAAGTGATGCACCCCATGGACCAGAAGCTGGGTCCGCCTTTGTTCTCTGTGAGATTTGGACTTGGACAGACAAAGCACCTGACTGTGAAACATTGACTGTGAGACATGGAACAGCAGTGTTTTGTTAATACGGAGAATAACACGCACTATGGCTGCTGTCTCGAGGGCGATGGTATGCCTTGTACTCGTAGATCTTTGGTTTAACCATTAAGTTCAGCAACCCCTCTTACCTTGAATCGCAGACAAATAAACAAATGAGTCTTCATGGCTCAGATTCTCCAGAAACACCTAAAACAATAAGAAGACTTCAATGATGAGCAACACGAGGCAGATATTACCCATCAGCTGAGTTACAGACTGGAGCTGTTCAGCTGGACTATCTACAATAACATCTACATCAGAACAAGTGCCCTTCAACTACTGTACGGAGCTTTTAACCTAACATTCTCAAACCAATCTGCCCGTGCTTGCTGTGAAAGCAAGACTCATCGCATCATCTCCTACCCTAGCTCACTCTTTCCTGAGACCTCAGAAATGTGGAACTTCTTGCCTCCTGTAACCTACAGGCTTTTACAACCTAGCTTGGTGTGACCTCAGCACTACCTCCTGATTTATCTCACCGTCTTGCCTACTGCCAGTGTCCTGCCGCGTGAGCTTTGTCGCTTCATTGAGTTTCTCAATAAAAACACTTGAACACTTTGCTATTTATTGTCTGAAGTGTGGAGCCAAAACCAGAGAAACTGAACAGACTGACATTCTTAGGTTGAAAATACTGCGTCCAGCTCCCAGAATCCAAAATTAGGAACAAGACTGACAGCTGGTGAAATCTAACTTTCTACGACCCCGAGCCGCATGCTGATTGTTAAGGAAATCCTTTCAGTTCAGCAATTTAAGAGTTGCTGCCACAGGTATCGCCCTGCACAGTATTTCACAAAATGAAGGCAGTCAACACCATGAGCAACACTGCTAAACAACTGCCTGCGACAATCCCAGTATAACAAAGAGACATCTCACCGACAGAACCTTCTCCTGGTTGCTGAGGGCATCAGGGTTGCGCTGTTGGACCATCTGGGTAACTGTCCTTAGAGCAGCTGCCCTCGTCGGCACCTCAGGATCAAAGGCTGCCTGAAGAATCGTGTGGAAGTTGCTGGAGGAGTTGCCAGAGGAAGGTTC
This sequence comes from Heptranchias perlo, assembly GCF_035084215.1. Lineage (NCBI taxonomy): Eukaryota > Metazoa > Chordata > Chondrichthyes > Hexanchiformes > Hexanchidae > Heptranchias > Heptranchias perlo. Next base: position 65,790,240 of record NC_090340.1, on the reverse strand, counting down.
GTTCCCGCGCGCTGTCCTGTCCTCCCTGCGTGAGGCGGGTAACTGTCTTTGGGGCTCAGTCACTGCCCCGGGCTCTTCGAGTTGGCTGGGCTCTGTCCATTTCTCATCATGTTCTGAGGACACATATTTATTTTTGGTGCCTGCGCCCGTGACCTTTTTCTTACCCATGGTGCTTTGTGCAGCCTTGGCAACCGTTTCCGTGGAGAATGCTCCATGGGTAGCGACAGTAATGCGCAGGTCTGATGCCAGCTCTTGCATAACAGGGTCAGGATGTGAGGCTGTGATCTGCTCAAGACGGGGTAACATCGGTTTCATGGCATCAAAATCTGCTGAGGTGAGCTGCAGAGAGACAGACGGCACGCTCAGAGAGACAGACGGCACGCTCAGAGAGACAGACGGCACGCTCAGAGAGACAGACGGCACGCTCAGAGAGACAGACGGCACGCTCAGAGAGACAGACGGCACGCTCAGAGAGACAGACGGCACGCTCAGAGAGACATGTATCAATCCCAAACTAATCCCACTGCCCCACTTTCTCCTCATAGCCCTGCACCTTTCTCTGCTTCAAATATTTGTCCAATTTCCCCGTAAAAGGTGGAATGGTCTCTGCCCCAACCATTTCCTGTGGCAACAACCCTGTGTAAAGAAAATTCTCCTAATCTCTCTCCTCACTCTCTTAATAGCAATTTTAATTTGATGACCCCCACTGATCTTCACCACCCCCCCTTCCCCCACCACCAGAGGAAACAGTTTTTCCCAATTCACTATCAAAACCCTTCATAATTTTATAAACCTCTATTAAATCTTCTCTTGGCCTTCTCTGCTCCAGTGGGAATAGAATCATAGAAAGGTTACAGCACAGGAGGCCGCCATTTAGCCCATCGAGTCCGTGCCGGCTCTATGCAAGAGCAATCCAGCTAGTCCCATTCCCCCGCCCTATCCCCGTAGCCCTGCAAATTTTTTCCTTTCAAGTACTTATCGAGTTCCCTTTTGAAGGCCATGATTGAATCTGCCTCCACCACCCCCTCGGGCAGTGCATTCCAGATCCTAACCACTCGCTGTGTAAAAAAGTTTTTCCTCATGTCACCTTTGGTTCTTTTGCCAATCACCTTAAATCTATGTCCTCTGGTTCTTGACCCTTCCGCCAATGGGATCAGTTTCTCTCTATCTACTCTGTCTAGACCCTTCATGATTTTGAACACGTCTATCAAATCTCCTCGCAACCATCTCTGTTCCAAAGAGAACAATCCCAGCTCCTCCAGTCTATCCACGTAACTGAAGTCCCTCATCCCTGGAATCATTCTAGTAAATCTTTTCTGCACCCTCTCTAAGGCCTTCACATCTTTCCTAAAGTGCGGTGTCCAGCACTGGACACAATACTCCAGTTGTGGCCGAACCAGTGTTTTATAAAGGTTCATCATGACTTCCTTGCTTTTGTCTCAGTATCTAGAGTCTCTCCTCATAACTATAGCTTCCCATCCTGACGACCGGAGCACCAGTGACGAGACTGAGGGAGGGGGGTTGGAGAGAACATGGGGAACATCACCAGCACCTGGCTGCAGGGAAGGGGGAGGGATGGAGGGAGGGGGGGGGGGGGGGGGATGGAGGGAACTGGGGGGGGGAAACGGGGGAATCACCGCCAGCATGAATAGGGACAGGAGGACGGAGAGTGGGAGAGATTACAGGAGAATTTTAGCTATGAGGAAGGATTGGATAGGCTGGAGTTGTTTTCTTTGGAACAAAGGAGGCTGAGGGGAGATTTAATTGAGGTGTACAAAATTATGAGGGGCATAGATAGAGTGGATAGGAAGGACCTATTTCCCTTAGCAGAGGGGTCAATAACCATAGATTTAAAGAATTGGTAGAAGGATTAGAGGAGCTGAGGAGAAATTTTTTCATCCAGAGGGTGGTGGGGCTCTGGAACTCACTGCCTGAAAGGGTGGGAGAGGCAGAAACCCTCAACTCATTTAAAAAGCACCTGGATGTGCACCTGAAGTGCCGTAACCTACAGGGCTACGGACCAAGAGCTTGAAAGTGGGATTAGGCTGGGTAGCTCGTTTTCGACCAACACAGACATGATGGGCCAAATGGCCTCCTTCTGTGCTGTAAATTTTTCTATGTTTCCTTCTGTGCTGTAAATTTTTCTATGTTTCTACTAGAGCGTCAGGCCTGTGCACTTGCACCATGAAAAGCACCAAATGGAACCGTCCCCATGTTTTGTGGATTAAGCACAGTCCTATAATTTGATGCAACTCTGTTCACTGATGTATGGACAGGGCGTCTTGCCTCTGCATAACTCGTGGCTCGAAGCTGAGGTCAGCCTATGTAAAACACTGCTTGCACACCAACTCTCCTCCTTGCTCGCTCACCTGGACAGCTCCCCCCAGCATGGCCGCTATCAGTCCCATTCCCATACTCAGTGTCTGTGCTTCCACAATCTCCTCAGTTCTGTGCGTCAGGCTGATGCAGGCACGCTCCAGTGTGATGATGACAAATTCAATGACCTGCAGCACAATCGTTATTACAGAAATTACAGCAATAAAACCGGTTATTTCAGATTCTGCTGTCTGCTACTCTGGACATCCACACTGAAGAGAACAACCCTCCCCTCCCTGAATAAGGTGATAACCTATCAATATTTTCAAAGTTCCAGCAAATCTCCAATGGCAATGCTCATGGCAACTTAGAGAATAAACAGTTTTATAATGACAGGAGAGTAACACAGTGTAACATGCAGTGTATTACAGCCTGTAGCCCGCAGTGCCCGTGTAACGCGCAGTGTATTACAGCCTGTAGCCCGCAGTGCCCGTGTAACGCGCAGTGTATTACAGCCTGTAGCCCGCAGTGCCCGTGTAACGCGCAGTGTATTACAGCCTGTAGCCCGCAGTGTATTACAGCCTGTAGCCCGCAGTGTATTACAGCCTGTAGCCCGCAGTGCCCATGTAACGCGCAGTGTATTACAGCCTGTAGCCCGCAGTGCCCATGTAACGCGCAGTGTATTACAGCCTGTAGCCCGCAGTGCCCATGTAACGCGCAGTGTATTACAGCCTGTAGCCCGCAGTGCCCATGTAACGCGCAGTGTATTACAGCCTGTAGCCCGCAGTGCCCATGTAACGCGCAGTGTATTACAGCCCGTAACGTGCAGTGTATTAGGGGCAGGTGCGGCCGAGGCCCAGGGGCAGGTGCGGCCGAGGCCCAGGGGCAGGTGCGGCCGAGGCCCAGGGGCAGGTGCGGCCGAGGCCCAGGGGCAGGTGCGGCCGAGGCCCAGGGGCAGGTGCGGCCGAGGCCCAGGGGCAGGTGCGGCCGAGGCCCAGGGGCAGGTGCGGCCGAGGCCCAGGGGCAGGTGCGGCCGAGGCCCAGGGGCAGGTGCGGCCGAGGCCCAGGGGCAGGTGCGGCCGAGGCCCAGGGGCAGGTGCGGCCGAGGCCCAGGGTGCTCCAACTTTACCTGCTGAAAATCCAGGAAGCGATGCACAACACTGAACACAAACAAAGGAGCCGATGAGCTGGAGGACTGAACGCTCTTTGTGACACTCGCCCAGGGCTGCACTGTGACAATGGTCAACTCACGGAAATGCCAGTATTCACTGCGTTCATCCATTGAGTGAGGTCCTGAGTCTGGGGCTGCCTGATCCTGCTGTTCTTTATAATGAGTAACTTCAGGAAACATTTTAATCACCCGCCCACGGGTGTTAACTGATAGATGGGGAGTTGATGGGACCAATGCCCCCTCCCAAGAGCGCTGTGTGGAGTGCCTGGGCTGCAGGGTTTCGACGTATAGTAGTTGACAGATTGTGGAACTCACCTGCAAGGTGTTGCTGAGGACAAAGTGACCGAACCTTTCGCAAAGGATGGCCACCAGCTGCAGAATGATCAGCTGCTGTTCCTGCTGCTCCTCCCACCGCGTTCGACACTGCTCCAGCTCACGAAGACTATCACCGAGGGCTGGTGCAGGGTTGCAATTGGCCTCTCCTGCCACGCCTGTAAGGCCCTGCAGCGAGCAGACACACACATGCATTACCGCTCGGTGAAACTGCACTTCAAGTACCAGCACCGTCAGACCAGTGTCCAATGCCACTCACACAAACTACACTCTGTCCAAAGTTCAGCGGTTTACGTCATTCGTTGCTCCACCAGTACATCAGCTGCCATTATTGCTGAATTCCACTACACTTCCTCATCCCACTGCAGGGTTATTGCCACTATCAGCGCTGCTCCTTCATCAGCCTGTAAGACAGACTTGGTCCCAAGCAAGTTCCTGTGCCCATACCCTTAACTGGTGTCCCACTCCCTGTCCCAGGGATATATCACTCCATTATGCTGGGCCCTAACATTCCCCTCATACAACTGCACCATTCAACCCTTCTTGTAAAGGTCACAGCACAGTCAGAGTCCCCCGGAGTGGATACCAAGCACACTGTGAACTGCAGCATCATACAGTGTCTGTCGGAATCCCAGGATCACTGATCCCACTGGCCACTTTCCGATTTTTAAACAGATATTCATGGTTCAATAAATTTCTGAAAAACTGTGGGAAACATCACAACCCAAGGGAGGGGCACATGGTGTACCCCCAGTTTGTGGCCCGAGGAATTCAGCTGACCCAATACCCAGCTCCAACGGGGCTCAGCCATGGCTAGTGAGTAGCTGGGTCACATAGAGCAATTAGGCCCAGGTACCATCCCTGGGCTGTGCTGTTAGCTGATCCCGGCCAGCATCCAGATCAGGGGCTACAATAGGCCTTGGCTCTACTGGACTAAGGAGGGGAGAAAGTCAGACAGGGCTCCTGCCTGTCGGGGCTGTTCAGTGGCCCCTGCTGGAACATGCCACTTGAGTGAACTGTCCTGCACTAAGAGCCAGCGTCTTCAGCAAATACTGACACGAAAACAGCCTGACCCAAAGATCGGTGGGCCTGTTAACCCTTCCTATGCTGCAGGACTTGGCTCCATTACATATCCAGAGCAGCCTCTTTGCTGTTCTCTGTTCCCAGGCTCCAGGATCCAGTTTGTTCTTACGTGTTTTTTGGAGCAGGAAGCAATGTCACAGGAGGTCTGGTCCCTCCTCTCCCCTCAGAGCTGTATGCTGTAGTTTTAACCCCATTTTCCCAGGGCCCACAGCCAAAAGCCAAGCAAACTCTGATCAGAATGAACTCGGTGTAACCTTACAATAAACAGTGGCATAAGTGCTTTATGAGGAGAGCTCAACATCTGTTCAAGTAATGGCATAATACAAACAAGCAGGGGCACACGGCCAAGGGGCAGCAGTCAGTGTTGCCTGTGCCCAGGAGACACACTGTGAAGGGCAGACCCGAGGCACTGTGTCACCACCACTGTCCGACCTACCTTCAAACACTCGATGAAGAAATCTCCTGCAATGCTGCCCTCCCGCAGGCCGCTCAGTAAATCTGTTAGGCACTCTGTCTGCCACTGGTCGGAGGAGACTTTCTCATACAAGGCCTCATCTTCGTCACTGATTAAAGCAAACACAGATTGATCAGAAAGTTCCTGGGGTCAGGGGTGAGGTTGAACTGGAAATCACATGCACTGTAATATGGGAGGGGGGGTGGCGGAATGGGGCAGTGTGGAGGGGGCGTGTGACAAGATTATGGGTCTGCACTACATCAAAGGTCTGAGGCCAGGTTTTTGTGTCCCATGGTCAGGATCTGTCCTTCAGTCATCCAGAGGGACAGTAGACATTTCTGGGTTGCAACAAGAAACCTCCAGACCTACACATGTCTGTGTAGCTCTTTCCCAGTGACATGGGGTGTGTTTATCTGCAGCAGTGGGAGCTCATCATTTGTACCAAGCTTGTCTGTAATACAGGTAGGAAAACCTCAGTCACAAACTGATGACAAATTCTAAAATATTAATGATAAATTCTGCATGTGACTGTGCTGTTTACATCTCGACCCAGGAGCATTCAGTTCTGTCTACTTAACCTAAATCCAGAGCCACTTGTTCAGTGTAACACAAAAGTCCTCCCTTAAGTGTAAAAACTGTTTTCTCCCCTTCTCCTTTTTCAGCTAATACAGCCAATACTTTAGATTATAAATTCCCATCCTGTGCTGCCCACCACAGCCTTGGAGGTGCAATTAGGGATGGGCAATAAATACAGCCTTGCCTGTGTTACCCACACCCCGAGAACAAAGACAGGTCTGTCAGAAACGCTCAGGTACACTTAGCCTGCAGCATCCTCGGGCTGTGTGGCCCCAACTCAGCCCCCTCTCACTCCCTGTGAATCACCACCAGTAAGTACTGGATGTGCCCCTCACTGCCAGTCCTGGATCGAGCTCCTGCCCAACCTGCATGCAGGCAGGAATTCCTGACCTGGTTTTACTGGAGCAGGAATTTCCTATCTTCGATGTGTAGCAGAGTCTGTTCTGGAGCTAAAAGGCAGCTTCAGGTAGGAGTCAGAGCTGGGACCGACATTGAAGAACAAATAGAGGAGGGAGTGGACGTATGGGCAGTGGGGAGGGGAATGACGAGAGTGAGCCCATTGCCAGCCCTGAAGAAGCTGCAAACATGCAATGTCTGCAATGCCTCTTATGGAATTTTTTAAATCATCTCTCCAAAATTGAAACTATCCACTGGGCTGCCTCAGCCTCTAGCCCAGCAATCATTCAGCCCCAAACTCCAGCCTTGACCCCACAATGCTCTGTAGCTTCTCCCTCATCTCCACAATCAGACTCATCTCCACCCTCGAGAATCACACTTTGTCCCCGACCCAGCTCCTAACCTCTTAATTACCTTTCCTAGGCCTAAAGCAGCCCAACATCATTAACTGTTCCATAAAAAGCCCACTGTCAAGCCTTCTGTTCTCTCCACCTACCATCCCCTTTGTTAGGTTTTTGACTGTGTTGTCACCACCAGACTTGGAAAGGTCTGGTCTAATAAATAAAAGTCAGCATGAATTAGTTAAAGGAAAATCATGTTTGACTAACTTGATTGAGTTCTTTGATGAAGTAACGGAGAGGGTTGATGAGGGGAGTGCGGTTGATGTTGTGTATATGGACTTTCAAAAGACATTTGATAAAGTGCCACATAATAGACTTGTTAGCAAAGTTAAAGCCCATGGGATTAAAGGGGCAGCATGGATATAAAATTGTCTAAGGAACGGAAAGCAGAGAGTAGTGGTGAACGGTTGTTTTTCAGACTGGAGGGAAGTATACAGTGGTGTCCCCCAGGGGTCAGTATTAGGACCACTGCTCTTTTTGATATATATTAATGACCTGGACTTGGGTATAGAGGGTATAATTTCAAAATTTGCAGATGACACGAAACTCGGAAATGTAGTAAACAATGAGGCGATCTTATTGAAACATATAAGATTGTGAAGGGTCTTGATCGGGTGGATGCAGTAAGGATGTTCCCAAAGATGGGTGAAACTAGAACTAGGGGGCATAATCTTAGAATAAGGGGCTGCTCTTTCAAAACTGAGATGAGGAGAAACTTCTTCACTCAGAGGGTGGTAGGTCTGTGGAATTTGCTGCCCCAGGAAGCTGTGGAAGCTACATCATTAGATAAATTTAAAACAGAAATAGACAGTTTCCTAGAAGTAAAGGGAATTAGGGGTTATGGGGAGCGGGCAGGAAATTGGACATGAAGCTGAGTTCGGATCGGTCAATGCCCTGTGGGTGGCGGAGAGGGCCCAGGGGCTATGTGGCCGGGTCCTGCTCCGACTTCTTGTGTTCTTTAGATTTGTGGTTGGGATCAGATCAGCCATGATCTTATTGAATGGCGGAGCAGGCTCGAGGGGCCGATTGGCCTACTCCTGCTCCAATTTCTTATGTTCTTATGTTAATAGGATAGTAACAGACTTCAGGAGGACAGAGACAGACTGAAGAAATGGGCAGACACCTGGCAGTTGAAAGTTAACACAGAGAAGTGTGAAGTGATTCATTTTGGTAGGAAGAATGAGGAGAGAAAATATAAACTAAATGGTACAATTTTAATGGGGATGCAGGAACAGAGAGACCTGGGGGTGCACGTACACAAATCTTTGAAGGTGGCAGGACAAGTGGAGAAGGCTGTTAAAAAAGCACACGGGATCCTGGGCTTTAGTAACAGAGGCACAGAGTACAAAAGCAAGGACGTTATGCTAAACCTTTATAAATCACTGGTTCGGCCTCAGCTGGAATAGTGTGTTCAATTCTGGGCACCACACTTTAGGAAGGATGTCAAGGCCTTAGAGAGGGTGCAGAAGTGATTTACTAGATGAGGGACTTCAGTTATGTGGAGAGACCAGAGAAGCTGGGGTTGTTCTCCTTAGAACAGAGAACGTTAAGGGGAGATTTGATAGAGATGTTCAAAAGTCATTTCTTCAGAGGGCGGTGAATCTTTGAAATTCTCTCCCCCAGAGGGCTGTGGAGACTCAGTCATTGAGTACATTCAAAACAGAGATCGATAGATTTCTAGATATTAAAGACATCAAGGGTTATGGGGATAGTGCAGGAAAATGGCGTTGAGGTAGAAGATCAGCCATGATCTTGTTGAATGGCAGAGCAGGCTCGAGGGGTCGGATGGCCGACTCCTGCTCCTATTTCTTATGTTCTCATGAACGGTTTTGACAGAGTAAATAAAGAAAAACTGTTTCCAGTGGCAGGAGGGTCGGTAACCAGAGGACACAGATGCAAGATGTTCAGCAAAAGAACCAGAGGAGACATGAAACATTTTTTTTATATAACGCAGTGAGTTGTTATGATCTGCCTGAAAGGGTGGTAGAAGCAGATTCAAAGATAACTTTCAAAAGGGAATTGGATAAATACTTGAAGGGAAAACATTTACAGGACTATGGGGAAAGAGCAGGGGAGTGGGACTAATTGGATAACTCTTTCAAAGAGCCGGCACAGGCACGATGGGCTGACTGGCCTCCTCCTGTGCTGTACCTACTATGATACTATGACTCTGTGCTCACCTCTCCCTCCATTCTCTGTTCAAATCTCCTCAGTTTGGTTTCCAAACCACCTAATAACATCTTCTGTCACTGCAACCACAGGGCGTTATTCCTCCCAAAACTTTTTGTGCTTTTCCACATGGTCGAGCCTCTGTGGTCCATCTCTGGAGCACTACATTTGCACGGTTCCATTCCCACCTCTCCCAAAATAGCCACCACGTCTCTTGCAATGGTTTCTTCTCTTGTGCCTTCACCTTCTCTCCTTGGCCCTCTCCTATTCCTCGTCTATATGCAGTCTGTAGGCTCAGGCTTGGCTTCCATACATGTGCTAATGAGGTTTCTAGTTCTCCAGCACCACCGACTCCCCAACCAGGCTTTTCAATTGGTTGCCCAACGTCAAATCGCAAATGAGGCAGAGACTCCCACAATTTCACACTAGTAATAACCATAACCTCTGCAACCTCATCCCCATTTCCACCCATCCCTTATCCACAGTGCACAGCCTCAGTATGACCCTGAGCTCAGCTCCAAGCCCCATTTCCTATCCATCAATAAAACTGCTAGTTTCCACCTCCACATAACTTGCTTTGACTCTTAATGCCTCTGAAAATCCTCATCCATGCCGTTGTCACTTCTGCAACAATTTGCATTCATATAGCACCTATAATGTAGATAAATGTCCCAAGGTGCTGCACAGGACCATAATCAGACAAAAATGGTCACCGAGCCAAAGGAGGAGATAGGAGCTATTAGGTCGGGTGACTAAAAGCTTGGTCAAAGAGGCAAGTTTTAAGGAGCGTTTTAAAGGAGGTGGAGAGGCAGAGAAGTTTAGGGAGGGAATTCCAGAGGTTAGGGCCTAGATGGCTGAAAGCACGGCCACCAATGGTGGGGCATGCACAAGACTACAGAATTGGAGGAGCGCAGAGATCGCAGAGGGTTGTAGGGCTGGAGGAGGTTACATAGATAGGGAGGGGCGAGGCCATGGAGGGACTTGAAAACAAGGATGAGAATTTTAAATTCGAGGCACTGCCGAACCAGGAGCCAATGTAGGTCAATGTGCACAGGGGTGATGGGTGAACGGGACTTGGTGCAGGTTAGGATTCGGGCAGAGTTTTGGATGAGCTCAAGTTTATGGAGGGTGGAAGATGGGAGGCCAACCTAGAGAGCATTGAGATAGTTGAATCTAGAGGTAACAAAGGCATGGATGAGGGTTTGAGCAGTTGAGCTGAGGCAGGGGCGGGGGCGGAGACAAGCGATATTACAGAGATGGAAGTAGGCGGTCTAGGTGATGGTGAGGATTTGGGGTCAGAAGCTCAGCTCAGGGTCAAATAGGATGCCTAGGTTGCAAATGGTCTGGTTCAGCCTCAGACAGTGGCCAGGGAGAGGGATGGAATTAGCAGCTAGGGAACGGAGTTTGTGGTGGGGGCCGAAGACAATGGCCAGGGAGAGGGATGGAATCAGCAGCTAGGGAATGGAGTTTGTGGTGGGGGCCGAAGACAATGGCTTCGGTCTTCCCAACGTTTAACTAGGGGAGATTGCGGCTCATCCAAGACTGGATGTCGGACAAGCAAACTGGCAATGGAGGGGCCAAGGGAGGTGGTGGTGAGGTACAGCTGGGTGTCATCAGCATAAATGTGGAACCTGGCATTGTGTTTTCGAATGATGTCGCCATGGTGCAGCATGTAGATGTGAAATAGGAGGGGGCCAAGGATAGGTCCTTGGGGGACTCCAGAGGCAACAGTGTGGGAACAGGAAGAGAAGCCATTGCAGGTGATTCTCTGGCTACGACTGGATAGATAAGAGTGGAACCAGGTGAGGGCACAACTCTCATCCCCCTGCCAACCCCACAGTGAAAGTGGGGTTGGCAGGGGGATGAGTTGTGAGAAAGACAAGGAAGTGATCAAAGATGGCCTGTTCTATGATTGAAATGATGGGAAGAGAGAGTCCACGTGGGATGGCAAGGTGGAGGGGATGGCCATGAATATGGAGGGAGACGTTAAGGGAGGATAGCAGGGCAGTGAACTCAGAGGAGAGAGAGCAAGGTAAGTTAAGGCTCAAGGCTCGAATTCTCCACCACTCTCTTCACCGACCTTCCCTTCTTCCCCCTAATTAAACAGATTGTCCAAAATTCCTTCAGCTTGGTCATAAGCTGCTCCCGTGTCACACTTGTACTTGTTCACCTCAATTTGCTCCTAACCCCCAATGTACTGAATTGAAAATCATTATCCAGATTTAAAAATCCCACCATGTCCTTGCCCCTCCCTTCCTCTGGGACCCCAACCCTAACCCTGGCTCCCGAACCCTCTCTTCCTCTAGGATCCCTCTAGCACTATGTCCCACAGACACCCTTCACACTTGCTTTGCATTAGCCCTCACTGCTCCACCTTGGGTGGCAGAACTTCAGCTTGTTACCTCTCTCCTCACCTTCAAAGGCCTCCTGAGAACCTACCTCTCTTTGGTAATGCATTTGGTCATCTCTCTGAATTCCTTCCCACCACTGCTCAGCCTCAGTTTCTGCCTCTGTGAAGTTCTACGGGATGGTTTACTATGTTAAATGTACTGTATAAATGCCAGTTGTTGTAGATTTTTCCCCTTCCTAGCCCAGGACACAGAGGTCAATTGCAGCATCCTATTGCTGTCCTAGGCTGGGATCAGCTAAGCCAGTGCAGCCACAGGATTGAACCTGGGAGAGGATGATACAGGGATTGAAGTTAAGGAGGAGGAGTGTGAAATATTGGATGGGATAAACAGTGAGAGAGGAAGTATTAAGGGGATTAGCATCTTTGAAAGTGGATAAATCACCAGGGCCGGATGAAATGTATCCCAGGCTGTTAAAAGAAGCTGAATAGCTGAGGCTTTAACAATCATTTTCCAAACTTCACTGGATACAGGCGTAGTGCCGGAGGATTGGAGGACTGCTAACGCTGTACTGTTTTTTTTAAAAAAGGGAGCGAGGGATAGACTGAGTAATTACAGGCCAGTCAGTCTAACCTCAGTGGTGGGCAAATTATTGGAATCAATCCTGAGGGACAGGATAAACTGTCATTTAGAAAGGCACGGACTAATCAAGGACAGTCAGCACGGATTTGTTAAGGGGAGGTCGTGAGTGACTAACTTGATTGAATTTTTCGAGGAGGTGACAAGGAGGATCGATGAGAGTAGCACGATTGATGTAGTCCACATGGATTTTAACAAGGCTTTTGACAAGGTCCCACATGGCAGATTGGTCAAAAAAGTAAAGGCCCATGGGATCCAAGGGAATGTGGCAAATTGGATCCAAAATTGGCTCAGTGGCAGGAAGCAAAGGGTAATGGTCGACGGGTGTTTTTGCAACTGGAAGGCTGTTTCCAGTGGGGTGCCGCAGGGCTCGGTACGAGGTCCTTTGCTTTTTGTGGTATACATTAACGATTTGGACTTAAATGTAGGAGGCATGATTAAGAAATTTGTGGATGACACAAAGATAGGCCGTGTGGTTGATAGTGAGGAGGAAAGTTGTAGACTGCAGGAAGATATCAACGGACTGGTCAGATGGGCAGAAAAGTGGCAAATGGAGTTCAATCCGGAGAAGTGTGAGGTAATGCATTTGGGGAGAGCAAACAAGTCAAGGGAATACATAATAAATGGGAGGATACTGAGAGGTGTAGAGGAAGTGAGGAACCTTGGAGTGCATGGCCACAGATCCCTGAAGGTAGCAGGACAGGCAGATAAGATGGTTAAGGCATATGGAATATTTTCCTTTATTAGCCGAGGCACAGAATATAAAAGCAGGGAGGTTATGCTGGAACTGTGTAAAATACTAGTTAGGCCACAGCTTGAGTACTGTGCACAGTTCTGGTCACATTACAGGAAGGATGTAACTGCACTAGAGAGGGTGCAGAGGAGATTAACGAGGATGTTGCCAGGACTGGAGAATTTTAGCTATGATGACAGATTGGATAGGCTGGGGTTGTTTTCCTTGGAACAAAGGAGGCTGAGGGGTGATTTAATTGAGGTGTATAAAATTATGAGGGGCCCAGATAGAGTGGATAGGGAGGACCTATTTCCCTTAGCATAGGGATCAATAACCAGGGGGCATAGATTTAAAGTGATTGGTAGAAGGATTAGAGTGGAAATAAGGAAAAAAATTTTCATCCAGAGGGTGGTGGGGGTCTGGAACTCACTGCCTGAGAGGGTGGGAGAGGCAGAAACCCTCAGCTCATTTAAAAAATACCTGGATGTGCACCTGAAGAGCCGCGACCTGCAGGGCTACGGACCAAATGCGGGAAAGTGGGATTAGGCTGGGTGGCTCGTTCCTCAGCCGGTGCGGACACGATGGGCCGAATGGCCTCCTTCTGTGCCGTAAACTTTATGATTCTATCCTGGTGTGCAAGGCTCAGCTAGTCACTGGCTTAACCATCTGAGCCATCCAAGTAACCCGCACTTTATATTGTTTTAAACAATTTAAAGGAACCTCATAGGTTTTACAAACATCAGTGCCTGATGTAATAAAATAAACAGAGCAAGAAATTCTCCTCAGTGTCTCCCGATCTCAATCCCTTTCTGCTAACCTGTATTGGTGCTATAATTCATCTTACACAGCACTAATGCGAAACCCTCACCCTCTTACCTTACCGCCGCCTTCACACTGAGTCTCACACCGCCCTCGCTGCCTGCTGTGAAGTGGTACAGCGGGTGTAGGGCAGGAATCGATCGCACCAGGCCTGCGAGCTGCTTCAACACCAGTATAGTTACTGGAGGCTCCGATTTCTGCAGGAACCACAGAAGAATCTCTTGGCAAGCAGAGCTGGCAGAAAAAACCCAACTGTTAGCTAATAGCAAGAAGAGGCAATAATTGATTATCAATAGGATACCTTAATAAAATATCCATTGCACAGAACGCCTTGCTGCATTTCACAGGAGGCAGCGAACTGAAGGAAATAGGGCTGATGGCCGGCGCGGACATGATGGGCCGAAGGGCCTCTATCCGCGCTGTATAACTCTATGAAATACAAGGGGATCAAGTGGGGGGAGGGAGAGCAGGGCCATGGGCATAGCTGAAGAATTAGAATTCAAAGAATCTTTTGCGATTCAGCCCAAGCAGGCAGTGGGGAAGTGGGGCAGAAACCAGAATTGCACAGGGTTCAAAGCAACAACGAGCAACCAGTACGGCAATAACAAACCGAACAACACCCAGAAGAACACTGAATGAATGAGAACTTCCCACAGATTACGGCGTTAGTCTGGAATTGGAATCAGGACACTTCAGAAGGTTTATTTGTATCCATGCAAATGAAGGTCAGCTGTAGGGATTCAGGAGGGATCGGGAGAGTATCCACATTAGCTTCCAGCAGAGTGAGAGTGAGTGTGTATGGGTGTCCTCGTGGGTGTGTGCACACGCATGTGTGTTTCCAGGAGTTTAGTGAGACCTCACCTGGAGTACTGTGTACAGTTTTGGTCTCCTTATCTAAGGAAGGATATACTTGCCTTAGAGGGGGTGCAACAAAGGTTCACCAGATTAATTCCTGGGATGAGAGGGTTGTCCTATGAGGAGAGATTGAGTAGAATGGGCCTATACTCTCTAGAGTTTAGAAGAACGAGAGGTGATCTCACTGAAACATATGAGATTCTGAGGGGGCTTGACAGGGTAGATGCTGAGAGGCTGTATCCCCTGGCTGGAGAGTCTAGAACTAGGGGACATAGTCTCAGGATAAGGCGGCTGTCATTTAAGACTGAGATGAGGAGGAATTTCTTCACTCAGAGGGTTGTGAATCTTTGGAATTCTCTACCCGAAAGGGCTGTGGATGCTGAGTCATTGAGTATATTCAAGACTGACATTGATAGATTTTTAGACTCTAGGGGAATCAAGGGATATGGGGATCGGGCGGGAAAGTGGAGTTGAGGTCGATGATCAGCCATGATCTGATTGAATGGCGGAGCAGGCTCGAAAGGCGAATGGCCTACTCCTGCTCCTATCTCTCATGTTCCTTATGGGTGCGTGTATGTGTGTGTGTGTGTGTATGCGAGCATGTTGGGAAGACCCATTTTGTTGTGATACAGTGCACACTCTGCCCCCTCTCACTGATGCGAATGGTTCAATGGTCCAAAGCCAGCTCAGGGTCATGTGGTATGTGAACTTTAGACAATGTAGTGGATTCAGAAAGCATCCACACTAGCCTTAACACAGCTAACTACCAATGCCGAAACCATTGCTGCAGGTCTGGGGTCCTCATAAGTTCCAATGCGGAGGGGCCCCTACAAATACTGATATACTCTATTGTGGACCCTTGGCTCCAACTTCAGAAAGACAGTGTCAGCTGCTCAAAGGAAAATGATGGGATTACAGCAGGAACCATTATTAGCATTCAGCAGCTGCAATAACATGCTATTAGCAAAGAACTTGCATTTATATAGCGCCTTTCACCTTCTCGGGATGTTTCAATCGTTACTTTTTTTTTAAATGCAGTCACTGCTACGTTGGCTAATAGGTAGCCTATTTGCACACAGCAAGATCCCACAGAGAGCAGCAAGATAAATGAGCAGTTAATCCGTTTTTTAAAATTTGTTCTTGGGACGCCAGTGACACTGGTAAGTCAGTATTTATTGCTCATCCTTAGTTGCCCTGAAAACATTAAGAATCAATGAGGTAATGAGATTGGAGTCACATGTCGGCCAGACCAGGCAGGGTGGCAGGTTCCCTTCCCGCGAGGATTTCAGTGAATCAGTTCGGTTTTCATGACAATCCATGATGGTCATTTTTTCTTGTGCCAGCCCACAAATTGACTGAATGTATTTTCACAACTTTCTATGGTAGGATTTGAACTCAGAGCCTTTGGGTTGTCAGCCCAGTACCAGAACCATCAGGCTCCCGTACCCTCGTTTTGGTGGCGCTAGACGATGGATAAATGCTGGTCAGGTTATTAGGTGACATCTCCTGCTCTTCACGGGATCATTTACATCCACTTGAACAGGCAGATGGGCCAAAAGATGCACCTATGATGATGCAGCACTCCCTCAGTACAGCACTGAAGTGCCAGCCTAGAATATGTGCTCAATTGCTGGAATGGGGGCCTGAACCCACAAGCCTCTGACCCAGAGGTGAGTTACCAACTGACCCAAACTCACATTCACCTGCAAGGGAATCAGCAGTTGGAGCAAAATCACTGCCGCCTGTTGAAGATCTAGTTGTGACCTGCGTGGGCTGCTCCAGGATTTGTGCACCAGTTTCTCAATCAAGTGAAGATGACTCAGAACACCACAATAAAAATTCAAATGATTATAGCCACAAAATACTATCTCAACAGGTAAAACAGAGTGTGGGCAAGTTCATGGAGGACGGGAATCTGCCTGAGGTACGTATCAACCTGACGTCAATGCTGCAAGCTGACTCCATATTGTCTACAAGTCAACTTTATCCGACCACAAAACCTCAGACAGGAACTTTGAACACTCTCACATTGTCTCCTCCCTGTCCTCTCTATGACCAGGACGCGTCTCTCCTAATCTTTGTTGTGCCTATGTAACCTGAATTCCTGTGTCTATTTGCGTTTGCATTTTGGCTGCCACTCCAGACCTGAGCCCATTATTTCTATCTCCCTTTCCTTGACCCCTCCTCTCCTGTCTCCTCCCCTTCCTGTCACCCAGTCATGTCACTTTTCATTTCTGCCCTCTTGGTTACTTTACCCATCAAATCCCTATCCAAACCTATCTGTCTTCCTACTATGCCATTATCCCCATCACCCCCTGTGCTCGGTGACCTACATTGGCTCCCGGTCCGGCAACACCTCCATTTTAAAATTCTCATCCTTGTGTTCAAATCCCTCCATGGCCTCGCCCCTCCCTATCTCTGTAACCTCCTCCAGCCCGACAACCCTCCGAGATCTGTGCGCTCCTCCAATTCTTGCCTCTTGTGCATCCTTGATTTTAATCACTCCACCATTGGCGGCCGTGCCTTCAGCTGCCTAGGCCCTAAGCTCTGGAATTCCATCCCTAATCCCCTCCGCCTCTCTCTCCTCCTTTCAGACGCTCCTTAAAACCTACCTCTTTGAACAAGCTTTTGGTCACCTGTCCTAATATTTCATTATGTGGCTCGGTGTCAAGTTTTGTTTGATAATCGCTCCTGTGAAGCGCCTTGTGACGTTTTACTACATTAAAGGTGCTATGTAAATGCAAGTTATTGTCGACTCCTCTTTGGATAAGCCCACAGCCACTCCCCGTGCTTCTCCTGGCATTCTTCGAAGGGTCCATCGAGACACTCATCGCAGTCTCCTTATAAGCAGCACCACCAACCGCCCCATCCTACGCTCTCGCGCCGACCTTTTCACCCAGAGTACCTGCTAGGGGCTCATCTCTCCAACTTTCTGCCCCACTCATGCCACCCACCACTGCCCCTTAGAGATTCTGACAGCAGATCAATCACTGGCCCTCTCCACAATTCTCCCCAGAATGTCCGTTCATACGCGAACAAGGCCTCTGTCATCCACAACTTTGCTTTGGATGATTGCTGCCATCCTGGCTTTGACGGAAACTTAGCTCCCGGGTGGCGACACCTTGCCCCCTGCCTGGCGATACTTGGCACCACCTACCCCATCCAAACCTTCGTGGTGGGGTGTGGCCCTTATCACCAAATCACACCTTGGTTTCACCACCCCCCACCCCCAACCCCACTCCTCTGCCACATTCTCTTCCTTTGAGCACATTCATCTAGTTCCACCCCCATCACCTCTCCCTTAAAATCTTTGTTCTCTACACTTCTCAACCCCCAACCCAAAACCGAGAGTAGGATGGGGCGGTTGGTGGTGCTACTGAAAAAGGAGATTGTGACGAGTGCCTCGATGGATCCTTCGGAGAATGCTGAATATATGTTTCTCACATATATCCTCACTCCTTTCCTCCCTCAGCCTGTGCACTGAGCGATTCTTCATCCTCGGTGATTTGAACCTCCATCGCAGCTTCCCTTGCCCCCTCTCCTCTTTCACTGCCCTCCTGTTCTCCCTTAACCTCTCCATCCATATAAACTCTCCTACCCACATACAGGCCACCCCTCCACCTTGGCTTCTCACGTGGTCTCTATCACAGACAAGGCCATCTCAAACCACTTCATGGCCTTCCTCACCACCCAGATCTGCTTCATCCTTGCAACACCACTTCTTTCTGTGTCTGCTCTTGGAATAAACTCTCCCCCAAGTAACTTACAACTACATTTTCAAACTCCCAACTTTCTACTTAAAAGCCACAATACTTCTATAACTACCAATCTGCTCAACCACTCCCTTACCTCCACCTTTGATGCCCTTGTCCCCAGTAAAACCCTTACTCTCTCCGCCCCTGACCATTCATCTAATACGGCCTTCCAGTCCAGGGGGCATAGACGGGTGTATCTGGCACACGACTGAACATCAAGCACTAAAGGGCTTCACTCTCCTCTTCCAAACTCACCCACTACTCCAAGACAATCCTGGTAAGCCAAGATAATTCCCGGCATCTTTTCTCCACTACCAACTGTCTCCTTAAACCCTCTCTGCCACCCCTTCCACCCTCACCTCCAACAAGTGCAAGGAGCTCAGGGAATTCTTTTCCACTAAGACTGAGACCATCCATTAAGATGCCTCTGCCTCACCCCCCCACTTTCCCTTACCTACCAAGCCAAACCTCCCACAAAGCTCCCCAATATCTGATTGAATGGTGGAACAGACTTGAGGGGCTGAATGGCCTACTCCTGTTCCTATGTTGCCCCTGCCCAAGCCCTGAAACCAGAACTCACTAATTTCTAGTCTATTTCTCCTCATGCCTTCGCTGAGCTCATCTTGTGCATGAGACCACCTCCTGCTCCCTTCATCCCACTCCCATTGAATTGCTGACCACACAACTTCTCTTCCTTGACCTCTATGATAGCTGATATTGTAAACGGTTCCCTCTCCTCAGGTACTGTCCTCCTCTCTTTCAAACCTGCCATCACCCATCTCCTCAAAAAAACTCATCTTCAACCCCTGTCCTTGCAAACTATTGCCCCAACTCCAGCCTCTCTTTCCTCTCCAAAGTCCTTGACCACGTTGTCAGCTTCCAGATCCATGCCCATTTCTCCCACAACTCTATGTTTGAACCTCTCCAATCAGGTCTCCACCCCTGCACAGCACTGAAATGGCCGTAATCAAAGTCACAACGATATCCTATGTGACTGTGCCTGTGGTGCATTATCCCTCCTTGACCTGTCTGCCACTGACACGGTTAACCACGCCAGAGTCAGTCGAAATCGAGCCTTTCCAATAAACTGAATGTAAGAGTGTCACGGAACAATTTGAGGGTAAATACAAACCGCAGGTGTGAAACTCCTTGTTTTGTGAAACAGTAAAGACTGAAGATTGCTGGAATCACTGTCTGCAGAGATTCCAACAGCCGGGAACTCGGGTCATTCCCAACCACAAAGACCTAGGAGGGAAAGAACAGAAACACATTAACATTATTGTGAATATACACCCGGGTCAGACTGTCACATACTAATATACACCCGGGTCACACTGTTACATACTAATATACACCCGGGTCACACTGTCACATACTAATATACACCCGGGTCACACTGTCACATACTAATATACACCCGGGTCACACTGTCACATACTAATATACACCCGGGTCACACTGTCACATGTCGATATACACCCGGGTCACACTGTCACATACTAATATACACCCGGGTCACACTGTCACATACTAATATACACCCGGGTCACACTGTCACATGTCGATATACACCCGGGTCACACTGTCACATACTAATATACGCCCGGGTCACACTGTCACATGTCGATATACGCCCGGGTCACACTGTCACATACCAATATACGCCTGGGTCACACTGTCACGTCGATATACACCCGGGTCACACTGTCACATACTAATATACACCCGGGTCACATTGTCACATACTAATATACACCCGGGTCACACTGTCACATACCAATATACACCCGGGTCACACTGTCACATACCAATATACACCCGGGTCACACTGTCACATACCAATATACACCCGGGTCACACTGTCACATACCAATATACACCCGGGTCACACTGTCACATACTAATATACACCCGGGTCACACTGTCACATGTCGATATACACCCGGGTCACACTGTCACATACTAATATACACCCGGGTCACACTGTCACATACTAATATACACCCGGGTCACACTGTCACATGTTGATATACACCCGGGTCACACTGTCACATACTAATATACACCCGGGTCACACTGTCACATACTAATATACATCAAGGGGAGCTCACGCATGTTGGCTCACAGTGCCGTGTACAAGTACACTACCAAATTCACACTGAGGCATGAAAATTGAGTGAGATTCTTCACTTAAACAACAACTTGCAATTATATGGAATAACATCCCAAGGATACAGTGGGACGCGGCAGCGTTACACGGGGACGCGGCAGCGTTACACGGGGACGCGGCAGCGTTACACGGGGACGCGGCAGCGTTACACGGGGACACGGCATCTGAGTGTTATGTCAGTGCGAAGTCCCCCATTAGGGGAAGCTGCACACACGTAGATTGTGCAAAGGTGGTGCTCCAAGCGGTTCCTCTGTGTTGTGTTTTGATGGCAGCACAACATCAGCCAATCGCCATCAGGACCTGCTCTGAGGAGATGCCAAACTGCCAATTTGAAACTGCTACTCCAGACCCTTGAACTTATTTGTCCATCCCACCTAGAATCATAGAAAGGTTACAGCACGAAAGGAGACCATTCGGTCCATCGAGTCCACAACAGCTCTATGCAAGAGTAATCCAGCTAGTCCCACTCCCCTACCCTATCCCCGTAGCCCTGCAAATTTTTTCCTTTCAAGTACTTATCCGGTTCTCTTCTGAAGGTATGATTGAATCTGCCTCCACCACCCCCTCGGGCAGTGCATTCCAGATCCTAACCACTCGCTGTGTGAAAAGGTTTTTCGTCATGTCACCTTTGGTTCTTTTGCCACTCACCTTAAATCTATGTACTCTGGATCTTGACCCTTCCGCCAATGGGAACAGTTTCTCTCTATCTACTCTGTCTACACCCTTCATTTGAATACCTCTATCAAATCTCTTCGCAACCGTCTCTGTGCTAAGGAGAACAACCCCAGCATCTCCAGTCTATCCACATAACTAAAGCCCCTCACCCCTGGAATCATTCTAGTAAATCTCTTCTGCACCCTCTCTAAGGCCTTCACATCTTTCCTAAAGTGCGGTGCCCAGAACTGGACACAATACTCCAATTGTGGTTGAGCCAGTGTTTGATAAAGGTTCATCATGACTTCCATACTTTTGTACTCTATGCCTCTATTTATAAAGCCCAGGATCCTGTATGCTTTTAAACCGCTTTCTCAACCAGCCCTGCCACCTTCAACGATTTGTTTATACATAACACCAAATCTTTCTGGTCCTGTATCCCTTTTAGAATTGTGCCCTCCAGTTCAGATTGCCTCTCCTCGTTCTTCCTACCGAAATGTAACACGGCATTTTTCTGCGTAAAATTTCATCTGCCACGTGTCTTTTTTTTAGTCGTTTATGGGATGTGGGCGTCGCTAGCAAGGCCAGCATTTATTGCCCATCCCTAATTGCCCTTGAGAAGGTGGTGGTGAGCCGCCTTCTTGAACCGCTGCAGTCCGTCGAGTGAAGGTTCTCCCACAGTGCTGTTAGGAAGGGAGTTCCAGGATTTTGACCCAGCGACGATGAAGGAACGGCGATATATTTCCAAGTCGGGATGGTGTGTGACTTGGAGGGGAACGTGCAGGTGGTGTTGCTCCCATGTACCTGCTGCTCTTGTCCTTCCAGGTGGTAGAGGTCGCGGGTTTGGGAGGTGCTGTCGAAGAAGCCTTGGTGAGTTGCTGCAGTGCATCCAGTGGATGGTACACACTGCAGCCACAGTGCGCCGGTGGTGAAGGGAGTGAATGTTTAGGGTGGTGGATGGTGTGCCAATCAAGCGGGCTGCTTTGTCCTGGATGGTGTCGAGCTTTTTGAGTGTTGTTGGAGCTGCACTCATCCAGGCAAGTGGTGAGTATTCCATCACACTCCTGATTTGAGCCTTGCAGATGGTGGAAAGGCTTTGGAGAGTCAGGAGGTGAGTCACTCGCTGCAGAATACCCAGCCTCTGGCTACAAGAGCAGGTCACAGTATTTATATGGCTGGTCCAGTTAAGTTTCTGGTCAATGGTGACCCCCAGGATGTTGATGGTGGGGATTCGGCGATGGTAATGCCGTTGAATGTCATGGGGAGGTGGTTAGACTCTCTCTTGTTGGAGATGGTCATTGCTTGGCACTTGTCTGGCGCGAATGTTACTTGCCACTTATCAGCCCATCCCTGGATGTTATCCAGGTCTTGTTGCATGCGAGCTCGGACTGCTTCATTATTTGAGGGGTTGCGAATGGAACTGAACACTGTGCAATCATCAGCGAGCATCCCCATTTCTGACCTTATGATGGAGGAAGGGTCATTGACGAAGCAGCTGAAGATGGTTGGGCCTAGGACACTGCCCTGAGGAACTCCTGCAGCAATGCCCTGGGGCTGAAATGATTGGCCTCCAACAACCACTACCATCTTCCTTTGTGCTAGGTATGACTCCAGCCACTGGAGGGTTTTCCCCGATTCCCATTGGCTTCAATTTTACTAGGGCTTCTTGGTGCCACACTCGGTCAAATGCTGCCTTGATGTCAAGGGCAGTCACTCTCACCTCACCTCTGGAATTCAGCTCTTCTGTCCATGTTTGGACCAAGGCTGGAATGAGGTATGGAGCCGAGTGAGCAGGTTATTGGTGAGTACTTGATAGCACTGTCGACGACACCTTCCATCACTTTGCTGATGATTGAGAGTAGACTGATGGGGCGGTAACTGGCCGGTCTGGATTTGTCCTGCTTTTTGTGGATAGGACATACCTGGGCAATTTTCCACATTGTCGGGTAGATGCCAGTGTTGTAGCTGACTGGTACTGGAACTGCTTGCCCATGCCAAAAGCCTGTCTATATCCTTTTGAAGTCTATCACTATCCTCCTCACTGTTTACTGCCCTTCCAAGTTTTGTGTCATCTGCAAATTTGGAAATTGTGACCTGTACACCCAAGTCCAAGTCATTAATATATATCAAGAAAAACAGTGGTCCCAGCACCGACCCTGGGGAACACCACAGTATACCTTTCTCCAGTCCGAAAAACTGTTCACCACTACTCTCTGTTTCCTGTCCCTTAGCCAATTCTGTATCCATGTTGCTACTGCCCCCTTTGTTCCATGGGCCACAATCTTGATGATAAGCCTACCGTGCTGCACTTCATCAAACGCCTTTTGAAAGTCCATATACATCTCATCAACTGCATCGCCCTCATCTACCCTCTCTGTTACCTCATCAAAAAACTCTATCAGGTTAGTTAAACACGATATGCCTTTAACAAATCCGTACTGGCTTTCCCTAATCAATCCAGTCTTGTCCAAGTGACTGTTAATTCTGTCCCGGATTATCATTTCTAAAAGTTTCCCCACCGCTGAGGTTAAACTAACTGGCCTGTAGTTGCTGGGTTTATCCTTACACCCTTTTTTGAACAAGGGTGTAACATTTGCAATTCCCCAGTCCTCTGGCACCACCCCCGTATCTAAGGATGTTTGGAAAATTATGGCCAATACCTCTGTAATTTCCACCCTTACTTCCCTCAGCAACCTAGGATGCATCCCATCCGGACCGGGTGACTTATCTACTTTAAGTACAGCCAGCCTTTCAAATACCTCCTCTTTATCAATTTTTAGTCCATCCAGTATCTCAACTGTATCTTCCTTTACTAAGACTGTGACAGCATCTTCTTCCTTGGTAAAGACAGATGCAAAGTGCTCATTTAGTACCTCAGCCATGCCCTCTGCCTCCATGAGTAGATCTCCTCTATGGTCCCTAATTGGTCCCACTCCTCCTCTTACTACCGGTTTACTGTTTAAATGCCTGGCGAAGATTTTTGGATTCCCTTTTATGTTGGCCGTCAGTCTATTCTCATACTCTCTCTTTGTCCCTCTTATTTCATTTTTTACTTCCCCTCTGAACTTTCTATATTCTGCCTGGTTCTCACTTGTGTTATCAGCCTGATATCTGTCATTAGCCCCTTTTTTCTGTTTCATCTTACTCACTATCTCTTTTGTCATCCAGGGAGCTCTGGCTTTAGTTGCCCTACTTTTCTGCCTCGTGGGAATGTGCCTAGACTGTACCCGAACCATCTCCTCTTTAAAGGCCGCCCACTGTTCAATTACAGTTTTGCCTGCCAATCTTTGATTCCAATCTACCCAGGCCAGATCCGTTCCCATCCCACTGAAATTGGCCCTCCTCCAATTGAGTATTTTTACTTTTCCACAGCTATTCTAAACCTTATGATACTACGATCGCTGTTCCCTAAATGTTCCCCCAGTGACACTTGCTCCACTTGGCCCGCCTCATTCCCTAGAACCAAGTCCAGCAATGCCTACGTTCCTCGTTGGGCCGGAAACGTAGTAGTTAAGAAAGTTATCCTGAACACATTTCAAAAATTCCTCCCTCTCTTTGCCCCTTATATTATTATTGTTATCCCAGTCTATATTCGGATAGTTATCACTACTCTATGGCTTTTGCACCTCTCTGTAATTTCCCTGCAAATTTGTTCCTCTATATCCTTCCCACTTGTTGGTGGCCTATAGAGCACCTCTTTTATTTCTTAACTCTAACCAAATAGATTCTGTCCTTGATCCCTGCAGGACATCCTCTCTCTCCAGCACTGTAATATTCTCCTTAATCAATACTGCCACCCCCTCTCCTTTCTTTTCCCTCCCTATCTTTCCTGAACACCTTGTATCCAGGAACATTTAGAACCCAATCCTGCCCTTTTTTGAGCCAGGTCTCTGTTATCGCCACAGCATCATATTCCCATGTGGCTATTTGCACCTGCAGCTCACCGACCTTGTTTACCACGCAACCAGTCCTAGACTTTCTTGTACTCTCTCTTAGTCTGACTGTACTATTACTTGCTCTCGTGCTATCTTTCTCTCCCGATCCTTTGTGCCCCTGGTTTCTCCTTTCCATTGCTACATCCTGGTGGGACCTATAGTGGGAAAGCTGGGTCTGAAGGACCAACCCAATTGCAGCTCCCTGCGGCCTCTCACCTGTAAACCATTAAATCACCGCCTGAAGGGAGCCAGAAACACACTCTCCACACCCCATTTCCTGTGAACATTTCAGATAGAAAAACTTTACTTTTCTTCATCCATCAGCTTGCTTGAGCTTGTTAAATGTCCCTGAGTCATACTCTTAATCACTACATTAGGAGCAATTACACATCAAGCCTATCCTCACACACCGGATATACATTAACATTAAATATTCAAAGGACACAATGTATGCAGAGGCAGATGTGTAAGTACATGTCAGGATAAGATAGTAAACCACAAACCATCACCTCAATACTTAATTCGCACAGGATAACTGGAAATCATTCCATCTACAACCAGACCCCACTAAGGAAAGTGACATCTATCACTTATACAATAATACAAGGAACTGTTATAAACTGTTTTGTGGAAATACACCGAAATATCCAAAAGCTACCAAACAAGACTCCAAAATATTCATTCATAAGACCATAAGGGATAGGAGCAGGAGCAGGCCATTCGGCCCCTCGAGCCTGCTCCACCATTTAATGAGATCATGGCTGATCTGATTTTTAACTCAACTCCACTTCCCCGCCCTTTTCCCATATCCTTTGTCTCCCTCGCTGATCAAAAATTTGTCTAACTCAGCCTTGAATGTATTCAATGACTCAGTCTCCACAGCTTTTTGGGGTAAAGAATTCCAAAGATTCACGACCCTCTGGGAGAAGAAATTCCTCCTCATTTCTGTTTTAAACGGGCGACCCCTTATTCTGAGACTATGCCCCCTAGTTTTAGATTCCCCCATGAGGGGTAACATCCTCTCAGCATCCACCCTATCGAGTCCCCTCAGAATCTTGTATGTTTCAATAAGATCTCCTCTCATTCTTCTAAACTCCAGTGTGTATAGACCCAACCCTTCCATACCCGTAATCAACCTAGTGAACCTTCTCTGAACTGCCTCCAATGCAAGTATGTCCTTTCTTAAATAAGGGCACCAGAACTGTATGCAGTACTCCAGGTGTGGTCTCACCAGCACCCTGTACAGTTGTAGCATGACTTCCCTGCTTTTATACTCCATCCCCCTAGAAATAAAGGCCAATATTCCGTTTGCCTTCTGGATTACCTGCTGCACCTGTATGTTGACTATTTGTGTTTCATCTACGAGGACACCTAGATCCCTCTGTACCGCAGCATTTTGTAATATTTCTCCATTCAAATAATATTTTGCTTTTTTATTTTTCCTCTCAAAGTGGATGACTTCACATTTTCCCACATTATATTCCATCTGCCAAATTTCTGCCCATTCGCTTAACCTGTCAATATCCCTTTGCAGACACTTTGTGTCCTCATCACAACTTGCTTTTCCACCTATCTTTGTATCATCAGCAAATTTAGCCACAAGACACTCTGTTCCTTCATCCAAGTCATTGATATATATTGTAAATAGTTGAGGCCCCAGCACTGATCCCTGTGGCACCCCACTAGTTACAGATTGCTATTTTGAAAATGACCCTTTTATCCTGGCTCTTTGTTTTCTGTTAGTTAGCCAATCCTCTATCCATGCCAGTACATTACCCTAACACCATGAGCTCTTATCTTGTGCAGTAATCTTTTATGCGGCACCTTATCGAATGCCTTTTGGAAATCCAAATATACTGCATCCATTGGTTCCCCTTTATCCACCCTGCCCATTACTTCCTCAAAGAACTCTAATAAATTTGTCAGACATGATTTCCCCTTCATAAAACCATGTTGACTCTCCTTGTTTGTATTATGAGTCTCCAAATGTCCTGCTACTACTTCCTTAATAATGGATTCTTTCATTTTCCCAATGACAGATGTTAGGCTAACTGGTCTATAGTTGCCTGCTTTCTGTCTCACTCCCTTCTTGAATAGGGGTGTTACGTTTGTGGTTTGCCAATCCGCTGGGACCTTTCCAGAATCTAGTCAATTCTGGAAGATTACAACCAATGCATCCAATGTAGCCACTTCCTTTAAGACCCTCGGATGCAAGCCATCAGGTCCAGGGGACTTGTCAGCCTTTAGACCCATTAGTTTACCAAGTACTTTTTCCTCTAGTGATAGTGATTGTTTTTAGTTCCTCCCTCCCCTTTGCCCCTTGATTTTCTACTATTATTGGTATGTTATCAGTGTCTTCTACTGTGAAGACAGATACAAAATATCTGTTCAATTCCTCTGCCATTTCCTTGTTTTCCATTATTATTTCCCCAGTCTCATCCTCTAAGGGACCAATGTTTACTTTAGCTACCCTCTTCCTTTTTATATACTTGTAGAAGCTTTTACTGTCAGTTGTTATATTTCTTGCGGGTTTACTCTCATAATTTATTTTCTCCCTCTTTATTATTCTTTTAGTCATCCTTTGCTGGTTTTTGAAGTTTTCCCAATCTTCGGGCTTACCAGTAATCTTTGCCATGTTGTATGCTTTTTCTTTTAACCTGATGCCATCCTTGACTTCCTCAGTTAGCCATGGTTGGTTCACCCTTTTTGTGGAGTTTTTCCTCCTCACAGGGATATATTTTTGTTGCAAGTCATAAAATATCTTTTGAAATGTTTGCCCCTGCTTTTCATTCTCAAATCTCTCAACACCTGATGTTACCTCAGTGCCAGCAGCAGGGCAACTCCGAGTATTACCCATTGTATACTCCATATTCTTCCATCCCATTCCGACCCCATATCCTTCCACCCCATTCCGTCCCCACAGAATGATTACACAGCACAGGAGGCCACCATTTGGCCCATCGAGCCCATGTCGGCTCTTTGTAAGAGCAATCCAGTTAGTCCCAATCCCCCATTCTTTCCCCATAGCCCTGTAAATTTTTCCCCTTCAAATATTTATCCAACTCCATTTTGAAAGCCATGATTGAATCTGCTTACACCACCCTTTCAGGCAGCGCATTCCAGATCATAATTACTCGCTGCATAAAAAAGTTTTTCCTAATGTCGCCGTTGGTTCTTTTGCCAATCACCTTAAATCTGGTTCTCAACCCTTCCGCCAATGGGAACAGTTTCTCTCTATCGACTCTGTATAGACCCTTCGTGATTTTGAATACCTCTATCAAATTTCCTCGCAACCGTCACTGTTCCAAGGAGAACAACCCCACCTTCTCCAGTCTATCCACGTAACTGAACCTCCTTGTTTTTGTACTCTATGCCTCTATTTATAAAGCCCAGGATCCCGTATGCTTTTGTAACCACTTTCGAAACCTGTCCTGCCAACTTCAACTACCTGTGCACATATACCCTCAAGTCTCTCTGTTCCTGCACCCCCTTTAGAATTGTGCCCTTTAGTTTATATTGCCTCTCCTCATTCTTCCTGCCAAAATGTATCATTTCACACTTCTCTGCATTAAATTTCATCTGTCTTGTGTCCGCCCATTCCAGCAGCCTTTCTACGTTCTCTTGAAGTCTATCACTATCCTCCTTACTGTTCACTACAATTCTAAGTTTTGTGTCATCTGCAAATTTTGAAATTGTGCCATGTACACCCAAGTTCAACTCATTAATATGTATCAAGAAAAGCAGTGGTCCTAGTACCTAGTGGACCCCTGGGGAACACCACTGTACACCTCCCTCCAGTCCGAAAAACAACCTTCACCACTACTCTCTCTTTCCTGTCACTTAGCCAATTTCGTATCCATGCTGCCACTGCCCCTTTTATTCCATGGGCTTCAATTTTGCTGACAAGCCTATTATGCGGCACTTTATCAAACGCCTTTTGAAAGTCCATATACACAACATCAACTGCATTACCCTCATCAACCCTCTCTGTTACCTCATCAAAAAACTCTATCAAGTTCGTTAAACGTGATTTGCCTTTAACAAATCCGTGCTGACTTTCCTGTATTAATCCACACTTGTCCAAGTGACTATGAATTTTGGAATATTAGGGACAATACCTCTGCAATTTCCACCTATACTTCCTTCAGCAACCTTGGATGCATCCTATCCGGACCGGATGACTTATCTACTTTAAGTACAGCTAGCCTTTCTAGTACCTCTTCTTTATCAATTTTTAGCCATATCCTTCCAGCCCGCTCCGACCCCATATCCTTCCAGCCCGCTCCGACCCCATATCCTTCCAGCCCGCTCCGACCCCATATCCTTCCAGCCCGCTCCGACCCCATATCCTTCCAGCCCGCTCCGACCCCATATCCTTCCAGCCCGCTCCGACCCCATATCCTTCCAGCCCGCTCCGACCCCATATCCTTCCAGCCCATTAGTTTTCATAAGGAAGTGAGATACAGGAAACCATTGGGTGCCGCTAGCTCATTCTTCCATAGGAAACCACTGTCCTTTTACCGATTTGTACCTTGTCCCGCAGTCATGGCTTAACGTCAAATACTGCACAGGATTATCTTTCTCTATTTCACATAGTATCCTGTAGCCGCCATCAGGACACCTCACATTTGACTCCTTTCCTCATAACTCAGTCCTCGGACACTAAGAGCAGCCTTCCCTTGCACTTCAGTGACCAGCACTGATCGCAGTATTCAAACTGCAGCCTGAACAAAGCCCTGTGTAGCTTCAGTATGAGTGCCTCAGAATTATATTATAGTATCTGTACAGCACAGAAGGCCGCCATTTGGCCCGCCATTTGGCCCATCATGCCAGCTCTTTGAAAGAGCTATCTAATTAGTCCCAAACCCCTGCTCTTTCCCCTTCAACTATTTATCCAATTCCCTTTTGAAAGTTACTACTGAATCTGCTTCCACCGCCCTTTCAGGCAGCGCATTCCAGATCAGAACAACTCAGTGTAAAAACATGTTTCCTCATGTCGTCTCCGGTCCTTTTGCCAATCACCTTAAATCCGTGTACTCCGGTTACCGACCCACTGGAAACAGTTTCTCCTTATTTACTCCATCATAACCATTGAGGATTTTGAACACCTCTATCAAATCTCCCCTTAACCTTCCCTGTTCTAAGGAGGACAATCCCAGCTTCTCCAGTCTCTCCACATAACTGAAGTTCCTCATCCCTGGAACCAGTCTAGTAAATCTCCTCTGCACCCTCTCTAAGGCCCTGACTTGCTTCTTAAAGTGCAGTGCCCAGAATTGAACACAATACTCCAGCTGAGGACTACACAGTGTTTTATAAAGGTTTACCATAACTTCCTTGCTTTTGTATTCTATGCCTCTATTAATAAAAAAGGCATATGGGATCCTGGGCTTTAACGGCCCTCTCAACTTGCCCTGCCACCTTCAAAGATTTGTGTACACACACCACCAGATCTCTCTGTTCCTGCACTCATAGAAACCTTACAACACAGAAGGCAGTCATTCGGCCCATCGAGCCCATGCCAGCTCTTTGTAAGAGCAATCCAGTTAGTCCCATTCCCCTGCTCTTTCCCTGTAGCCCTGCAAATTTTTTCACTTCAAGTATTTATCCAAATCCTTTTTGAAGGTCACGATTGAATCTGCTTCCACCGCCCTTTCAGGCAGCACATTCCAGATCTTAACCACTCGCTGCGTAAAAAGGTTTTTCCTCATGTCGACTTTGATTCTTTTGCCAATCACCTTAAATCTGTGTCCTCTGGTTCTCGACCCCTCCGCCAATGGTAACAGTTTTTCTATTTATTTTATCCAAACCCTTCATGATTTTGAACACCTCTCTCAAATCTCCTCTTAACCTTCTCTGTAAGGAATCTTACAACACCAGGTTATAGTCCAACAGTTTTATTTGAAAATCACAAGCTTTTGGAGGCTTTCTCCTTCGTCAGGTGAGTGTGGGATTCCTTGAAGGTTACCGCATATAGTCAGAGAACACTCACCCGACGAAGGAGAAAGTCTCCGAAAGCTTGTGATTTTCAAATAAAACTGTTGGACTATAACCTGGTGTTGTAAGATTCCTTACATTTGTCCACCCCAGTCCATCACCGGCAACTCCACATCATAACCTTCTCTGCTCTAAGGAGAACATCCCCGGCTTCTCCAGTCTATCCACGTAACTGAACTCCCTTTAAAATTGTACCATTTAGTTTATATTGCCTCTCCTCATTCTTCCTGCCAAAATGTATCACTCCTCTGCGTTAAATTTCATCTGCCAGGTGTCTGCCCATTTCACCAGTCTGTCTCTGTCCTCCTGAAGTCTGTTATTATCCTCCACATTGTTTACTATATTTCCAAGTTTCCTGTCATCTGCAAACTTTGAAATTATACACTCTCTACCCAAGTCCAGGTCATTAATATATATCAAAAAGAGCAGTGGTCCTAATACCGATCCCTGGGGGACACCACTGTATACTTCCCTCCAGTCTGAAAAACAACCGTTCACCACGACTCTCTGCTTTCTGTTCCTTAGACAATTTTATATCCATGCTGTCCCTTTAATCCCATGGGCTTTAATTTTGCTAACAAGTCTCTTATGTGGTACATTATCAAATATCTTCTGAAAGTCCATATACACAACATCAACTGCACTACCCTCGTCAACCCTCTCCGTTACTTCAATCAAGTTAGTCAGACACTATTTTCCTTTACCAAATCCGTGCTGACTTTTATTTATTAGCCCAGACCTTTCCAAGTGTCAATTAATTTTGACCCGGATTATTGTGTCTAAAAGTTTCCCCACCACCGACGTTAGGCTGACCGGCCTGTAATTGCCGGGTTTATCCCTCTCCCCTTTTTTGAACAGGGGTGTACATTTGCAATCCTCCAGTCCTCTGCTGCCGCCGCCCCCATATCTAAGGAGGATTGGAAGATTGTGGCCAGAGCCTCCGCAATTTCCACCCTTCCCTCAGTAACCCAGGATGCATCCCATCCGGACCGGGAGACTTTTCTACTTTGAGTACTGCCAACCTTTTAAGTATCCCCTCTATCTATTTTTATCCTATCCAATATCGCAACTACCTCCTCCTTTACTAGTACATTGGCAGCATCCTCTTCTCTAGTGAAGACCAATGCGAAGTATTCATTTATTACTCCACTGATTTGGCAATACAGCTCGACGTTGAGTTCGCTTTGGTACTTGTGCCCCCTAAATCCACACTCATAGCCACATTAAATAGCCTCCTTACATCTATATCATCCACACCCCTCAGCACTTCGAAGACTTGGATCAAGTCTCCATGAATTGTCTGGCCTTCAATGAAAAGGTAATTCTCTCTACATGGCTCGTGGGCACTATCTCCTCTGCTGTATCCATTGCTTTTTAACTTGATGAGTACGGACACCACAGAGCCTGTGTATCTTCCGCAGTTGAGGGCAAAAGAACAGGAAATGGAATTAGATGCAAACTCTCTTCAAGCCAAGCAGCTGGTAGGTGCCTTGTGCTGGCACGGACGCTGAATAGCTCTATCCCAAACCAACGCCCCCAGCTGAGAGAACTCTCAGTCTCTAGGTACAGGGCCCTGAGCAGTACTGGCTGATCTAAGAAACAAACACACCTGGTCTTACCTTATGTACATCCTCGACACATCTGGTCAGCTCCAGCTCTCCCACAATCACTGCTCCAACTTGTCCTGATCCCTCTGCCATCTCTGAAAGGAAGGGGGAGAACAGAGCTGAATTGTACTCAGATGCTGCTGGTCTGCCCACAATAGCAGAGGAACCCAGGGGAAACTGAGCAAAGACGGAGAAGAGACAGAGAAACAGAGATAACGAGAGGCGACGAGTAAGAAACGAAGGACCTGCCAAACGGACCAACTCTGAGCTTCCTGCTGTTTAACAGCAATAACAGCAGAGTCAGCATTAAATGGACAGAAAATAGTGGGGGGGGGCCAGTCGTCGAAACTCCAGTTTAGTTTTCCTTTTCAGCGCTACAACCCACGTCCTGCGCAGCCCCCCCATGCCCCGCGTTGCTCCCCACGTCCCGCGGCCTGCCTGCCCACGTCCCCCCTGCGTTCTGTGCAGAGTGGGAGAGAAAATAGTACGGTTGTTTTTTTGATTAAAAATCAGAGAATAAAGAATTCAATTTCAGGGAACGATTGAACCTTTTATATTTAATTGCAGTTACTTGTTAAGGCCTCGTTAATGAGCTCTCGGTGAAAGATGTGGCAGTGCTGACTGGCCAGGCTTCTGCCGGTAAGGCTGATGAAATCCTATTGAACAAACTCACCCACAGGGAATTGGAAGTAATAAGCATTTCTAAACCAGGTCATTAAAATAAATGACGCCCTTGAGATTAGCAGACTAGTGAAACTGGCAAATATACCTTGACAGAGAAAGTCAACAGGCAACAACAAAAGTAATTAATTTAATCTAGAACTGTTTCACCAACCTGAGATCACAAAACAGAAACAGCCCTTCAGGCCGATTTCACAATTCACAGAACTGTCCGACTGGCAACAATCGCCCCGCGCGCCGCGACCCCTCCCCCTCCGCGCGCCGCGACCCCTCCCCCTCCGCGCGCCGCGACCCCTCCCCCTCCGCGCGCCGCGAACCATCCCCCTCCGCGCGCCGCGACCCCTCCCCCTCCACGACCTCTGTCCAGTAACGCGCTGGTGGTGAAGGGAGTGAATGTTTAGGGTGGTGGATGGGGTGCCAATCAAGCGGGCTGCTTTGTCCTGGATGGTGTCGAGCTTCTTGAGTGTTGTTGGAGCTGCACTCATCCAGGCAAGTGGAGAGTATTCCATCACACTCCTGACTTGTGCCTTGTAGATGGTGGAAAGGCTTTGGGGAGTCAGGGGGTGAGTCACTCGCCGCAGAATACCCAGCCTCTGACCTGCTCTTGTAGCCACAGTATTTATATTGCTGGTCCAGTTAAGTTTCCGGTCAATGGTGACCCCCAGGATGTTGATGGTGGGGGATTCAGCGATGGTAATGCCGTTGAATGTCAAGGGGAGGTGGTTAGACACTCTCTTGTTGGAGATGGTCATTGCCTGGCACTTATCTGGCGCGAATGTTACTTGCCACTTATGAGCCGTAGCCTGGATGTTGTCCAGGTCTTGCTGCATGCGGGCTCGGACTGCTTCATTATTTGAGGGGTTGCGAATGGAACTGAACACTGTGCAATCATCAGCGAACATCCCCATTTCTGACCTTATGATGGAGGGAAGGTCATTGATGAAGCAGCTGAAGATGGTTGGGCCTAGGACACTGCCCTGAGGAACTCCTGCAGCAATGCCCTGGGGCTGAGATGATTGGCCTCCAACAACCACTACCATCTTCCTTTGTGCTAGGTATGACTCCAGCCACCGGAGAGTTTTCCCCCTGATTCCCACTGACTTCAGTTTTACAAGGGCTTCTTGGTGCCACACTCGGTCAAATGGGATTCCTGGGATGAGGGGGTTATCTTATGAGGAAAGGTTGGACAGGTTGGGTCTGTATACACTGGAGTTTAGACGAATGAGAGGTGATCTTATTGAAACATAAGATCCTGAGGGGACTTGAAGGGGTAGATGCTGAGAGGATGTTTCGTCTTGTGGGAGAGACTAGAAGTGGGGCCACAGTTTAAAAATAAGGGGTCTCACATTTAAGACGGAGATGAGGAGAATTTTTTTCTCTGAGGGTCGTGAGACTGTGGAACTCCCTTCCCCAGACAGCGGTGGAGGCAGGGTCTTTGAATATTTTTAAGGCTGAGTTAGATAGATTCCTGATTAACAAGGGAGTCAAAGGTTACAGTAGGTGGTCGGGAAAGTAGGGTTGAGGTCACAATCAGATCAGCCATGATCTTATCAAGTGGCAGAGCAGGCTCGAGGAGTCTACTCCTGCTCTTAATTCGTATGTTCGTTTGTTCTCTTTTATACAGAAAAGAGCCCCAGCCTGTTCAGTCTTTCCTGATAAGGACATCCTCTCAGTTCTGGTATCATCCTTGTGAATCTTTTTTGTGCCTTCTCCAATGCCTCTATATCCTTTTTGCAATATGGAGACCAGAACTGTGCACAGTGCTCCAAGTGTGGTCTAACCAAGGTCCTATACAAGTTTAACATAACTTCTCTGCTTTTCAATTCTATTCTGCTGGAAAAGAACTCCAGTTCTTTGTTTGCCTTTTTTACGGCCTTATTAACCTGCGCTGCTACTTTTGGTGATTTGTGTATCGGTACCCCCAGATCCCTTTGCTCCTCTATCCTGTTTAGACTCCGATTATCCAAGCAGTGTGTGGCCCCCTTATCCATCCTACCAAAATGCACCACCTCACACTTATCTATTCTGAAATTCATTTGCCCATTCTGCAAGTTTATTAATGTCTTCTTGCATTTTGATGCATTCTTCTTTTATATTAACTACACCCCTCCCCAATTTGGTGTCGTCCGCAAATTTTGAAATTGTACTTCTGATTCCCGAGTCCAAATCGTTTATGTAAATTGTGAACAACAGTGGTCCCAGCACCGACCCTTATGGAAGCCCACTTCCCATCCTTTGCCAGTCTGAGTAAATACCCTTAACCCCTACACCAAAAATGCAAAATACTGCAGATGCTGGAACTCTGAAATAGAAACAGAAAATGCTGAAAACTCTCAGGAGGTCAGGCACTATCTGTGGAGAGAGGAACACAGAGTAGTTTCTCTCTCCACAGATGCTGCTGGACCTGCTGAGTGTTTCCAGCATTTTCTGTTTTAATTTCTTAACCCCTACTCTGTTTTCTGTTTTGTAGCCAGCTTGCTATCCATTCTGCTACTTGTCCCCTGACTCCACATGCGCTGATCTTAGTCACGAGTCTACTATGCAGTATCTTTTTGAACTTGGCATAATTGGGAATCTCAATGAGAGGCTACAAGGATGGCTGATGTGGCAGGAAGCAGGTGCCAGCTGAGATAGGAGTGCATGAGGCAGGCAGGCAGGCACCTACGGAGTTTGGGACACTGAAGGGAAGCAGGTACTGTAGCGATGTACCAGCCAGGTTAGGGGGCATACCCCAACTCAGTTGATGTATATTTCCATTTTACAATTAGAAAATAAGGAAAGTGTAAAAATCAGTCTCCTGTTACTCTTGGAGCTGATGGTGGAGATGTCGGAAGTTTGTGTTTATTCAGCAGTGTCACAGATCAAGGGTCACAGCCACTTAATCACACTGGAGGTAGAAATCTGAATAGGCTCCAGGTAGGTATTTTGAACAACACAGCATGTGACAGACAGCACAATAACACTCCCAATCCACTCCCACCCCCACCGTAACTCCCTTCCTTCCTGCCCAGGTTGAAGGGATTACAATAGGTCAAATGTTTTCACAATATTCCACGTATACACACTAACACTCAAACACATGTAATATTTCAGGACTTTTACTTGTATGATCTGTAAGGGATTGTGCTTTAATGTATGCTACAAAATCACTCAGGTTGGATTCAACTTATATGGGAATAAGTCCCAGGGAAATGCTGCATTTTTTTTTGTGTTAACATTAACCAGACATAAAATTAGGGTGACTTGAAGTGTTAAGGAGCAACCTTTTGCATGTAACTGTAGCTTTAAGACAATGGGCCATTGTTAGGTTTAATTTTAAGCATTTCTTGCCATTGTGATAGAACGGTTTCATTCAATGTGCCTGGCAGGGGGCTTAGCTAAACAGACACACTGGTGCCACGAGCTTCTACATTAAAGGGTTGGGGGGAAGGAGAGAATTTTGCTCAGGTTTATAACTTTGATTCGGCAGGTCAATTCCCCACAGTGTTGAGGGAGGGGTCAGAGGATTCTCTTGCTCTTTATCCCAGGAGCCATATACGAGACTGGGCTTGCTTTCAGTTGCCGAGGCCCTAAACCTCTCCATCTCTCTCTCCGCCTTTAAGACACCACCCGCCCCTCACCCATCCTCACTCCACCCCGTGCCTTGCCCCTCCCAAAGACCTCCGCCTCGCCAGCTCTCGCTCCTCCGCCTCGCACGCCCTCGCCCCTCCCTCCACCTCCACGCCCTCGCCCCTCCCTCCACCTCCAGTGTTGCAGCTACAGGGCCACCCCCTGAAAAGTCTGGTGTTTACCTATCTCTGTACCTCCAGTACCCGAGCAGATGATGAATGGAGTGAGTAGAGGCCTCAGCAGGTACCTGTCCGCCAGCTCAGGTTGTTCCTTTACCATAGTGAGGACAGTTGTTGTGGCCACTCTCTGAAACTGATGAGCAGTCAGCTTATCTCTGATGTGAAACAGTTCGAGAACCTGGTACGAAGCAGAAAACAGAGCAGAGTCAGAAACACCAAGGGACTAATTGCTGCTCTTTAGCATTCTAAAGTGACTAGAAAATGTTGACCATGACAAGCCATGCGGCAGGCTCAATGGATCAGCTGATCTCTTCCTGCCCATCAATTTCGTATATTTGTGTGTTTCTCCTTGTCAAGAACCGTAGGTGC
Source organism: Heptranchias perlo (assembly GCF_035084215.1). Lineage (NCBI taxonomy): Eukaryota > Metazoa > Chordata > Chondrichthyes > Hexanchiformes > Hexanchidae > Heptranchias > Heptranchias perlo. The sequence continues at coordinate 65,752,994 of NC_090340.1, read as the reverse complement.
AAAGGACACGGGCTGTGCTCGAAGGGGGTTAAATTCAAAATTAATCTGTGGAAACATTATTTCAGTGAGCGAGTGGTAAATCCCCAGGAATTAGTGTTACCTGTGGTTGGGAGGGTGATGTACAGGAGTTAGTGTTACCTGTGACTGGGAGGGTGATGTACAGGAGTTAGTGTTACCTGTGACTGGGAGGGTGATGTACAGGAGTTAGTGTTACCTGTGGTTGGGAGGGTGATGTACAGGAGTTAGTGTTACCTGTGGTTGGGGAGGGTGATGTACAGGAGTTAATGTTACCTGTGACTGGGAGGGTGATGTACAGGAGTTAGTGTTACCTGTGACTGGGAGGGTGATGTACAGGAGTTAGTGTTACCTGTGATTGGGAGGGTGATGTACAGGAGTTAGTGTTACCTGTGATTGGGGAGGGTGATGTACAGGAGTTAGTGTTACCTGTGACTGGGAGGGTGATGTACAGGAGTTAGTGTTACCTGTGACTGGGAGGGTGATGTACAGGAGTTAGTGTTACCTGTGACTGGGAGGGTGATGTACAGGAGTTAGTGTTACCTGTGACTGGGAGGGTGATGTACAGGAGTTAGTGTTACCTGTGGTTGGGAGGGTGATGTACAGGAGTTAGTGTTACCTGTGACTGGGAGGGTGATGTACAGGAGTTAGTGTTACCTGTGACTGGGAGGGTGATGTACAGGAGTTAGTGTTACCTGTGGTTGGGAGGGTGATGTACAGGAGTTAGTGTTACCTGTGACTGGGAGGGTGATGTACAGGAGTTAATGTTACCTGTGACTGGGAGGGTGATGTACAGGAGTTAGTGTTACCTGTGGTTGGGGAGGGTGATGTACAGGAGTTAGTGTTACCTGTGGTTGGGAGGGTGATGTACAGGAGTTAGTGTTACCTGTGATTGGGGAGGGTGATGTACAGGAGTTAGTGTTACCTGTGGTTGGGAGGGTGATGTACAGGAGTTAGTGTTACCTGTGGTTGGGAGGGTGATGTACAGGAGTTAGTGTTACCTGTGACTGGGAGGGTGATGTACAGGAGTTAGTGTTACCTGTGGTTGGGAGGGTGATGTACAGGAGTTAGTGTTACCTGTGACTGGGAGGGTGATGTACAGGAGTTAGTGTTACCTGTGGTTGGGAGGGTGATGTACAGGAGTTAGTGTTACCTGTGGTTGGGAGGGTGATGTACAGGAGTTAGTGTTACCTGTGGTTGGGAGGGTGATGTACAGGAGTTAGTGTTACCTGTGACTGGGAGGGTGATGTACAGGAGTTAGTGTTACCTGTGGTTGGGAGGGTGATGTACAGGAGTTAGTGTTACCTGTGATTGGGGAGGGTGATGTACAGGAGTTAGTGTTACCTGTGATTGGGGAGGGTGATGTACAGGAGTTAATGTTACCTGTGACTGGGAGGGTGATGTACAGGAGTTAGTGTTACCTGTGACTGGGAGGGTGATGTACAGGAGTTAGTGTTACCTGTGATTGCGGAGGGTGATGTACAGGAGTTAGTGTTACCTGTGGTTGGGGAGGGTGATGTACAGGAGTTAGTGTTACCTGTGATTGGGAGGGTGATGTACAGGAGTTAATGTTACCTGTGATTGGGGAGGGTGATGTACAGGAGTTAGTGTTACCTGTGACTGGGAGGGTGATGTACAGGAGTTAGTGTTACCTGTGATTGCGGAGGGTGATGTACAGGAGTTAGTGTTACCTGTGACTGGGAGGGTGATGTACAGGAGTTAGTGTTACCTGTGATTGCGGAGGGTGATGTACAGGAGTTAGTGTTACCTGTGATTGCGGAGGGTGATGTACAGGAGTTAGTGTTACCTGTGGTTGCGGAGGGTGATGTACAGGAGTTAATGTTACCTGTGATTGCGGAGGGTGATGTACAGGAGTTAGTGTTACCTGTGACTGGGAGGGTGATGTACAGGAGTTAGTGTTACCTGTGGTTGGGAGGGTGATGTACAGGAGTTAGTGTTACCTGTGATTGGGAGGGTGATGTACAGGAGTTAGTGTTACCTGTGGTTGCGGAGGGTGATGTACAGGAGTTAATGTTACCTGTGATTGCGGAGGGTGATGTACAGGAGTTAGTGTTACCTGTGACTGGGAGGGTGATGTACAGGAGTTAGTGTTACCTGTGGTTGGGAGGGTGATGTACAGGAGTTAGTGTTACCTGTGATTGGGAGGGTGATGTACAGGAGTTAGTGTTACCTGTGGTTGGGAGGGTGATGTACAGGAGTTAGTGTTACCTGTGACTGGGAGGGTGATGTACAGGAGTTAGTGTTACCTGTGATTGGGGAGGGTGATGTACAGGAGTTAATGTTACCTGTGATTGCGGAGGATGATGTACAGGAGTTAGTGTTACCTGTGATTGGGGAGGGTGATGTACAGGAGTTAGTGTTACCTGTGACTGGGAGGGTGATGTACAGGAGTTAGTGTTACCTGTGGTTGGGAGGGTGATGTACAGGAGTTAGTGTTACCTGTGACTGGGAGGGTGATGTACAGGAGTTAGTGTTACCTGTGGTTGGGAGGGTGATGTACAGGAGTTAGTGTTACCTGTGACTGGGAGGGTGATGTACAGGAGTTAGTGTTACCTGTGACTGGGAGGGTGATGTACAGGAGTTAGTGTTACCTGTGGTTGGGAGGGTGATGTACAGGAGTTAGTGTTACCTGTGACTGGGAGGGTGATGTACAGGAGTTAATGTTACCTGTGGTTGGGAGGGTGATGTACAGGAGTTAGTGTTACCTGTGACTGGGAGGGTGATGTACAGGAGTTAGTGTTACCTGTGATTGGGAGGGTGATGTACAGGAGTTAGTGTTACCTGTGACTGGGAGGGTGATGTACAGGAGTTAATGTTACCTGTGGTTGGGAGGGTGATGTACAGGAGTTAGTGTTACCTGTGATTGGGAGGGTGATGTACAGGAGTTAGTGTTACCTGTGATTGGGAGGGTGATGTACAGGAGTTAATGTTACCTGTGGTTGGGAGGGTGATGTACAGGAGTTAGTGTTACCTGTGATTGGGAGGGTGATGTACAGGAGTTAGTTTTACCTGTGATTGGGAGGGTGATGTACAGGAGTTAATGTTACCTGTGGTTGGGAGGGTGATGTACAGGAGTTAGTGTTACCTGTGGTTGGGAGGGTGATGTACAGGAGTTAGTGTTACCTGTGACTGGGAGGGTGATGTACAGGAGTTAGTGTTACCTGTGACTGGGAGGGTGATGTACAGGAGTTAGTGTTACCTGTGACTGGGAGGGTGATGTACAGGAGTTAGTGTTACCTGTGACTGGGAGGGTGATGTACAGGAGTTAGTGTTACCTGTGACTGGGAGGGTGATGTACAGGAGTTAGTGTTACCTGTGACTGGGAGGGTGATGTACAGGAGTTAGTGTTACCTGTGACTGGGAGGGTGATGTACAGGAGTTAGTGTTACCTGTGACTGGGAGGGTGATGTACAGGAGTTAGTGTTACCTGTGACTGGGAGGGTGATGTACAGGAGTTAGTGTTACCTGTGGTTGGGAGGGTGATGTACAGGAGTTAGTGTTACCTGTGATTGGGGAGGGTGATGTACAGGAGTTAGTGTTACCTGTGATTGGGGAGGGTGATGTACAGGAGTTAGTGTTACCTGTGATTGGGGAGGGTGATGTACAGGAGTTAGTGTTACCTGTGATTGGGAGGGTGATGTACAGGAGTTAGTGTTACCTGTGGTTGGGGAGGGTGATGTACAGGAGTTAATGTTACCTGTGGTTGGGAGGGTGATGTACAGGAGTTAGTGTTACCTGTGGTTGGGGAGGGTGATGTACAGGAGTTAGTGTTACCTGTGACTGGGAGGGTGATGTACAGGAGTTAGTGTTACCTGTGGTTGGGGAGGGTGATGTACAGGAGTTAATGTTACCTGTGGTTGGGAGGGTGATGTACAGGAGTTAGTGTTACCTGTGGTTGGGGAGGGTGATGTACAGGAGTTAGTGTTACCTGTGGTTGGGGAGGGTGATTTACAGGAGTTAGTGTTACCTGTGATTGGGGAGGGTGATGTACAGGAGTTAGTGTTACCTGTGGTTGGGGAGGGTGATGTACAGGAGTTAGTGTTACCTGTGGTTGGGAGGGTGATGTACAGGAGTTAGTGTTACCTGTGATTGGGGAGGGTGATGTACAGGAGTTAGTGTTACCTGTGATTGGGGAGGGTGATGTACAGGAGTTAGTGTTACCTGTGATTGGGGAGGGTGATGTACAGGAGTTAGTGTTACCTGTGACTGGGAGGGTGATGTACAGGAGTTAGTGTTACCTGTGGTTGGGGAGGGTGATGTACAGGAGTTAGTGTTACCTGTGACTGGGAGGGTGATGTACAGGAGTTAGTGTTACCTGTGGTTGGGGAGGGTGATGTACAGGAGTTAATGTTACCTGTGGTTGGGAGGGTGATGTACAGGAGTTAGTGTTACCTGTGGTTGGGAGGGTGATGTACAGGAGTTAGTGTTACCTGTGATTGGGAGGGTGATGTACAGGAGTTAGTGTTACCTGTGACTGGGAGGGTGATGTACAAGGCTGCACCATCTAATGGCTGGAGCAAATACTGATGGGCCTGATGAACTTCTCGACTCTTATTTCATGTGTGCTTGTGCTGTAAACAGAAAGCAGTTCTCTCAAGTTCTGAAGGTCATTGGCCTGAAACGTTAACTCTGTTTCTCTCTCCACAGATGCTGTCTGACCTGCTGAGTGTATCCAGCATTTCCTGGTTTTGTTTCAGATTTGAAGCATTTGCAGTATTTTGCTTGTCTCCCTTAAGTACATTCAGTTCGAGGTTCTGAGTAAGTTATTAAGTCTCTGCTGCTGGAATGCGAAAACCCTCCCCACATCCACCCACCACTCCCCTCAGGATTCTGAACACTTGTGGATGTAACAGAACTGTCAGAACGGGCAGGTGTTGGCTCCACACAGAGAACGGGCAGGTGCCATGATAGCGCATGGAACGGGCAAATAACAACGCGGTATAGAGACCGGGCAGCACAGAGAAGGTGCAGAGAACAACGCAGGGCGTGGAATCAACTTACTCCTGTTAACAGAAATACTGAGAGGAATGAAACCACTTTCGTGGTTGGGGAAGAGAGAAAGAAAAATCAAGGACTGCTTACGTAATCTGCCGAGTCCTTGAATGTGTGCATCAGGACCTTGCAGTCTCTCTGAACACTCCACAATTTCACAATCTCAATCCTTGAGAACTTACTGATTCACATTTTAGCTTTGAAACTTTGTGTAGGAAGTGCTCGGTTTCCTGAGCTTAAACAAGGCTAATTGAGCATGGCTAACGTTCTCAATGACATATTTCATTTAACAATCTGATGCTGGCATTTGGGATATGCCTGGAATTGAACTGACAAGTCCTGGACATGAAACAGTAAACACCCAGCTCTTTATCAGAAAGGGAAATCTTTATCACTTCTGTCTGGGCCTGACTTGAATCCAGGACCCAAAGAATGAAGGACAGGACTCCAAGTCCCTTGGGTTCATGCATAATAGTTGTGTTTGTTATGGTGTAGGTGTACGTAGACATCTCATACCATACATCGGTTAATCAGTATATACAACAATAACTGCCAACATACCTGCTAGGAGCCCAACTCAGCCCAGGGATACCCGCCTGGCGTGATGGGGAGTCCAGCCCAGGGATACCCGCCCGGCGTGCGTGATGGGGAGTCCAGCCCAGCCCAGGGATACCCGCCCGGCGTGCGTGATGGGGAGTCCAGCCCAGGGATACCTGCCTGGCGTGATGGGGAGTCCAGTCCAGCCCAGGGATACCGGCCTGGCGTGATGGGGAGTCCAGTCCAGCCCAGGGATACCGGCCTGGCGTGATGGGGAGTCCAGTCCAGCCCAGGGATACCCGCCCAGCGTGATGGGGAGTCCAGCCCAGGGATACCCGCCCGGCGTGCGTGATGGGGAGTCCAGCCCAGGGATACCCGCCCGGCGTGCGTGATGGGGAGTCCAGCCCAGGGATACCCGCCCGGCGTGCGTGATGGGGAGTCCAGCCCAGGGATACCCGCCCAGCGTGCGTGATGGGGAGTCCAGCCCAGGGATACCCGCCCAGCGTGCGTGATGGGGAGCCCAGTCCAGCCCAGGGATACCCGCCCGCGTGCATGATGGGGAGTCCAGCCCAGGGATACCCGCCCGGCGTGCGTGATGGGGAGTCCAGCCCAGGGATACCCACCCGGCGTGCGTGATGGGGAGCCCAGTCCAGCCCAGGGATACCCACCCGGCGTGCGTGATGGGGAGCCCAGTCCAGCCCAGGGATACCCACCCGGCGTGCGTGATGGGGAGCCCAGTCCAGCCCAGGGATACCCGCCCATGTTCTCCAATTGTCCTGGTGGGAAGGCTTTTCACACAGTTTCACTGTGAAAATCTAAGCATGTGCGTCATTCTTAATGCAAACTCAGGACTTATTGGCCTGCAGTGAAGTATATTCAGGTTGCAAGAGGCTGCAGAATGAACGATATACCCCACCCCTCTCACAGAATACACCTGCGCCCGCCCCAAACACCCGCTCAGGGTGGGCACAAAGCACTTTGTTATTAACGCTCTCAGATTTTCACAATTTACTCAATTGCAGGAGCTGGGTCTCAACCTTTGCATGCAGACTATCAAATAACACTCAGCAAATACTGCATTTCTCTCTTGCTCCCTGACACCATGAGGATAAATTACTTTAAAGTTGGCAGTTCAGTGAGCCAGTGGGAAGCATGGCCTTACTGGCAGTTGGAGATGACACCTGTGTCAGATTTATTTATACTCCTGAAGATATGTCAAGCCCCAAGATACAACACTAGGAATTTAAGCGTGCTTGGTGATAAACGATTGAATCATTTGGTACCTGTCCATTTTTTACTTTTAACCCGAGCTGACAGAAGTAAAGGCATTCAGTGTGACCCAGCAGCAACCTGCCCAACAGCTGCATTCAGAAAGAACTCAGATTAAATGCGATGGTGAGAGCAATGAAACAACTTTCTATGGAGGTTTTGAAGGAGAAGAAGTGGAGAATAAATTACTTTGTAATGACAGGGTTTGTTCACATCTGGAGATTTAGGGTCAGAGGGCAAAGCTTCACATTAAAAAGGATTAAACAATTTCCAGTACATTGATTAGAAGTAATTGTGAGGGGGATGGAATTGGTGGCGAGGGAATGGAGTTTGTGGCGGGGGCCGAAGACAATGCCTTTGGTCTTCCCAAGGTTTAATTGGGGGAAGATTAGATTGGATCCAGGAGCCATCCAAGAGGTAGAGCATCAGTTGCTGGAGATTATCCAGCGGAAACAGAGGAGTAAGGAGGAGTAGAAAGTCAAACATGAACCTGCAGAGGTGCACCGGGGCCTCAGGTGTTAGCAGTGCACACAAATGGATCCAGTAAACCAACAGATGAGCGAGGTGCAGCAGGAGTGAAATGTAAATCTATGGGATCCATGGTAAATCCATAGGTGTCGGCTATGGCTCAGTGGGTAACACTCTCGCCTCCGAGTCAGAAGGTCGTGGGTTCAAGTCCCACTCCAGAGACTTGAGCACAAAACCTAGGCGGACACTCCCAGTGCAGTACTGAGGGAGTGCTGCACTGTTGGAGGTGCCATCTTTTGGATGAATATATAAGGACAAATATTTGCAATTTATTACATGTACCTGAAAAAAAGCTGGGTCGAGATCCACGCCGGGAGTTAGTAATGATGGTTGATATAATAGAAGTGGTTAAAATAATGAAAGGACGGGACAGGGTCGATAGAATCAGGCTGTTCCCAGCAGTTGAGGGTCTAGAACAAGGGGCCACCGATACACGATTAAATGTAAGATTTAGAACAGAGGGAAGGAGAAACGTCTTCACAGAGAGTTGTGAGTCTGTGGAATTCACTTCCAGCGTTAGTGGTTGAGGCAGAAACTGTCAACATTGAGGATTAGATTGGAGAGGTGGATGAAGGAAAAGGTGATAAAGGAATATGGGAACAGGTGGAGGGTTAACACCGACAAGGACTGGTTGGGCCGAATGGACTGTTTCCGTGTTGTAACCTCGATGTATGTAGCTGTGGAGAGCTGAGGCTGTGCAACATTGTGCGAACTGTGTGCAGATACCGGCTCTAAAGCTCCATCTTGTGGGAGAAGGTAGGACCAGGGAGGGGAGGCGTGACATTGGCAGCTCCTCGCTTAATAATGGGAAATCCTATTGAGGTGCCACCTAGAGGCACGACAGACTAGTGATGCCCAAATAAGGAGTGTGCGACACACACAGCACATTTACTATCTTTTATGGGCTACAGATATAGATATTTAAGCCAATCAGGAGTTTTACCATCGAAACTATGCAAATGTGACAGACATAGGTACACAGGAACAGGAGGAACCCACAACCTTCTGACTCGGAGGCGAGAGTGTTACCCACTGAGCCACAGCCGACACCTATGGATTTACCATGGATCCCATAGATTTACCTTTCACTCCCGCTGCACCTCGCTCATCTGTTGGTTTTCTGTGTGCAATATAAGTTAGATGCAAATATCCATTGGACCCGGAAAAATTGTCTGTCACATACGCAAGTGTCACAGCTCCAGAGAGCCAAGGTGGGTAAATGGAGTTAAAATACAGATCAGCCATGATCTAATTGAATGGCGGAACAGGCTCTAGAGGTTTAATGGCCTCTTCCTGTATCAAGACTGCACACGCACTCGTGAGCAGGCACGCGGGATAGTGCACACACTTGTGAGCAGGCATGCTGGAGAGTGCACACACTCAAGCGCAACAGACTCGAGGGGTACACACTCATGCTGGTGCGTGCCTGTAGCACTCGAGTTCGTCACGCTCCCTCAAGATAAATTGTTTACTCTGCAGCCTTCCATCAAGTATTCTGCACCTATACTGGAATGTATACAGTGGCAGTTATACTGATCTATCAATGATCTAATTCACTGCAGCTCCCAGATCCCCTCCCCCACTTTATTGATTTGTAAAAGCAAAATCTGCTCAGTTGGCAAAAAAGCCAAGTAATAAAGTGCTATTTATAGCACACCTCAAACAGCAGAGAGGCAAGCAGTGCAATCTTATAAAACATAGCAGTCAGCCACTCTGAGCAGCAAGTGGCTGCGCTAGCGTTCCGATTATTGAATTAAATCACAACGGGTCTGGAGGCAGAGAGCAGCTGGTACTGACCGAGCTCAGCTTGAAGGATCGACTTGGCTCTGAATGCGAGTGCAAAGATGTCCACATTGAACTCTCCCAGCCCCGTGACCTGGTCATCATCACTCTGTGTTCTGTACACTCAGCATTTAGGAACTGTGGGCTGGTGAAGCGAGCTCCTGTGAACTGGTTTCCGTCACCAGGAACAGAGAATGGACAGTGTCGGAAAAGACCATTTCAGTCCATCAGGCCACTCCACAGGTCAGACACAGAATGCACAGTACACTGCTAATAACTCTATTGAGTTTTTTCCCAAATATCTGCCCAATTCTCTCTTAAAATTACCGATGTTGTTCGTCTCAACCATCTTTCTGGGCTGTCCATTCTAAACACCTGCCATCCCCTGTGTACAATAGCTCTCTACCTGATCTGACAGTTCCCCTCCGCTCTATGTAGGGCAGCTGGAATCATTACAGCACAGAAGGAGCCCATTCAGCCCATCGAGCCGGTACCGGCTCTTTGTAAGAGCAATCCAGTTAGTCTCATTCCCCTTAGCCCAGCAAATTCTTTCCCTTCAAATATTTATCCAATTCCTTTTTGAAAGCCACGATTGAATCTGCTTACACCACACTTTCAGGCAGCGCATTCCAGATTATAACTACTCGCTGCATAACATAGGAACATAGGAACAGGAGTAGGCCATTCAGCCCCTTGAGCCTGCTCCGCCATTTGATAATATCATGGCTGATCTGTGATCTAACTCCATATACCTGCCTTTGGTCCATATCCCTTAATACCTTTGGTTGCCAAAAAGCTATCTATCTCAGATTTAAATTTAGCAATTGAGCTAGTATCAATTGCCGTTTGCAAGAAAGTTTTTCCTCATGTCACCTTTCGTTCTTTTGCCAATCACCTTAAACCTGTGTCGACCCTTCCGCCAAGGGGAACAGTTTCTCTTTATTTACTTTATCTAAACCCATCATGATTTTAAACACTTCTATCAAATCTCCTCTCAATCTTCTCCGCTCTAAGAACAACAACCCAGCTTCTCCAGTCTATCCACGTAACTGAAGTCCCTCATCCCTGGAACCATTCTAGTAAATCCTTTCTGCACCCTCTCTAAGGCCTTCACATCCTTCCTAAAGTGCAGTGCCCAGAACTGGACACAATACTCCAGTTGTGGCCGAACCAGTGTTTCATAAAAGTTCATCATGACTTCCTTGCTTTTGTATTTTATGCCTCTATTTATAAAGCCCAGGGTCCCGTATGCTTTTTTAACCGCTTTCTCAACCTGTCCTGCCACTTGCAAAGATTTGTGCACATATACCCCCAGATCTCTCTCTTCCGGCACCCCCTTTAGAATTGTACCCTTCAGTTTATATTGCCTCTCCTCATTCTTCCTGCCAAAATGTATCACTTCGCACTTCTCTGCATTAAATTTCATCTGCCACGTGTCCGCCCATCCCACCAGCCTGTCTGTTCACGACACTTCCAAGTTTTGTGTCATCTGCAGATTTGGAAATTATGCCCTGTACACCCAAGTCCAAGTCATTAATATATATCAAAAAAAGCTGTGGTCCCAGCACCGACCCCTGGGGAACACCACTGTACACCTCCCTCCACCCTAAAAACAACCTTCACCACTACTCTGTTTCCTGTTACTTAGCCAATTTCGTATCCATGCTGCCACTGCCCCCTTTATTCCATGGGCTTCAATTTTGCTGACAAGCCTATTATGCGACACTTTAGCAAACGGCATTTGAAAGTCCATATACACCACATCAACTGCATTGCCCTCATCAACCCTCTGTTGCCTCATCAAAAAACTCTATCAAGTTAGTTAAACACGATTTGCCTTTAACAAATCCGTGCTGATTTTCCTTTATTAATCCACACTCGTACAAGGTGACTCTTAATTCTGTCCCGGATTATCGTTTTTAAAAGTTTCCCCACCATCGAGGTTAAACTGACTGGCCTGTAGTTGCTGGGTTTATCCTTACACCTTTTTTTGAACAAGGGTGTAACATGTGCAATTCTCCAGTCCTCCAGCACCACCCCCATATCTAAGAATGTTTGGAAGATTATGGCCAGCACCTCTGCAATTTCCACCCTTACTTCCCTCAGCAACCTGGGATGCATCCCATTCGGACTGGGTGACTTATCTACTTTAAGTACAGCCAGCCTTTCAAGTACCTCTTCTTTATCAAGTTTTAGCACATCCAGTATTTTAACTATATCTTCCTTTATTGAGACTGTGGCAGCATCTTCTTCCTTGGTAAAGACAGATGCAAAGTACTTATTTAGTACCTCGGCCATCCCCACTGCCTCCACGAGTAGATCTCCTTTTTGGTCCCTAATCAGCCCCACCCCTCCTCTTACTACCTGTTTAAATGCCTGGCGAAGACTTTTGGATTCCCTTTTATGTTGGCCGCCAGTCTATTCTCATACTCTCTCTTTGCCCCTCTTATTTCCTTTTTCACTTCCCCTCTGAACTTTCTATATTCAGCCTGGTTCTCACTTGTGTTATCAACCTGACATCTGTCATACGCCCCTTTTTTCTGCTTCATCTTACTCTCTATCTCTTTCATCATCCGGGAAGCTCTGGCTTTGTTTGCCCTAACTTTATCCCCGGTGGGAATGTACCCAGACTGTACCTGAACCATCTCCTCTTTAAAGGCCGCCCATTGTTCAATTACAGTTTTGCCTGCCAATCTTTGATTCCAGTTTACCCGGGCCAGATCCGTTCTCAACCCACTGAAATTGGCCCTCCTCCAATTGAGTATTTTTACTCTAGATTGCTCAGTGTCCTTTTCCATGGCTATTCTAAACCTGATGATACTATGATCGCTGTTCCCTGAATGTTCCCCCACTGACTCTTGCTCCACTTGGCCCACCTCATTTCCCAGAACCAGATCCAGCAATGCCTCCTTCCTCGTTGGGCTGGAAACGTACTGGTCAAAAATTCCTCCGCCTCTCTGCCCTTTACACTATTACTATCTCAGTCTATACTAGGATAGTTGAAGTCTCCCATTATCATAATCTATAGTTCTTGCACCTCTCTGTAATTTCCCTGCAAATTTGCTCCTCTATATCCTTCCCACTAATGTAAGGAATCTTACAACACCAGGTTATAGTCCAACAGTTTTATTTGAAAATCACAAGCTTTCGGAGACTTTCTCCTTCGTCAGGTGAAGGAGAAAGCCTCCGAAAGCTTGTGATTTTCAAATAAAACTGTTGGACTATAACCTGGTGTTGTAAGATTCCTTAGATTTGTCCACCCCAGTCCATCACCGGCATCTCCACATCATTCCTTCCCACTGGTTGGTGGCCTATAGAATACACCCAGTAGTGTAATGGCACCTCTATAGTTTCTTATCTCTAACCAAATAGATTCTGTCCTTGACCCCTCCAGGACATCCTCTCTCTCCAGCACTGTAATATTCTCCTTAATCAATACTGCCACCCCCTCTCCTTTTTTTCCTTCCCTATCTTTCCTGAACACCTTGTATCCAGGAATATTTAGTACCCTTTTTTGAGCCATGTCTCCGTTATCGCCACAACATCATATTCCCATGTGGCTATTTGCGCCTGTAGCTCACCGACCTTGTTTACCACACTTCGTGTGTTTACACACATGCACTGCAAATCAGTCTTAGACTTTCTTGTACTCTCTCTCAGTCTAATCTCACCTAATACCATATTATTTCTTACTCTAGTGCTATCTTTCTCTCCCAATCTTTTGTGCACCTTGTTTCTCCTTTCTAATGCTACATCCTGGTGCCCATCCCCCTGCCAATTAGTTTAACCCCCCCCCCACAGCACTGGCTCCATCTGTCCATTCTCCACCCCTCTGTGTACAGTATTTCATTCATCCTCTATCCTTTTCCTGAGCTCCATCCCATCCCATGTCCCCATATTGTCATTCCAAAAGCCATGGCTGAATAGTTTCTCAGGATTCAACTTGTCAATAGCCTGAGGGATCTTGAAGCCTTCAGTCTCCTCTCTTCCAGTGTAAACTTAATACCAGCATTTCTCTAGTGTAATTTAAGACCCTTGGATTTTCGATGTGCCCTCAGGGACATTCTACAGTCAGCAGCAAAGATGAACAAAGTCCATCAGCAGTGAGCCATGAGTGATTAATAAAGGAATCCACCGCCTTACGCTCCAGCTCCAACCGGTCAGTGTTTACATCGCTCGTTCAGCCTCCCCAGCAACCAGTCAACATGTGCCTCCCTCCAAGTCCACTCAAACACACCAAGCAAAGCCATTCCCCTCACCCCCGCCCTCCTGCTCTCGCAGAATGCAGATGCATCTGTAACTGCTCCCATGCTAAAATGCTACTGTGAACAGGTGTCAGTGCTACAAGGCACTCAGGACTAACTGTGCACCAGCTCCACCAACCCTCAGCACCCATATTTCCATCAGAAGGTCCCGCACGAAAACTGACAGAACCAAGTCCGGGCGGCCGGGCTAAACTCGGCCGGGTGGCCGCATGCACTGAGCATTGGAAACATGTCTAGCGTCTCTTGCTCTGCACGCATACTTGCTCACTTTACTTTTTTTTTTAAAAAAGAAAATTAAAGCCATTCTTCTGATATATAAACAAATACTTCCATTAAAGGGATTTCTGTGCTTTACCTGAGGGCACACCTGCATGTAATAATCTTCAACAGAGAGAGATCGCTGAGGACAGGAAGTCAGAATCCTGGCAACGGTATCACATTTCCTCCAATCAGCAGCCGCTGCTTCTGCAGTTCCAGCTGTGAAGAGATAACGAAAACAGAAAGAGAAATGAAAGGGGGCCCTCGGCGCGGGGGGCCGGGCCCTCGGCGCGGGGGGCCGGGCCCTCGGCGCGGGGGGCCGGGCCCTCGGCGCGGGGGGCCGGGCCCTCGGCGCGGGGGGCCGGGCCCTCGGCGCGGGGGGCCGGGCCCTCGGCGCGGGGGGCCGGGCCCTCGGCGCGGGGGGCCGGGCCCTCGGCGCGGGGACCAACACACCTCTGAACTTGCAATATGTTGAAAGGTGGATTTCAGAGCACTGCTTGGGCTGGTGTAGGGCTTTATGTCAAACTGTCTAAACTGCTGCATTTGCTGCTGTGGGTTTCGGGCATCAAGGGGTATGGGGAGAGAGCAGGAATATGATATTGAGATAGAGGATCAGCCATGACCATAATGAATGGCGCAGCAGGCTCGAAGGGCCGAATGGCCTACTCCTGCTCCTATTTTCTATGTTTGTCCTGCTGTATCCCTCAGAGGCCCTGTTTAATGTCAGGACACTGATTAAAATTGGACAGTTGAGGTATGAGGTCCTGTTACAGTCACAGTGATTAGTTATAAAAACCACGTGTTACGTTAAATATAGTCGAGGGCCCCAGGCATTTAGGCGCATCCTAAGTCATCGTGTATAACAGTGTTCAGAGACCGGACCCTCTGTCCATGGAGAGAGGAATGGGGGAGGGGAGAGGAAGAGTGGAGCAAGAATTTAATTGTAGTACGAATGGTAAAGGCACCAGCAGCAATGAAAAGTGAGAAAGTTAAACCAGGTGTTTGAACAATTTACAAAGTAATTACAGAGTCAGTGCATAGCAGAACATCAAACAGCACACAGATAAAAGATCTTCCATTCTTAATCTTTCGATTAAACTGGTTTATCCGTTAATTCCTACACAATTTTAGCAAAATCTTGAGCTTGGCACAAGATATAAGGCCCCAAATAAGCTTCTCAGAAGCTTCAGAAGAAAGCCTTTTGGCATTTACCTGAAGGTGAACATTCCTGTGATGTACATTAACCATCAGATCCAGAGCCAGTTTACAGAGCCATGTCTCCACCAATTGAACTTAACAGACATACACACCCTCGGGCAGTAGTGGAGACGTCCATTGCCCTCAGCACACCTGGGTTAAGTCTGGGCTCCTGCTCCTAACTGCTAGTCAATCACCCCTTCAGCAAAGTGCATGCGCGTGACCGTCAGGAGGGTAAGATCAGATGCAGGAGTGATGAGCGCAGCGCCTCCTTCCTCCCTCCTCCCCTCACTCTCCCTCCTCCGCCCTCACTCCCTCCCTCCTCACCCCCTACCTCCACCACTGATGCATCATGGCTGCACTATCTACAGGATGCACTGCAGCAACTCGCCATGGATTCTTGGATATCATCTCCAAAACCCCCGATCTCTACCACCTAGAAGGACAAGGGCAGCAGGTGCATGGGAACACCCTCACCTGCAAGTTCCCCTCCCAGTCACACATCATCCTGACTTGGAAATATATCGGCCGTTCCTTCATCGTCGGTGGGTCAAAATCCTGGAACTCCCTCCCGAACCGCACCTTCACCACACGGACTGCAGCGGTTCAAGAAGGCGGCTCACCACCACCTACTCAAGGGGAAACTAAGGACGGGCAATAAATGCCAGCCTTGCCAACAACACCACCCACATCCTGAAGAATGATATATAAAAACCAACATGCAGCATCTTAAAAAAATGCTTGATACAGCCCAATAGCTGAACCAGCAGAGAACCATGGAAACACATCAGGTAGCTGGAAAAGCCAGAGGCTGAGTGAGAAGGTTCGGCCCTGCTCGTCATCAGACCACCTTCAGGATGCAGGTGAGATAACATTACAGTCCCTTCACTGCTGGACGCAGTGTAGCTCAAAACAGCAACTGGACGAGGAAAGGCCTGCTCCATTCTAGAGGGGAACCACAACATAGCAGCAGAGAGGAGAGACAAGATGCATAAAAAACTAGGAGGGACAAACAGCAACAAAATAAAGGATAGTGTAGAAAAGCAGACTAACGTGGTGTTGGAATGCATGTGTGTTAATGACAGGAGTGTCACAAATAAGGTTGATGAGCTGCAGGCACAAGTTGCCACATGGGGTTATGATATAGTGGCTGTAACAGAGACCTGGCTTAAATATGGGCTAAAATGGGAACTAAACATTCAGCTACAATAGGGAAGGAAAAAGAAAGGAGGGAGAATGGCAGTATTGATCAAGGATAATATTACAGTTCTACAGAGGGACGATACACTAGACAGTTCAAAGAGAATCTATTTGATTGAGTTAAGGGGCAGAAAAGGAGCTGTTACATTGCTGGGTGTTTACTATAGACCCCTGAATATTGAGAAGGAGATAGAGGAGCAAATCTGTCGGCAAATTTCAGAGAAATGTAAAAACAATAGAGCAGTAACAGTAGGGGACTTAATTCCCCAGACTGGGGAAATAAACAGTGTAAAGGGCAAGGTAGGTAAAAAGTAGATAAGTCACCCAGTCCGGATGGGATGCATCCTAGGTTGCTGAGGGAAGTAAGGTGGAAATTGCGGAGGTACTGGCCATAATCTTCCAAACATCCGTAGATACGGGGTTGGTGCCAGAGGACTGGAGAATTGCAAATGTTACACCCTTGTTCAAAAAAAGGTGTAAGGATAAACCCAGCAACAGTGGTGGGGAAGCTTTTAGATCTGATAATCCGGGACAGAATTAAGTCACTTGGACAAGCATAGATTGATTAGGGAAAGCCAGCATGGATTTGTTAAAGGCAAATCATGTTTAACTAACTTGATTGAGTTTTTTTGATGCGATAACAGAGAGGATTGATGTGAGCAATGCGGTTGATGTGGTGTATATGGACTTCCAAAAGGTTTTTTTAAATTCGTTCAAGGGATGTGGGTGTCGCTGGCATGGCCAGCATTTATTGCCCATCCCTAATTGCCCTCGAGAAGGTGTTTAATAAAGTGCCACATAATAGGTTTGTCATCAAAGTTGAAGCCCATGGAATAAAAGGGGCAGTATGGATACAAAATTGGCTAAGTTACAGGAAACAGAGAGCAGTGGTGAATGGTTGTTTTTCGGACTGGAGGGAGGTACACAGTGGTGTTAGAATCATAGAAAGTTACGGAACAGAAGGAGGCCATTCAGCCCATCACGTCCATGCTGGCAGGAAAAGAGCCATCCAGCTTAATCCCACTTTCCAGCACTTGGTCCGTAGTCTTGTAGGTTACAGCACTTCATAGAATCATAGAAGTTACAACATGGAAACAGGCCCTTCGGCCCAACATGTCCATGTCGCCCAGTTTATACCACTAAGCTAGTCCCAATTTCCTGCACTTGGCCCATATCCCTCTATACCCATTTTACCCATGTAACTGTCCAAATGCTTTTTAAAAGACAAAATTGTACCCGCCTCTACTACTGCCTCTGGCAGCTCGTTCCAGACACTCACCACCCTTTGAGTGAAAAAATTGCCCCTCTGGACCCTTTTGTATCTCTCCCCTCTCACCTTAAATCTATGCCCCCTCGTTATAGACTCCCCTACCTTTGGGAAAAGATTTTGACTATTTACCATATCTATGCCCCTCATTATTTTATAGACTTCTATAAGATCACCCCTAAACCTCCTACTCTCCAGGGAAAAAAGTCCCAGTCTGTCTAACCTCTCCCTATAAGTCAAACCATCAAGTCCCGGTAGCATCCTAGTAAATCTTTTCTGCACTCTTTCTAGTTTAATAATATCCTTTCTATAATAGGGTGACCAGAACTGTACACAGTATTCCAAGTGTGGCCTCACCAATGCCCTGTACAACTTCAACAAGACATCCCAACTCCTGGATTCAATCATAGAATCATAGAAGTTACAACATGGAAACAGGCCCTTCGGCCCAACATGTCCATGTCGCCCAGTTTATACCACTAAGCTAGTCCCAATTGCCTGCACTTGGCCCATACCCCTCTATACCCATCTTACCCATGTAACTGTCCAAATGCTTTTTAAAAGACAAAATTGTACCCGCCTCTACTACTGCCTCTGGCAGCTCGTTCCAGACACTCACCACCCTTTGAGTGAAAAAATTGCCCCTCTGGACCCTTTTGTATCTCTCCCCTCTCACCTTAAATCTATGACCAATGAAACCAAGCATGCCGGATGCCTTCTTCACCACCCTATCCACCTGTGACTCCACTTTCAAGGAGCTATGAACCTGTACTCCTAGATCTCTTTGTTCTATAACTCTCCCCAACGCCCTACCATTAACGGAGTAGGTCCTGGCCCGATTTGATCTACCAAAATGCATCACCTCACATTTATCTAAATTAAACTCCATCTGCCATTCATCGGCCCACTGGCCCAATTTATCAAGATCCCGTTGCAATCCTAGATAACCTTCTTCACTGTCCACAATGCCACCAATCTTGGTGTCATCTGCAAACTTACTAACCATGCCTCCTAAATTCTCATCCAAATCATTAATATAAATAACAAATAACAGCGGACCCAGCACCGATCCCTGAGGCACACCGCTGGACACAGGCATCCAGTTTGAAAAACAACCCTCTACAACCACCCTCTGTCTTCTGTCGTCAAGCCAATTTTGTATCCAATTGGCTACCTCACCTTGGATCCCATGAGATTTAACCTTATGTAACAACCTACCATGCGGTACCTTGTCAAAGGCTTTGCTGAAGTCCATGTAGACCACGTCTACTGCACAGCCCTCATCTATCTTCTTGGTTACCCCTTCAAAAAACTCAATCAAATTCGTGAGACATGATTTTCCTCTCACAAAACCATGCTGTCTATTCCTAATTAGTCCCTGCCTCTCCAAATGCCTGTAGATCCTGTCCCTCAGAATACCCTCTAACAACTTACCCACTATAGATGTCAGGCTCACCGGTCTGTAGTTCCCAGGCTTTTCCCTGCCACCCTTCTTAAACAAAGGCACAACATTTGCTACCCTCCAATCTTCAGGCACCTCCCCTGTAGCGGTGGATGATTCACACAAGTACTATTTAAGTGAGTTGAGCGTTTCTGCCTCTCCCACCCTTTCAGGCAGAGAGTTCCAGACCCCCATCACCCTCTGGATGAAAAAATTTCTCCTCAGCTCCCGTCTAATCCTTCTACCAATTACTTTAAATTTATGCCCCCTGGTCAACGGCCCCAATGCTAAGGGAAATAGGTCCTTCCTATCCACTCTATCAAGTCCCGTCATTATGTTATACACCTCCAATTAAATCTCCTCTCAGCTTCCTCTGTTCCAAAGAAAACAACCTCAGCCTATCCAATTTTTCCTCATAGCTAAAATTCTCCAGCCCTGGCAACATCCTCATGAATCTCCTCTGTACCCTCTCTAGTGCAATCACATCTTTCCTGTAATGTGGTGACCAGAACTGTACACAGTACTCAAGCTGTGGCCTAACCAGTGTTTTATACAGTTCCAGCATAACATCCCTGCTCTTATATTCTATGCCTTGGCTAATAAAGAAAGTATGCTGCATGCCTTTTTAACCACCTTATCTACCTGTCCTGCTACCTTCAGGGATCTGTGGACATGCACTCCAAGGTCCCTTTGTCCCTCTACTCCTCTCTGCATCCTCCCATTTATTGTGTACTCCCTTGCCTTGTTTGTCCTCCCCAAATGCATTACCTCACACTTCTCAGGATTGAATTCCATTTGCCACTTTTCTGCCCACCTGACCAGTCCATTGATATCTTCCTGCAGTCTACAGCTTTCCTCCTCACTATCAACCACACGGCCAAATTTTGTATCATCTGCAAACATCTTGATCAAGCCCCCCACATTCAAGTCCAAATCATTAATATATACCACAAAATGCAAGGGACCTAGTACTGAGCCTTGTAGGACCCCACTGGAAACAGCCTTCCAGTCGCAAAAACACCCGTCAACCATTACCCTTTGCTTGCTGCCACTGAGCCAATTTTGGATCCAACTAGCCACTTTCCCTTGAATCCCTCAGTCTTTTACTTTTTTGACCAGTCTGCCACGTGGGACCTTGTCAAAAGCCTTGCTAAATTCCATGTAGGCTATATCAAATGCATTACCCTTATCGACCCTCCTTGTTACCCCCTCAAAAAATTCAATTAAGTTAGTCAGACACGACCTTCCCTTAACAAATCCACACTGACTGTCCTTGATTAACCCATGCCTTTCTAAATGACGATTTCTGCTGTTCCTCAGAACCAATTCCAATAATTTGCTCACCACCGAGGTTAGACTGACTGACCTATAATTACTTGGTCTATCTCTTTCTCCCTTTGGAAACAATGGTACAATGTTATCAGTCCTCCAATCCTCCGGCACCACGCCTGTAGCCAGAGGATTGGAAAATGATGATCAGAGCCTCTGCTATTTCCTCCCTTGCTTCTCTTAGCAGCCTGGGATACATTTTACCTGGGCCTGGCAATTTATCTACTTTCCACAGGGGTCGGTATAAGGACCACTGCTTTTCTTGATATACATTAATGACTTGGACTTGGGTGTACATGGCAAAATTTCCAAATTTGCAGATGACACAAAACTTGGAAGTATAGTGAACAATGAGGAGGATAGTGATAGATTTCAAGGGGACATAAACAGGCTGGTGGAATGGGCGGACACGTGGCAGATGAAATTTAACTCAGAAAAGTGCAGTGATACATTTAGGTAGGAAGAACGAGGAGAGGCAATATAAACTAGAGCGTACAATTGCAAAAGGGGTGCAGGAACAGAGAAATCTGGGGGTACATGTGCACAAATCTTTGAAGGTGGCAGGACAGGTTGAGAAAGCGGTTAAAAAAGCATATGGGATCCTGGGCTTTATAAATAGAGGCATAGAGTACAAAAGTATGGAGGTTATGATGAATCTTCATAAAACACCAGTTCGGCCACAACTGGAGCAGTGTCCAGTTCTGGCCACCGCACTTTAGGAAGGATATGAAGGCCTTAGAGAGGGTGCAGAAAAGATTTACTAGAATGATTCCAGGGATGAAGGACCTCAGTTAAGTGGATAGACTGGAGAAGCTGGGGTTGTTCTCCCTAGAGCAGAGAAGGTTGAGAGGAGATTTGATAGAGGTATTCAAAATCATGAAGGGACTAGACAAAGTAGATAGAAACTGTTCCCATCACCATCCAGGACAAAGCAGCCCGCTTGATTGGCACCCCATCCACCACCCTAAACATTCACTCCCTTCACCACCGGCGCACTGTGGCTGCAGTGTGTACCATCCACAGGATGCACTGCAGCAACTCGCTAAGGCTTCTTCGACAGCACCTCCCAAACTCACGACCTCTACCACATAGAAGGACAAGGGCAGCAGGTACATGGGAACAACACCACCTGCATGTACTCCTCCAAGTCATACACCATCCTGACTTGGAACTATATCACCGTTCCTTCATCGTCGCTGGGTCAAAATCCTGGAACTCCTGCCTAACAGCACTGTGGGAGAACCTTCACCACACGGACTGCAGTGCATCAAGAAGGCGGCTCACCACCACCTTCTCGAGGGCAATTAGGGATGGGCAATAAATGCCGGCCTCGCCAGCGGCACGCACATCCCATGAACGAATTTTTAAAAATTGGCAGAAGGGTCAAGAACCAAAGGACATAGATTTAATGTGATTGGCAAAAGAACCAAAGACGACATGAGGAAAAATTTTTTTTACACAGTGAGTGGTTATGATCGGGAATGCACTGCCTGATGGGGGTGGTGGAGGCAGATTCAATTATGGCTTTCAAAAGGGAATTAGATAAGTACTTGAAGGGAAAAAATTTGCAGGGCTACGGGGAAAGGGCGGGGGAGTGGGACTAGCTGGATTGCTCTTGCAGAGAGCCGGCACGGACTCTTTCCATGCTGTAACCATTCTATGATACTGTTCTATTCCTTTCTCCGACATGTGCTTATCTAACTTCAACATTAACGCATCAATGCTATTTGCTTCAACTACTCATTGTGGTTGCAAGTTCAACGTTTTTACCACTCTTTGGGTAAAGAAGTTTCTCCTGAATTCGCTATTGGATTTATTAGCGACTATTTAAATTTACGACCTCTAGTTTTGGACTCCCTCGCAAGTGGAAACATTTTCGCTACATCTACCCTATCAATCCCTTTCATTATCTTAAAGACCTGTGTCAGGTCACCCCTCAGCCTTAGAATCTCAGAATCATTACAGCACAGAAGGAGGCCATGATTAAAACTGAAAGGGGTGTGCGTGGGGGGAGGGGGGGAATGAGAGAGAGAGATCTATGATTTATAAAAATTTTGTAAACACTTAGTGACAGCCCTACATCCTAATGTTTTATGTTCCACAGAACCACAGGATGTTGAATATCGAATCCACAACCTGAGCTTGGAGACTGATGCCCCAAACACTGCAGGTTAAACCCTCCCTCACCACACGCCCAGCATCGAGCCTGCAGGGACAGCCTCAGCCTGATTGCTTACCTCCAGCTCCTTCCACTATTCCTCTGACCACCGCCTGGACACCATGAGGCTTCATCAGTCTCTCCGACAGCAGCTGACCGCACAGATGGCGTAGCCATGGCGGGGCCTGTGGGAGAGTCTGTGCTTTCCCGCCCCTGGCAGAGGTCACCTGCAAACAAAGAAAGCTCATCAATGTACCAAAAACACACGACAAGCAGTCAGATCGCACCCACCAAGCTGGTTCCACAGGGAGGTGCTAACGGCCCTCCGCCTCCCCCGCCAAACCCCCCATCGCCTCCCCCCCAATGGCCCCCGTGGCCCTCCTCCCGACAGCCCCCACCCCAGCGACCCTCTGCCGCCCAGACTCATGTCACTACTCCTGTCTGAATCTCTCCTATCAGGTTTCCGTTCCTGCTACAAACCGAAACTATCCTAATCCAAGTCACAAAAGGCATTGTGTGTGACCGTGATGAATTATCCCAGCTCGATGTCTCTACAGCCTTGGACACTCTCCTTTCCAACACCTCTTCCCTCTTGTCCAGCACGGTGAGACTGTCAAACTGCAGCCAGAGCATCTCGACAAATGGCTACTCCTCCCGCCCCATACCATTACCTCCAGCGTCTCTCAAGGATCAATCCTTGGACCCCCACCCCTCCTTCCTCGTCTATGTGCCGCACCTTGGCAACATTATCTGCAGACATACCATCAGTTTCCACATGTACACTATCGATACCCAGCTCTACCTCTCTCGACCCGTCCCTACCTCTGTGCTGTCAGTCCCAGATGGGCTGCAATTCCCTGCAGTTACACTTCGGGGAGCCTGAAGTCATTGTCTTGTGGAAGGAGTTACACATTAGGGCCAGGTACACAGGGGCAGACACATTACCTGCTTCGCTCCTCCCTGCAGGATTAGCAACTCCTTGACGACAATCGGCTGATACACTCGATCCAGCAGGTTCCGCAGAGCCTCCCGACAGCTCAGCTGCTCTTCACTGGTGAGACCCTGTCAGAGACACACACGTTACACAAAACGACGGACTGTCCCCCTCGATCAGATAGACTCGACACAGAGAAGCTCATTTGAGAAAAGGCAACTAACCTCAAAGTAATCACCTGGTAAATGGGCTCAATTTTCTGGAGTCAGTAAAACAATCCCTAAATTGTCTCTTTAAATTGAGGGAGGAACAGGATTGTGTGGATACAGTCTGCTCTTCCCTTGAGCAGGGAAGCTAGGAGAGTGAGATGATCTGTCCACTACCCAGCCGGCCGCAGTTTGAATGTATGAATCATTGTAAGGAGGAGGCTGTGGCGAGGTTTACTGGCTGGTTAGTTCATGCAGACTGATGGGCTCCAGGATAAGGCAGCAGCAAGTCAGAACCCACCCAACTGCTCTTTGTGAAGGCTCGAGCTGTGCCTGGGATTCAGGTATATGGGCGTTACCAGCTTCTGATACCTCGCCCAAGGGCCATTCTCCAGGTGTGAGCCTGGACAATGAGTGTCAACATGCGGCTCCACCCGAGAGGCGTCACAGCGGATCCTGCTCCTGCCCTCGCTAGACAGCAGTGATCAGCAGCTGGAACCCCAGCCCTGGGCACTGCAGCTAATTGCCAGCCCAGCTGAGCTCACCCACTGAGCACAGATTGGGGATTGAATGGCTCTATACAGCTCAGTACAACCCCCAGGGCCTCACCCACAGAGCCTCGAATAGAAAACTAAAAGCTGCAGATCCCGGAAACACAGGAAATGATTGAGTATCTGGGGAGAGAGTACAGATCTGCACAAACCAGCCAAGAGGATGTGTTTCTGCAGACGCTGTCTAGCAATCTCTCTCTCCTGCAGAAGCTCAGAACCTCTACCACCTAGAAGGACAAGGGTAGCTGGCACATGGGAACAACACCACCTGCACGTTCCCCTCCAAGTGACACACCATCCCAACTTGGAAATATATCGCCGTTCCTTCATCGTCACTGGGTCAAAATCCTGGAACTCCCTTCCTAACAGCACTGTGGGAGAACCTTCACCACACAGACTGCAGCGGTTCAAGAAGGCAGCTCACCACCACCTTCTCAAGGGCAATTAGGGATGGGCAATAAATGCCGGCCTTGCCAGCGACGCCCACATCCCATGAACGAATGAAAAATAAAATCACGTCTCGGGCCAGTCGAGCTGTTCAGTCCCCTGCTCGCTCCATGAATGCTGACTGACAGGATTCGCAGCCGGATAATAATCTTCCCCTCGGACCCCCGATAGGCCTCTCAGGGGCTCTGGGGTCTGTTTGTGTTCTATTGTTTTGTTTATAGAAATGAAGCTCAGGTCCTACAAACGCTCTGTACCTAGAACTCCAGGCAGGTGCCGATTACCTTTCAGTTGGTATTGGTTACTGTACCTTCTGCGTCTCTATGTCTCCTCGTGAGCCCTTCTCTGACACCGATCTCCTCTGACATTTGTTTGGAGAATACCCCAGTTGGCAAAGGCCTGCAATCAGATCACCAAGGTACGTGGTGAGCACCAGGCTCTCTAAGGAAGGATGCTGAGCAACGTCGAGAAGCACCAGGGTGGTGGTGAGCAGCCGGAACATTCTGCTGGGGGACACCAAGCGACAAACCACCTTTTCAATCATCGCTGCAAAATCCGATCTACGGCTGAGAGGAATTCCGACCCCTGGCAGGAGGGATGGGCAGATCCCGAGAGTGACGATAAACTGCAGCACACACTGGACCGTTTTCTGTTGCGAGATACTGAGGGTGTCAGGAGGTAGTGCAGGTGCACACTCAGGGGTCTTTGGGTTTGGTGTTGGGGGCACGAACTGTGCTAACAGCTCAACCATTGCCTGCTTCAAACACAAGAGGAGCACCAGGGCCTCGGAAACAAAACTCCACACGACGTCGTCCCACCTCACCGGCCATGCCAACCGCGACAGCACGCACTCCCTCAGCTGCTTCAAACCCACCCAGCCAGGATCCTGCCTGAGCTTCTCCTGCAGGAGAGAGAGATTGCTAGACAGCGTCTGCAGCAGCACATCCTCTCGGCTGGTTTGTGCCGAGAATAGGCACACTTCTGAAAAAAATAAAAACAAAATGCATCAGCAGCAGGATTAGACTAGTTGAATTACTGGGCTGGTGTTTGCTCGAAACTGGATCGCTCTGCCCCACAGATGGCCACGTGTCCAATGCAAAGAAAGAGCAAGCTTGCATTCGTACAGCATTATTAAAGCCCTTCAGTCAGTGAAGTATTGTAAAGTGTACTCACTGCAGGCAAAGACGGCAGCCTATTTGCGAACAGCAAATTCCCACAAACAGCAGTGAGATAAATGGCCAGATATTCTGTTTTGGTGATGTTGGCCGAGGGAGAAACATTACATGGAATGTACAGCAAAGAAATCAGCCATTTGCCTCAACAGGTCCATGCCGGTGTTTATTCTCCACACGAGCCTCCTCCCTCCCTACTTCATCTCACCCTATCAGCATATCCTTCTATTCTTTTCCCCATCATGTGTCACTGGCTTCCCCTTAAATTCATTTATGCGTTTAATGTGTGTCTAGTAATAAAAAAGGGTGATTCTGCAACCATGTACTACCAGGCAGACTGGATCAGAGAATCAGGGCTGCAATACTGCCCAATCTCCAACCCGGGCTATCTGCATCAATTAAGTACTTTTTTGAAATGTAATCGCTATTCATAGTAGGTGCAGCACAGGAGGCGGCCATCCTGCCCAACATGTCTGTGCCAGCTCTTTGAAAGAGCAATCCAGTTACTCCCATTCGCCTGCTCTTTCCTCGTAGCCTTGCAAATTTTTCCATTCAAGTATTTATCTAATTCCCTTTTGAAAGTTACTATTGAATCTGCTTCCACCGCCCTTTCAGGCAGCGCATTCCAGGTCGTAAAAAAATGTTTCCTCATGTCACCTCTGGCTCTTTTGCCAATCACCTTAAATCTGAGTCTTCTGGTTACTGACCCTATTGCTGTTGGTCAAAACATCGGCCGAACTCCCCTCCTCTTCTTCCAATAGTGCCACAGGGTCCTTAGCAGGCATTTGGGCCCTCGGTTTAAATCCACATGACCGCCTCAGCCCCAAGTCTACATAACACCCGCACCACCAATCCATATAACCGCACCCCCCCAGTCCACATAATCACCCATTCCCCCGATCTACATAACCGCACCCCCCCCAGTCCATATATCCGCACCCCCCCAGTCCATATATCCGCACCCCCCCCCAGTCCATATATCCGCACCCCCCCCAGTCCATATATCCGCACCCCACCCCGTCCATATACCCGCACCCCCCCCAGTCCATATACCCGCACCCCCCCCAGTCCATATACCCGCACCCCCCCCAGTCCATATACCCGCACCCCCCCCAGTCCATATACCCGCACCCCCCCCAGTCCATATACCCGCACCCCCCCGTCCATATACCCGCAACCCCCCCGTCCATATACCCGCAACCCCCCCCCGTCCATATACCCGCACCCCCCCCAGTCCATATACCCGCACCCCCCCCCAGTCCATATACCCGCACCCCCCCCCCAGTCCATATACCCGCACCCCCCCCAGTCCATATACCCGCACCCCCCCCCAGTCCATATACCCGCGCCCCCCCCCCCCCCAGTCCATATACCCGCACCCCCCCCCCCCAGTCCATATACCCGCACCCCCCCCAGTCCATATACCCGCACACCCTCCCCTCAGACTATATAACCGCACCCTGATCCATGTAACCGCCCCCCAACCTGGTATATATAACCGTCCCTCCCCCCAGGTACAACAACAACTTGCATTTATACAACGACTTTAACATAGTAAAACGTCCCAAGGCGCTTCACAGGAGTGAATATCAAACAAAATTTGACACTGAGCCACATAAGGTGATATTAGGACAGGTGACCAAAAGCTTGGTCAAAGAGGTAGGTTTTAAGGAGCATCTTAAAGGAGGAGAGAGAGGCAGAGAGGTTTAGGGAGGGAATTCCAGAGCTTAGGGCCGAGGCAGCTGAAGGCACGGCCGCCAATGGTGGAGCGATTAAAATCGGGGATGTGCAAGAGGCCAGAATTGGAGGAGTGCAGAGATCTTGGAGGAGGTTACAGAGGTAGGGAGGGGTGAGGCCATGGAAGGATTTGAAAACAAGGATGAGAATTTTAAATCGAGGCGTTCCCGGACCGGGAGCCAATGTAGGTCAGTGAGCACAGGGGGTGATGGGAGAACGGGACTTGGTGCGAGTTAGGATACGGGCAGCAGGGTTTTGGATGAGCTCAAGTTTATGGAGGGTGGAAGATGGGAGGCCGGCCAGGAGAGCATTGGAATAGTCCAGTCTGGAGGTAACAAAGGCACGGATGAGGGTTCCAGCAGCAGATGAGCTGAGGCAGGGCGGAGACGGGCGATGTTACAGAGGTGGAAGGAGGCGGTCTTGGTGATGGAGCGGATATCGGGTCCGAAGCTCATCTCAGAGTCACCAAGATAGATATCATGATGTGGAGATGCCGGTGATGGACTGGGGTTGACAATTGTAAACAATTTTACAACACCAAGTTATAGTCCAGCAATTTTATTTTAAATTCACAAGCTTTCGGAGACTTCCTCCTTCCTCAGGTAAATGTTTCAGGAGCTCCTTGAAGCCTACGCATTTATACATATAGAACAATACATGGTGTTTACAGACTGCCCCTGCAACTGCCCGTTGCCAAGGCAATCACCGTGTTCAGACAGAGAGGTGTCACCTGCAGAACCCCCGAATACACATTCAACAAAAAAACAAACAGGGAAAAAAAAAAAGAGAAAAAAAACAGAGAGAGGCAGAAACATCCGGAAGGCAGAGAGAGCCAGCAAATGACCCATTATATTAAAAACAGATAACATTTGTTCGCTGGTGGGGTAACGTGTAGCGTGACATGAACCCAAGATCCCGGTTGAGGCCGTCCTCATGGGTGCGGAACTTGGCTATCAATTTCTGCTCGACGATTTTGCGTTGTCGTGTGTCTCGAAGGCCGCCTTGGAGTACGCTTACCTGAAGGTCGGTGGATGAATGTCCATGACTGCTGAAGTGTTCCCCGACTGGGAGGGAACCCTCCTGTTTGGTGATTGTTGCGCGGTGTCCGTTCATCCGTTGTCGCAGCGTCTGCATGGTCACGCCAATGTACCATGCTCTGGGGCATCCTTTCCTGCAACGTATGAGGTAGACAACGTTGGCCGAGTCACAGGAGTATGAACCATGCACCTGGTGGGTGGTGTCCTCTCGTGTGATGGTGGTATCTGTGTCGATGATCTGGCATGTCTTGCAGAGGTTACCGTGGCAGGGTTGTGTGGCGTCGTGGACGCTGTTCTCTTGAAAGCTAGGTAATTTGCTGCGAATGATGGTCTGTTTGAGGTTGGGTGGCTGTTTAAAGGCGAGTAGTGGAGGTGTGGGGATGGCCATAGCGAGGTGTTTGTCCTCATTGATGACATGTTGAAGGCTGCGGAGAACATGGCGTAGTTTCTCCGCTCCGGGGAAGTACTGGACGACGAAGGGTACTCTGTTGGTTGCGTCCCGTGTTAGTCTCCTGAGGAGGTCTATGCGATTTTTTGCTGTGGCCCGTCGGAACTGTCGATCGATGAGTCGAGCGTCATATCCCGTTCTTACTAGGGCGTCTTTCAGCGTCTGTAGGTGTCCATCGCGTTCCTCCTCGTCTGAGCAGACCCTGTGTATTCGCAGGGCCTGTCCATAGGGGATGGCCTCTTTGACGTGGTTAGGGTGGAAGCTGGAAAAGTAGAGCATCGTGAGGTTGTCCGTGGGCTTGCGGTAGAGTGAGGTGCTGAGGTGCCCGTCTTTGATGGAGATTCGTGTGTCCAAGAAAGAAACTGATTCTGAGGAGTAGTCCATGGTGAGCTTGATGGTGGGATGGAACTTGTTGATGTTATTGTGTAGTCTCTTTAGTGATTCCTTGCCGTGGGTCCATAGAAAGAAAATGTCGTCGATGTATCTGGTGTATAGTGTTGGTTGGAGGTCTTGTGCAGTGAAGAAGTCCTGCTCGAACTTGTGAATGAAAATGTTGGCGTATTGGGGTGCGAATTTGGTCCCCATGGCTGTTCCGTGTGTTTGGGTAAAGAACTGGTTATCGAAGGTGAAGACATTGTGATCCAGGATGAAGCGGATGAGTTGTAGGATGGCTTCCGGAGATTGTCTGTTGTTGGTGTTGAGTATTGATGCTGTCGCAGCGATGCCGTCATCGTGGGGGATACTGGTGTAGAGTGCCGAGATGTCCATCGTGGTGAGAAGTGTTCCTGGTTCAACTGGTCCGTGGGTGCTGAGTTTTTGTAGGAAGTCTGTAGTGTCGCGACAGAAGCTGGGGGTTCCCTGTACGATGGGTTTCAGGATGCCCTCGATGTATCCAGAGAGGTTCTCACACAGGGTTCCGTTGCCTGATACGATAGGACGTCCGGGTGTGTTGGCTTTGTGTATCTTTGGGAGGCAGTAGAAGTCTCCCACGCGGGGATTACGTGGGATGAGAGTGCGCAGGATGCTTTGAAGGTCTGGATCGAAGGTCTTGATCAGTTTGTTGAGCTGGTGGGTGTGTTCTTTGGTCGGATCTGCGGGTAACCGTCTGTAGTGTTCCTGGTTGTCCAGTTGTCGGTATGCTTCTTTGCAATAGTCTGTTCTGT
Organism: Heptranchias perlo; assembly: GCF_035084215.1. Taxonomy (NCBI): domain Eukaryota; kingdom Metazoa; phylum Chordata; class Chondrichthyes; order Hexanchiformes; family Hexanchidae; genus Heptranchias; species Heptranchias perlo. The sequence goes on along the minus strand of NC_090340.1, from coordinate 65,723,043 downwards.
TCTGTATGACTATGGCTCCTCCTTTGTCCGCTGGTTTGATGACGATGTTGCGGTTGGTCTTGAGAGCGTTGATGGCGTTGCGTTGTGCTCGGGTGACATTCTGGACTGTCTTCTGAGTGCGGCTGATGAATCTGGCATTGACGCATTTCCTGACAGCTTGAGCATACATGTCCAGCTGAGGGCAGCGACCCTCCGGAGGAGTCCAGTTTGACTCTTTCCTCTTCGGTTGCTGTACCGCGGATCCCTCTGTCTGCTGTTCCGGATCGTCGATTGTCTCATTGGGTTCGCTGCTGAAATCTTGGGGTTTGTGGTAGAATTCCCGGAGCCTCATTCTCCTGATGAATTCCTCTGTGTCCGTCGCGAGACTAGTGGGGTCCATTTTGGTAGTGGGGCAGAAATTGAGCCCTCGGCTGAGAACTTCGATTTCGTCTGGTTGAAGGGTGTGGTCGGATAAATTGACAATAGACTTCCCTGTGGTTGCAACCGTGGTACCAGGGGAAGCTTGGTCGTTGCTGGTGGTGATGCCGAGTTTCTCAAGCTTCCTGCTCTTGGAGGGTCGCTGCCCTCAGCTGGACATGTATGCTCAAGCTGTCAGGAAATGCGTCAATGCCAGATTCATCAGCCGCACTCAGAAGACAGTCCAGAATGTCACCCGAGCACAACGCAACGCCATCAACGCTCTCAAGACCAACCGCAACATCGTCATCAAACCAGCGGACAAAGGAGGAGCCATAGTCATACAGAACAGAACAGACTATTGCAAAGAAGCATACCGACAACTGGGCAACCAGGAACACTACAGACGGTTACCCGCAGATCCGACCAAAGAACACACCCACCAGCTCAACAAACTGATCAAGACCTTCGATCCAGACCTTCAAAGCATCCTACGCACTCTCATCCCACGTAATCCCCACGTGGGAGACTTCTACTGCCTCCCAAAGATACACAAAGCCAACACACCCGGACGTCCCATCGTATCAGGCAACGGAACCCTGTGTGAGAACCTCTCTGGATACATCGAGGGCATCCTGAAACCCATCGTACAGGGAACCCCCAGCTTCTGTCGCGACACTACAGACTTCCTACAAAAACTCAGTACCCACGGACCAGTTGAACCAGGAACACTTCTCACCACGATGGACGTCTCGGCACTATACACCAGTATCCCCCACGATGACGGCATCGCTGCGACAGCATCAATACTCAACACCAACAACAGACAATCTCCGGAAGCCATCCTACAACTCATCCGCTTCATCCTGGATCACAATGTCTTCACCTTCGATAACCAGTTCTTTACCCAAACACACGGAACAGCCATGGGGACCAAATTCGCACCCCAATACGCCAACATTTTCATGCACAAGTTCGAGCAGGACTTCTTCACTGCACAAGACCTCCAACCAACACTATACACCAGATACATCGACGACATTTTCTTTCTATGGACCCACGGCAAGGAATCACTAAAGAGACTACACGATAACATCAACAAGTTCCATCCCACCATCAAGCTCACCATGGACTACTCCTCAGAATCAGTTTCTTTCTTGGACACACGAATCTCCATCAAAGACGGGCACCTCAGCACCTCACTCTACCGCAAGCCCGCGGACAACCTCACGATGCTCCACTTTTCCAGCTTCCACCCTAACCACGTCAAAGAGGCCATCCCCTATGGACAGGCCCTGCGAATACACAGGGTCTGCTCAGACGAGGAGGAACGCGATGGACACCTACAGACGCTGAAAGACGCCCTAGTAAGAACGGGATATGACGCTCGACTCATCGATCGACAGTTCCGACGGGCCACAGCAAAAAATCGCATAGACCTCCTCAGGAGACTAACACGGGACGCAACCAACAGAGTACCCTTCGTCGTCCAGTACTTCCCCGGAGCGGAGAAACTACGCCATGTTCTCCGCAGCCTTCAACATGTCATCAATGAGGACAAACACCTCGCTATGGCCATCCCCACAACTCGCCTTTAAACAGCCACCCAACCTCAAACAGACCATCGTTCGCAGCAAATTACCCAGCTTTCAAGAGAACAGCGTCCACGACGCCACACAACCCTGCCACGGTAACCTCTGCAAGACATGCCAGATCATCGACACAGATACCACCATCACACGAGAGGACACCACCCACCAGGTGCATGGTTCATACTCCTGTGACTCGGCCAACGTTGTCTACCTCATACGTTGCAGGAAAGGATGCCCCAGAGCATGGTACATTGGCGAGACCATGCAGACGCTGCGACAACGGATGAACGGACACCGCGCAACAATCGCCAAACAGGAGGGTTCCCTCCCAGTCGGGGAACACTTCAGCAGTCATGGACATTCATCCACCGACCTTCGGGTAAGCATACTCCAAGGCGGCCTTCGAGACACACGACAACGCAAAATCGTCGAGCAGAAATTGACAGCCAAGTTCCGCACCCATGAGGACGGCCTCAACCGGGATCTTGGGTTCATGTCACGCTACACGTTACCCCACCAGCGAACAAATGTTATCTGTTTTTAATATAATGGGTCATTTGCTGGCTCTCTCTGCCTTCCGGATGTTTCTGCCTCTCTCTGTTTTTTTTCTCTGTTTTTTTTTCCCTGTTTGTTTTTTTGTTGAATGTGTATTCGGGGGTTCTGCAGGTGACACCTCTCTGTCTGAACACGGTGATTGCCTTGGCAACGGGCAGTTGCAGGGGCAGTCTGTAAACACCATGTATTGTTCTATATGTATAAATGCGTAGGCTTCAAGGAGCTCCTGAAACATTTACCTGAGGAAGGAGGAAGTCTCCGAAAGCTTGTGAATTTAAAATAAAATTGCTGGACTATAACTTGGTGTTGTAAAATTGTTTACAAAAGATAGATATCGGTCTGGTTCAGCCTCAGACAGTGGCCAGGGAGAGGGACGGAGTCGGTGACGAGGGGACGGAGTCGGTGACGAGGGGACGGAGTCGGTGACGAGGGGACGGAGTCGGTGACGAGGGGACGGAGTCGGTGACGAGGGGACGGAGTCGGTGACGAGGGGACGGAGTCGGTGACGAGGGACTGAAGACAGTAGCTTCAGTCTTCCCAAACTTAGTTGGAGAAAATTTTTGCTCATCCACCTTACCCAACCCCAACTGCTCTGCCCGCCCGCACCTTACCCAATCCCCCCTCCGCCGCCCCCCCCGGGCCCGCACCTTACCCAATCCCCCCTCCGCCGCCCCCCCCCGGGCCCGCACCTTACCCAATCCCCCCTCCCCCCCCGGGCCCGCACCTCACCCAATCCCCCCTCCCCCCCCGGGCCCGCACCTCACCCAATCCCCCCGCCCCGGGCCCGCACCTCACCCAATCCCCCCCCCCCCCCCGGGCCCGCACCTTACCCAATCCCCCCTCCCCCCCCGGGCCCGCACCTTACCCAATCCCCCCGCCCCGGGCCCGCACCTCACCCAATCCCCTCCGCCCCGGGCCCGCACCTCACCCAATCCCCTCCGCCCCGGGCCCGCACCTTACCCAATCCCCCCGCCCCGGCCCTGGACCTTTCTCCCCCGGCCCTTACCCGCCGGCGCTGTCAGCTCCCTCAGTGCCTCCGTCACCGTCCTCAAACTCACCGCCATGACCGGCACTACTGCGCCTGCGCACACCGGATGCCGCGCTCAGGCCGGCCCCCGCATCACTGCGCCTGCGCTAGCGGCTGGGCGGGAATCCGCGCGAGACCGTTTTGCCGTTTTTGGTAAAGTCAGTGGAGCCGCCGCCATCTTAGTAATGGAGCATTCACAGCAGGACAAGGTCAGCAACAAACATGTGGCAGGAGCCTCTTTCAGCATGACCTTTCGTGAAGGATCTCAGGAAAGCTAAGGTCCTCAGCAAGGCAAACCTTCGGTAAATCTGCACTCAAGTGAAAGGACCTGAACCTGGTGATGTTGTTATCCAGGTAACTCCAGGAACTGGAGGAGGCCATTCAGCCCCTCGAGCCTGTTCCACCATTCAATTAGATCATGCCTGACCTGTATCTTAACTCTTTACCCGCCTTCATTCCGTAGCCTGTAATACCCTTGCCTAACAAAACTTTATCAATCTCAGTTTTGAAATTTTCAATTGACCCCAGCCTCAAACAGCTTTTTTGGGAGAGAGTTCCAGATTTCCACTCCCCTTTGTGTGAAGAAGTGCTTTCTGACATCACCCCTGAACAGCCTAGCTCTAATTTAAAGGTTATGCCCCCTTCTTCTGGACTCCCCCACCGGAAGAAATAGGGTAGAAAGAGAGAAACTATCAACTCATTTAATCATCTTAAACACCTCAATTGGATCACCCCTTAATCTACACTCAAGGGAACACAAACCTAGTCGCTGCAACCTGTTGTCGTAATTTAACCCTTTAATCCCTGGTATCATTTTGGTGAATCTGCGCTGCACCTCCTCCACGGCCAATATATCCTTCCTGAGGTGCGATAGCCAGAACTGAATGCAATACTCTGGTACAGGCAGCTGTCATAATGCTCTACGAACACAAATCTCAGGGTGCGGTGCACTCTTCACAATAAGCCTGACAAAGACTGAACAAGCATGGCATTGAGTTCTTTGCCATCAGCAAGCTTGTAGCATAATTGTACTCAATAAGAAACCTTTAATTAACTGCTTTTTAGCAGCAGTTTGTTTGCTCGTATTGCAGTAAAATGACCAGGAGGCATAAGTGGTTCAAGAGACTTGTCCTTGATGATTCAGAGTAAAATTACACTATTCTTTGTGTTTCAACTTGTTGAATGTAACCATTAAAATAGGAGGTTCAAAGACAAGTAAGCTATCTATGGTCAGTAATACTTGCAGGGAGAGATTAGGAAAAAGAACTTTATACAGAAGGTTGTGTTGTGGGAAAGGGGGGTTCCATTTCATGGAACACTGACGCTAGTACTGGGACAGGAAGGAGCTGCACCGTTGGGAAGGGCTCCTCCCGAACCGGGCTGGGACCGGGGTCCGAGCAGAAAGGATAAATAGGGCGGTCGCAAGGACTTTAAACTAGTAAATGGGGAGACTCAGGTGGAAAAGGTAGAATAAATAATAATTCTAAAACAAACGAAAAGGAAGAAAGGAGAGTAATAGTCAGAAATTATGCTTTAGGCACTGCAGTTAAAAGGGAAAAATAAAAGATATAAAGTAATTACATCAGGAGAGAGAAATAAGAAATGTGAGAAAAACATTAGAGCAGAAGGACAGGTTAGGGTGTGTGGTCCAAATAAGCGTTCTTTATACAAACACACAGTGTATAAGCAACAAATTGAATGAATTGCAGATGCAAATTCAACTTAGAGGGTATGACATGGTAGCCAATACTGAGACATGGCTGCAAGATGGTCAGGACTGGGAACTGAATATACCAGGTTATAAGGTCTACAGGAAGGATAGGGAAACTGGTAGAGGGGGAAGAGTAGCCTTAGTGATTAAGCATGAAATTACTTCAATGATAAGAGAGGATAAAACGAGAGGTAAACAGGCAGTGGAGACTTTATGAAACATAGGAACAGGAGTAGGCCATTCAGCCCCTCGTGCCTGCTCCGCCATTTGATAAGATCATGGCTGATCTGTGATCTAACTCCATATACCTGCCTTTGGCCCATATCCCTTAATACCTTTGGTTGCCAAAAAGTTATCTATCTCAGATTTAAATTTAGCAATTGAGCTAGTATCAATTGCCATTTACGGAAGAGAGTTCCAAACTTCTACAACCCTTTGTGTGCAGAAATGTTTTCTAATCTCACTCCTGAAAGGTCTGGCTCTAATTTTTTGGACTGTGCCCCCTACTCCTAAAATCCCCAACCAGCGGAAATAGTTTCTCTCTATCCAGTGGGAGTTGTGTATAGGCCCCCTGGTAGCAGCTGTGAAGTGGCAGAATGTATAAATGCAGAGATTAGGCAAGCATGTAGCAAAGGCAGAGTGGTTTTAATGGGGAATTTTAACTTTCATATTGATTGGGATAAGCAAACGAGCTCATGTCAGAAAGGTAGTGAATTTCTTGAGTGTGTTCAGGACAGCTTGCTGCAACAATTTGTTTTAGAACCAACAAGGGGGAAGGCTGTATTAGATTTAATAATGTAAGGAATCTTACAACACCAGGTCATAGTCCAACAGTTTTATTTGAAAATCACAAGCTTTCGGAGGCTTTCTCCTTCGTCAGGTGAGTGTCGGGTTCCTTGAAAATTACCGCATATATAGTCACAGAACAATGCCTGGTGATTATAGATAATCTTTCCAACTGCCCGTTATCAAGGCCATCAAATGAATTGAATAGTGTTCAGACAGAGAAACATTAGATGCCAGACTACTGAATATACAAACGGCCAGAACCAAAGACAGAGAGGGAGAGAGAGAGAGAAACATCCGAAAGGAAGAGAAAGAGAGAGAATGACCAGTTGTATTAAAAACAGATAACTTTTTTTTTCCGCTGGTGGGGTTACGTGTAGCGCGACATGAACCCAAGATCCCGGTTGAGGCCGTCCTCATGGGTGCGGAACTTGGCTACCAATTTCTGCTCGATGATTTTGCGTTGTCTTGTGTCTCGAAGGCCGCCTTGGAGAACACTTACCCGAAGATCGGTGGCTGAATGACCTTGACTGCTGAAGTGTTCCCCGACTGGGAGGGAACCCTCCTGTCTGGCGATTGTTGCGCGGTGTCCATTCATCTGTTGTCGCAGTGTCTGCATGGTCTCGCCAATGTACCATGCTCCGGGGCATCCTTTCCTGCAACGTATGAGGTAGACAACGTTGGCCGAGTCACAGGAGTATGAACCATGTACCTGGTGGGTGGTGTCCTCTCGTGTGATGGTGGTATCTGTGTCGATGATCTGGCATGTCTTGCAGAGGTTGCCGTGGCAGGGTTGTGTGGTGTCATGGACGCTGTTCTCCTGAAAGCTGAGTAATTTGCTGCGAACGATGGACTGTTTGAGGTTGGGTGGCTGTTTGAAGGCGAGTAGTGGAGGTGTGGGGATGGCCTTAGCGAGGTGTTCGTCGTCATCGATGACATGTTGAAGGCTGCGGAGAACATGGCGAAGTTTCTCCGCTCCGGGGAAGTACTGGACGACGAAGGGTACTTTGTTGGTTGCGTCCCGTGTTTGTCTTCTGAGGAGGTCTATGCGATTTTTCGCTGTGGCCCGTCGGAACTGTCGATCGACGAGTCGAGCATCATATCCCGTTCTTGCGAGGGCGTCTTTCAGCGTCTGTAGGTGTCCATCGCGTTCCTCCTCGTCTGAGCAGATCCTGTGTATTTGCAGGGCCTGTCCATAGGGGATGGCCTCTTTGACGTGGTTCGGGTGGAAGCTGGAGAAGTGGAGCATCGTGAGGTTGTCCGTGGGCTTGCGGTAGAGTGAGGTGCTGAGGTGCCCATCTTTGATGGAGATTCGTGTGTCCAAGAAAGAAACCGATTCTGAGGAGTAGTCCATAGTGAGTTTGATGGTGGGATGGAACTTGTTGATGTTATTGTGTAGTCTCTTCAGTGATTCTTCGCCGTGGGTCCATAGGAAGAAAACGTCGTCGATGTATCTGGTGTATAGCGTTGGTTGGAGGTCTTGTGCAGTGAAGAAGTCCCGCTCGAAGCTGTGCATGAAAATGTTGGCGTATTGGGGTGCGAATTTGGTCCCCATGGCTGTTCCGTGTGTTTGGGTAAAGAACTGGTTGTCGAAGGTGAAGACATTGTGATCCAGGATGAAGCGGATGAGTTGTAGGATGGCGTCTGGAGATTGTTGTTGGTGTTGAGTACTGAGGCTGTTGCAGCGATGCCATCATCGTGGGGGATACTGGTGTAGAGTGCCGAGATGTCCATCGTGGTGAGAAGTGTTCCTGGTTCAACTGGTCCGTGGGTGCTGAGTTTTTGTAGGAAGTCTGTAGTGTCGCGACAGAAGCTGGGGGTTCCCTGTACGATGGGTTTCAGGATGCCCTCGACGTATCCAGAGAGGTTCTCACACAGGATTCCGTTGCCTGATACGATAGGACGTCCGGGTGTGTTGGCTTTGTGTATCTTTGGGAGGCAGTAGAAGTCTCCCACGCGGGGAGTACGTGGGATGAGAGCGCGTAGGATGCTTTGAAGGTCTGGGTCGAAGGTCTTGATCAATTTCTTTGGTCGGATCTGCGGGTAACCGTCTGTAGTGTTCCTGGTTGTCCAGTTGTCGGTATGCTTCTTTGCAATAGTCCGTTCTGTTCTGTATGACGATGGCTCCTCCTTTGTCCGCTGGTTTGATGACAATGTTGCGGTTGGTCTTGAGAGCGTCGATGGCGTTGCGTTGTGCTCAGGTGAATCTGGCATTGACGCATCTCCTGACAGCTTGAGCATACATGTCAAGCTTAGGGCAGCGACCCTCCGGAGGAGTCCAGTTTGACTCTTTCTTCGGTTGCTGTACCGCGGATCCCTCTGTCTGCTGTTCTGGATCGTTGATTGTCTCATTGGGTTCGCTGCTGAAATCTTGGGATTTGTGGAAGAATTCCCAGAGCCTCATTCTCCTGATGAATTCCTCTGTGTCCGCCGCGAGACCAATGGGGTCCATTCTGATGGTGGGGCAGAAATTGAGCCCTCGGCTGAGAACTTCGATTTCGTCTGGTTGAAGGGTGTGGTCGGACAAATTGACGATGGACTTCCCTGTGGTTGCAACCGTGATACCGGGGAAGGCTTGGTTGATGCTGGTGGTGATGCCGAGTTTCTCAAGCTTCCTGCTCTTGGTTTTCATGTAGGCAGCGTAGTTCCATTGCCTCGTCTGTTTGGCGGTGTCTCGTAGCTGGTCTGTTGTGTCCTGAGTACAGGTTGAGGGTATGGACTCTATCTTGGTTTCGAGGTTGCGGCGTCTGCTGTAGAGTTGGTGTACGAGATGGTTGCGGAGTGTGCGAGAGGTACGACGGCAGAGTCTCTCAGCGTAATCTGAGTTGTATGTCGACTTGAGTGGGTTCGTGATCTGTAGTCCTTTCGGGATCTTGTCTGCTTTCTTGCAGCTCTGTAAAAACTTGATGTCTGTGTCGATATGCGCTATCTTCTTGGAGATCCTCTCCACTGTGAGCCGGCAGTTTGTGGTGTCGATAGTAGCCATGATGTGGAGATGCCGGTGATGGACTGGGGTGTTCAAATGTAAGGAATCTTACAACACCAGGTTATAGTCCAACAGTTTTATTTGAAAATCACAAGCTTTCGGAGGCTTTCTCCTTCGTCAGGTGAGTGTCGGGTTCCTTGAAAATTACCGCATATATAGTCACAGAACAATGCCTGGTGATTACAGATAATCTTTCCAACTGCCCATTATCAAGGCCATCAAATGAATTGAATAGTGTTCAGACAGAGAAACATTAGATACCAGACTACTGAATATACAAACGGCCAGAACCAAAGACAGAGAGGGAGAGAAACATCCGAAAGGAAGAGAAAGAGAGAGAATGACCAGTTGTATTAAAAACAGATAACTTTTTTTTCCGCTGGTGGGGTTACGTGTAGCGCGACATGAACCCAAGATCCCGGTTGAGGCCGTCCTCATGGGTGCGGAACTTGGCTACCAATTTCTGCTCAACGATTTTGCGTTGTCTTGTGTCTCGAAGGCCGCCTTGGAGAACGCTGACCCGAAGATCTCCAAGGCGGCCTTCACTGCACAGGACCTCCAACCAACACTATACACCAGATACATCGACAACATTTTCTTCCTATGGACCCACGGCGAAGAATCACTGAAGAGACTACACAATAACATCAACAAGTTCCATCCCACCATCAAACTCACCATGGACTACTCCTCAGAATCGGTTTCTTTCTTGGACACGCGAATCTCCATCAAAGACGGGCACCTCAGCACCTCACTCTACCGCAAGCCCACGGACAACCTCACGATGCTCCACTTTTCCAGCTTCCACCCTAACCACGTCAAAGAGGCCATCCCCTATGGACAGGCCCTGCAAATACACAGGATCTGCTCAGACGAGGAGGAATGCGATGGACACCTACAGACGCTGAAAGACGCCCTCGTAAGAACGGGATATGACGCTCGACTCGTCGATCGACAGTTCCGACGGGCCACAGCGAATAATCGCAGAGACCTCCTCAGAAGACAAACACAGGACGCAACCAACAGAGTACCCTTCGTCGTCCAGTACTTCCCCGGAGCGGAGAAACTGCGCCATGTTCTCCGCAGCCTTCAACATGTCATCGATGACTATGAACACCTCGCTAAGGCCATCCCCAAGCCTCCACTACTCGCCTTCAAACAGCCACCCAACCTCAAACAGACCATCGTTCGCAGCAAATTACTCAGCTTTCAGGAGAACAGCGTCCACGACACCACACAACCCTGCCACGGCAACCTCTGCAAGACATGCCAGATCATCGACACAGATACCACCATCACACGAGGTACATGGTTCATACTCCTGTGACTCGGCCAACGTTGTCTACCTCATACGTTGCAGGAAAGGATGCCCCGGAGCATGGTACATTGGCAAGACCATGCAGACACTGCGACAACGGATGAATGGACACCGCGCAACAATCGCCAGACAGGAGGGTTCCCTCCCAGTCGGGGAACACTTCAGCAGTCAAGGTCATTCAGCCACCGATCTTCGGGTAAGCATTCTCCAAGATCTGTAATCACCAGGCATTGTTCTGTGTTTTATAAATGCAAAGGGTTCGAGGATTTCATTTCCACATTCACCTGAGGAAGGAGGAAGCCACCGAAAGCTTGTGGATTTAAAATAAAATTGTTGGACTATAACTTGGTGTTGTAAAATTGTTTACAATTGTCAACCCCAGTCCATCACCGGCATCTCCACATCACAATAAACTGGGCAAAGCTGTTAATGGGTAAAACGACAGAAGATCAGTGGGAAATTTTCAAAAAAGAATTAAAGTGATACAGAACCAGTTTATACCCCTGGGGAGCAAGAGCTCTACTTGGCAAAAAAAATAGCCATGGACAACAAAAGAGGTAAAGGACATCATAAAACTAAAAGAAAAAGCACAGATCCTGGCGACTGGGAGAGATACAAAGAACAGCAAAGGGGGACAAAACAGATGGTAAGAGCTACAAAAAGGGAGTATGAAAAGAAAGTTGGAAGGGATATCAAAATCAACACAAACATTTTTACAATTATACAATCATAGAAAATTTATGGCACAGAAGGAGGCCATTCGGCCCATCGTGTCCACGCCGGCCGAAAATGAGCCACCCAGCCTAATCCCACTTTCCAGCACTTGTCCGTAGCCCTGTAGGTTATGGCACTTCAGGTGCACATCCAGGGACTTTTTAAATGAGTTGAGAGTTTCTGCCTCCACCACCCTTTCAGGCAGTGAGTTCACCCTCTGGGCTCCCCTCTAATCCTTCGACCAATTACTTTAAATCTATGCCCCCTGGTTATTCACCTCTCTTCTAAGGGAAATATGTCCTTCCTATCCACTCTATCTAGGCCCCTCATAATTTTGTACACCTCAATTAAATCACCCCTCAGCCTCCTCTGTTCCAAATAGAACAACCCTAGTCTATCCAATCTTTCCTCATAGCTAAAATTCTCCAGTCCCAGAAACATCCTTGTAAATCTCCTCTGTACCCTCTCTAGTGCAATTACATCATTCCTGTGATGTGGTGACCAGAACTGTACACAGTACTCACGCTGTGGCCGAACAAGTATTTTATACAGTTCCAGCATAACCTCCCTGCTCTTATATTCTGTGCCTCGGCTAATAAAGGAAAGTATTCCGTATGCTGCCTTAACCACCTTATCTACCTGTCCTGCTACCTTCAGGGATCTGTGGACATGCACTCCAAGGTCCTTCACTTCCTCTACACCTTTCAGATTCCTCCCATTTATTGTGTATTCTCTTGCCTTGTTTGTCCTCCCCAAATGTATTACCTCACACTTCTCTGGATTGAATTCCATTTGCCACTTTTCTGCCCAGTTCCAGTCCATTGATATCTTCCTGCAGTCTACAGCTTTCCTCCTCACTATCAACCACATGGCCAATTTTTGTATCATCTGCAAACTTCTTAATCATGCCCCCTACATTTAAGTCCAAATGAAGCAGTCCGTGCCCGCGTGCAGCAAGACCTGAACAACATCCAGGTTTGGGTTGATAAGTGGCAACTAACATTCATGCCAGACACTTGCCAGGCAATGACCATCTCCAACAAGAGACAGTCTAACCACCTCCCCTTGACATTCAACCGCATTACCATCGCCGAATCCCCCACCATCAACATCCTGGGGGTCACCATTGACCAGAAACTTAACTGGACCAGCCACATAAATACTGTGGCTACAAGAGCAGGTCAGAGGCTGGGTATTCTGTGGCGAGTGACTCACCTCCTGACTCCCCAAAGCCTTTCCACCATCTACAAGGCACAAGTCAGGAGTGTGATGGAATACTCTCCACTTGCCTGGATAAGTGCAGCTCCAACAACGCTCAAGAAGCTTGACACCATCCAGGACAAAGCAGCCCGCTTGATTGGCACCCCATCCACCACCCTAAACATTCACTCCCTTCGCCACCGGCGCACCGTGGCTGCAGTGTGTACCATCCACAGGATGCACTGCAGCAACTCGCCAAGGCTTCTTCGACAGCACCTCCTAAACCCGCGACCTCTACCACCTAGAAGGACGAGGGCAGCAGGCACATGGGAACAACACCACCTGCACGTTCCCCTCCAAGTCACACACCATCCCGACTTGGAAATATATATCGCCGTTCTTTCATTGTCGCTGGGTCAAAATCCTGGAACTCCCTCCTAACAGCACTGTGGGAGAACTTTCACCACACAGACTGCAACGGTTCAAGAAGGCGGCTCACCACCACCTTCTCAAGGGCAATTAGGGATGGGCAATAAATGCCCACAACCCATGAACTAATAAAAAAAAATAATTTATACCACAAAAAGCAAGGGACCTAGTACTGAGCCCTGTGGAACCCCACTGGAAACAACCTTCCAGTCACAAAAACACCCGTCGACCATTACTCTTTGCTTCCTGCCACTGAGCCAATTTTGGATCTAACTCGCCACTCTCCCTTGGATCCCATGGGCTTGGACTTTTGACCAGTCTGCCATGTGGGACCTTGTCAAAAGCCTTGCTAAAATCCATGTAGACTACATCAAATGCACTACCCTCATCGACCCTCCTTGTTACCTCCTCAAAAAATTCAATCAAGTTCGTCAGACACGACCTTCCCATAACAAATCCATGCTGACTGTCTTTGATTACTCCCTCCCTTTCTAAGTGACGGTTTATCCAGTCCCTCAGAATTGATTCCAATCATTCGGTCTATCCCTCGCTCCCTTTTTAAACAACGGTACTTCAATTCTCCAGCACCACATCTGTATCCAGGGAGGATTGGAAAATGATGGTCAGAGCCTCCGCTATTTCCTCCCTTGCTTCTCTTAATAGCCTGGGATACATTTCATCCGGGCCTGGTGATTTATCTATTTTCAAAGATGCTAAACCCCTTAATACTTCCTCTCTCACTATGTTTATCCCATCCAATATTTCACACTCCTCCTCCTCAACTCCAATGTCTGATTCATCCCTCTCTTTTGTGAAGACAGACGCAAAGTATTCATTAAGAACCATACCCACATCTTCCGCCTCCACATACAGGTTACCTTTTTGGTCTCTAATAGGCCCTACTCTTTCCTTAGTTATCCTCTTGCTCTTAATGTATCTTTGGGTTTTCTTTGATTTTATTGCCAGTATTTTTTCATGCCCTCTCTTTGCTTTCCTAATTTCCTTTTTAATTTCACCCCTACACTTTCTATACTCCTCTAGGCTTTCTGTAGTATTGAGCTCTTGGTGTCTGACATAAGCTTTCCTTTTCTGCCTTATCTTACCCTGTATGCTCCTTGACATCCAGAGGATTCTAGATTTGGCAGTCCCACCTTTTTTCTTTGTGGGAACATGTTAACTCTGAACCCCTTGAATGCCTCCCACTGCTGGGACATTGATTTACCTTCAAGTAGCTGTTTCCAGTCCACTTTTGCTAAATCACTTTTTAGCTTAGTAAAATTGGCCTTTCCCCAATTGAGAACTTTTACTCCTGTTCTATCTCTGTCGTTTTCCATAACAATGCTAAAACTAACTGAATTATGATCACTCCCACCAAAATGCCCTCCCACTGCTACTCCTTCCAACTGCCCAGCTTCATTTCCTAAATCTAGATCCAGAACTGCCCCCTCTCTTGTTGGGCTTGCTATGTACTGGCTAAAAAAGTTCTCCTGAATGCAATTTAAGAATTTTGCACCCTCTATACCCTTCACACTATTTGTGTCCCAGTTAATATTAGAGTAGTTGAAATTCCCCATTACTGCCCTACTGTTTTTGTACTTCTCAGAAATATGCCTACATATTTGCTCTTCTATCTCCTCTGACTGTTTGGGGATTTATAATACACTCCCAGTAGTGTGACTGCCCTTTTTTGTTCCTTAGCTGAACCCATTTGGGCTCATTTGATGATCCTTCTAACATATCATCCCTCCTCCCAGCCATAATTGTTTCTTTAACCAAAATTGCCAACTCCCTTTTTTATCCCTTCTCTATCTCGTCTGAAAACCCTGTAACCAGGAACGTTGAGCTGCCATTCCTGCCCATTTAAGCCATGTTTCTGTAATAGCGAAGATATCGTACTGCCACATGCCCTCAGCTCATCTGCCTTATTCACTGTACCCCTCACATTGAGGTATATATCTTTAAGCACTGCCAAACTCCCTTGCTGTTTGTTTTCTAACCTTTGTTTCCTCTGCCTTCCTAAGTCACTTACTAATTTTCTGAATTGAAAACTGGTTAGAGAGCAAGATGCACACCGGGGACTCCTGCACGACCTGCCTGGTCCTCCTTGTCTGTCTGGCAGTCATCCAGTCCCTCTCTGCCTGCACTCTCTTAAGCTCTGGGGTGACCATGTCGCTATTAACCTCATGGATGCACTGTAGTGACACCAGCTGCCGCTCAAGCTCTGAAATCCTGAGCTCGAGCTCCTCCACTGGGTGGTCAAGAGCAATGTGGGCTCCTTAAAAACTGATAATGGTGATACTGAAAATGAAAATAAGGAAATGGCGGACATGTTAAATAATTACATTGCGTCAGTGTTTACAGTAGAGGAAGAGGATAGCATGCCGGAAACCCCAAGGAAACTAATTTTGAATCAGGGACAGGGATTCACCATAATTAACATAAGCAAATTAACAGTAATGAAGAAAATAATAGCACTAAAGAGTGACAAATCCCCAGGACCAGATGGTTTCCATCCCAGAGTTTTCAAAGGTGAGAATATTGCAGATGCCCTAATTATAATCTTGTAAAGTTCTCTCGATTCAGGTCCCTGTTCGGGCACTGTTTTGATCAGCCATGATCTTATTCAATAGTGGAGCAGGTTTGAGGGGCCGTATGGCCTACTCCTGCTCCTGTTTCTTATGAACTGTTCCTATGGATTGGAAATTGCACGTCACTCCGCTATTTAAGAAAGGAGAGAGAGGGAAACCAGGGAATTATAGACCAGTTAGCCTAACATCTGTTGTCGGGAAATTACTAGAGTCTATAATTAAGGATAGAGTGACTGAACACCTTGAAAATTTTCAGCTGATCAGAGAGAGCCAGCATGGATTTGTGAAAGGGTAGGTCATGCCTGAGGAACCTGATTGAATTTTTTGAAGAGCTGACTGAAGTAATGGACAGGGGAATGTCTATGGATGTTGTTTATATAGACTTCCAGAAGGCATTTGATAAAGTCCCTTATAAGAGACTGTTAGCTAATGTTGAAACTCATGGAATTGAGGGCAAATTATTGACCTGGTTAGGAAATTGGCTGAGTGGCAGGAGGCAGAGAGTAGGGATAGCGGACAGGTACTCAAATTGGCAGGATATGACTAGTGGTGAACATAAGAACATAAGAAATAGGAGCAGGAGTAGGCCAATTGGCCCCTTGAGCCTGCTCCGCCATTCAATAAGATTGTGGCTGATCTGATCCTAACCTCAAATCTAAATTCATGTCCAATTTCCTGCCCGCTCCCCGTAACCCCTAATTCCCTTGACTTCCAGGAAACTGTCTATTTCTGTTTTAAATTTATTTAATGATGTAGCTTCCACAGCTTCCTGGGGCAGCAAATTCCACAGACCTACTACCCTCTGAGTGAAGAAGTTTCTCCTCATCTCAGTTTTGAAAGAGCAGCCCCTTATTCTAAGATTATGCCCCCTCGTTCTAGTTTCAACCATCCTTGGGAACATCTTTACCGCATCCACCCGATCAAGCCCCTTCACAATCTTATATGATGTGGAGATGCCGGTGATGGACTGGGGTTGACAATTGTAAACAATTTTACAACACCAAGTTATAGTCCAACAATTTTATTTGAAATCTACAAGCTTTCGGAGGCTTCCTCCTTCCTCAGGTAACATTCCTGACATTTACCTGAGGAAGGAGGAAGCCTCCGAAAGCTTGCAGATTTCAAATAAAATCGTTGGACTATAACTTGGTGTTGTAAAATTGTTTACAATCTTATATGTTTCAATAAGATCGCCTCTCATTCTTCTGAACTCCAATGAGTAGAGTCCCAATCTACTCAACCTCTCCTCATATGTCCGCCCCCTCATCCCCGGGATTAACTGAGTGAACCTTCTTTGTACTGCCTCGAGAGCAAGTATGTCTTTTCTTAAGTATGGACACCAAAACTGTATGCAGTATTCCAGGTGCGGTCTCACCAATACCTTATATAACTGCAGCAATACCTCCCTGTTTTTATATTCTACCCCCCGAGCAATAAAAGCCAACATTCCGTTGGCCTTCTTGATCACCTGCTGCACCTGCATACTAACTTTTTGATTTTCGCCATTAAGATAATAACTTGCTCTCTGATTTTTCCTGCCAAAGTGCATAACCTCACTTTTTCCAATATTGTATTGCATCTGCCAAATCTCCGCCCACTCACCCAGCCTGTCCATATCCCCTTGTAGGTTTTTTATGTCCTCCTCACTCTATTTTCCCTCCCATCTTTGTATCATCTGCAAACTTTGATATGTTACACTCGGTCCCCTCCTCCAAATCGTTAATATAGATTGTAAAGAGTTGGGGACCCAGCACCGACCCCTGCGGAACACCACTGGCTACTGGTTGCCAGTCCGAGAATGAACCATTTATCCCAACTCTCAGCTTCCTGTTAGATAACCAATCCTCCACCCATGCCAGAATATTACCCCCAATCCAGTGATTCTTTATCTTGAGCAATAATCTTTTATGTGGCACCTTGTCGAATGCCTTCTGGAAGTCTAAATACACTACGTCCACTGGTTCCCCTTTATCCACCCTGTACGTTATGTCCTCAAAGAACTCAAGCAAATTTGTCAGACATGACTTCCCCTTCGTAAAGCCATGCTGACTTTGTCCTATTAAATTATGTTTATCCAAATGTTCCGCTACCGTCTCCTTAATAATAGACTCCAAAATTTTACCCACCACAGATGTTAGGCTAACTGGTCTATAATTTCCAGCCTTCTGCCTACTACCCTTTTTAAATAAGGGTGTTACATTAGCAGTTTTCCAATCGGCCGGGACCTTTGCCGAGTCCAGAGAATTTTGGAAAATTATTACCAAAGCATCCACAATCCCGACTGCCACTTCCCTCAAGACCCTTGGATGTAAGCCATCAGGTCCAGGGGATTTATCCGCCTTGAGTCCCATTAATTTACTGAGTACCAATTCCTTAGTGATTTTAATCGTATTAAGCTCCTCCCCCCCCTAGAGCCCCCTGTTTGTCCAGTGTTGGGATATTCTTAGTGTCCTATAAAGACTGAAACAAAATATTTGTTCAGCATTTTTGCCATCTCCATGTTTCCCACCTTTAATTTCCCGGTCTCATCCTCTAAGGGACCTACATTTGCCTTAGCCACCCTTTTTCTTTTTATATAACTGTAGAAACTCTTGCTATCCGTTTTTATATTTTTTGCTAATTTATTTTCATAATCTATCTTCCCTTTCTTAATCAATCCTTTAGTTACTTTTTGCTGTCTTTTGAAGACTTCCCAATCTTCTATCCTCCCACTAAGTTTGGCTACCTTATATGTCCTTGTTTTTAGTCGGATACTATCCTTAATTTCTTTCCTTAGCCACGGATGGCTGTCATTTCTTTTACACCCTTTTTTCCTCAGTGGAATATATTTTTTTTGAAAGTTGTAAAATAACTCCTTAAATGAACACCGCTGCTCATGTACCATCTTACCCTTTAATCTATTTTCCGAGTCCACTTTAATCAATTCCATTCTCATACCATCATAGTCTCCTTTCTCAAGCTCAGTACGCTTGTTTGAGAACGAACCTTCTCACCCTCTAATTGGATATGGAATGTAACCATGTTATGGTCACTCATTCCAAGGGGATCCTTAACTGGGACATTATTAATGAATCCTGGCTCATTACACAGGACCAGGTCCAAGGTTGCCTGCCCCCTTGTAGGATCAGTTACATACTGCTCAAGAAATCCATCCCTAATACACTCAATAAACTCTTCCTCAAGGCTGCCCTGCCCAATTTGATTTGTCCAGTTAATATGATAGTTAAAATCCCCCATAATTATAGCTGTTCCCTTATTACATGCCCTGACTATTTCCTGATTAATACTTCTTCCAGCAGAGTTGCAACTATTAGGAGGCCTATATACTACGCCCACGAGTGTTTTTCCCCCCTTATTATTCCTTATCTCTACCCAAACTGTTTCATTATCCTGATCCGTTGTCCCAATATCATTTCTCTGTATTACAGTGATTCCTTCCTTTACTAACATAGCCACCCCACCTCCCCTTCCTTCCTACCTGTCCTTCCTGATTGTTAAATACCCTGGCATATTTAATTCCCAGTCGTTGTCACCCTGCAGCCATGTTTCTGTAATGGCCACAAGATCATACCCATACGTAGTTATTTGTGCCGTTAACTCGTCCATTTTGTTACGAATGCTACGTGCATTCAGATAAAGAACTTTCAAATATGTTTTGTGACACTTAGTTCCTGCTTTTTCCTTTTTTAACACTTTACCTTTTACTCCATACCTTGTCCCTTCCTGACACGCTTTCCTCTGTCTCCCTGCTCAGGTTCCCAACCCCCTGCCACAGCTTTGATGCTGGGTTAATCACCTTATGCCTTCTAGTTTTTATTTTATCTGTCGTGCCTAAAGTACACTTTCTTTCCGCTGCTCTACACTTTTCCCTTTCACTTGTTCTTGAACAACTGTTTGTACTATTTGTATTGTAGATTTCCCCTGGGTCTTCCCCTCTCTTATTCCCTTCTGACTCCCCACTCAGGTTCCCATCCCCCTGTCACTCTAGTTTAAACCTTCCCCAACAGCACTAGCAAACACCCCCGCGAGGACATTGGTCCCGGTCCTGCTCGGGTGTAACCCGTCACACTTGTACAGGTCCCACCTTTCCCAGAACCGATCCCAATGTCCCAGGAATCTAAATTCCTCCCTCCTACACCATCCCTGCAGCCACGCATTCATCCTGTCTATTCTCCTGTTCCTATATCACTAGCACGTGGCACCGGTAGTAATCCTGAGATCACTATCTTTGAAGTCCTGCTTTTTAATTTATCTCCTAACTCCTTAAATTCACCTTGCAGGACCTCATCCCTTTTTTTAACCTATGTCGTTGGTACCAATATGGACCACTACTACTGGCTGTTCACCCTCCCCCTCCAGAATGCCCTGCAGCCGCTCCGTGCCATCCTTGACCCTAGCACCAGGGAGGCAACATACCATCCTGGAGTCACGTTTGCGGCCGCAGAAATGCCTGTCTGTTCCTCTTACAATTGAATCCCCTATCACTATAGCCCTGCCACTCTTCTTCCTCCCCTCCTGTGCAGTAGAGCCACCCGTGGTGCCCCGAACCTGGCTCTTGCTGCTTTCCCCTGATAAGCCATCTCCCCCAACAGTATCTAAAGCAGAATATCTGTTTGAGAGGGAGATGGCCCCAGGGGACTCCTGCTCTACCTGCCTAGTCCTTTTACTCTGCCTGGCGGTCACCCATTTTCTTTCTGCCTGCGTAACCTTTACCTGCGGTGTGACCACCTCACTGAACGTGCTATCCACGATAGTCTCAGCATCGCGGATGCTCCACTGTGAATTCACCCGCAGCTCCAGCTCCGAAAGACGGTTAGCCAGTAGCTGCAGCTGGACACACTTCCTGCACACATGGTCGCCAGGGACACTGGTAGTGTCCATGACTTCCCACATAGTGCAGGAGGAGCATATCACGGGTGCCCATGGGATCTATGTTGGGGCCTCAACTATTCACTGTATTTATTAACAACTTAGTTGACAGGACAGCGAGCCACATATCCAAGTTTGCTGAAGACACCAAGATAGGCAGCACTGTAAGCAGTGTCGATGGAAGCATAAAATTACAGAGATACTAATAGATTAAGTGACTGGGCAAAACTGTGGCAAATGGATTTCAACGTAGGTAAGTGTGAGGTCATCCACTTTGGACCTAAAAAGGATCAATCAGAGTACTTTCTAAATGGTGAAAAGCTCGAAACAGTGGAGGTCCAAAGAAACATAGGGGTCCATGTACATAGATCATTAAAATGTCATGGACAGGTACAGAAAATAATCAAAAAAGCTGGCCTTTATATCTAAAAGACTAGAATACAAGGGGGTAGAAGTTATGCTACAGCTATACAAAGCCCTGGTTAGACCGCACCTGGACGACTGTGAGCAGTTCTGGGCACTTGGAGAGAGTGCAGCGTAGATTTATTAGAATCATACCTGGACTCCAAGGGTTAATTTACGAGGCAAGATTACACAAACTCGGGTTCTATTCCTTGAAATTTTGAAAAGTTTTCAAGATATTAAGGGGAACCGATAGGGTCGATAGAGAGAAACTATTTCCGCTGGTTGGGGAGTCTAGACCAGGGGACACAGCCTAAAAAGTAGAGCCAGGATTTTTAGGAGTGAAGTTAGGAAACACTTCTACATGCAAAGGGTGGTAGAAATTTGGACCCCTCTTCCGCAAACGGCAGCCGATGCTAGTTCAATGCCTGCATGGGCTCGATGGGCCGAATGGCCTGCTTCTGTGCTGTAACCATTCTATGAATTGTTAATTTTAAACCTGAGATTGATAGATTTTTGTTAACCAAAGGTATTAAGGGATATAGGGCTAAAGCGGGTCTCTGGAGTTAGGTCACAGATCAGCCATGATCTCATTGAATGGCGGAACAGGTTTGAGGGGCAAAATGGCCTCCTCCTGTTCCTATATATTGATGGATACATCAAACATTGGGAGGACGGGCAGAGGCAGCACAGACAATCGGAGCAAGCTCGAGGGTTCGTATGGCCTACTCAGAAAATCATTGAATGGTTACAGCACTGGAGACCATTCGGCCCATAAGAGCAATCCAGAGTTAGTCCCATTCCCCTGCTCTTTCCCTGTAGCCATGCACATTTTTTCCCTTCAAGTATTTATCCAATTCCTTTTTGAAAGCCACGATTGAATCTGCTTACACGCCCTTTCAGGCAGTGCATTCCAGATCATAATTACTCACTGCGTAAAAAAGTTTTTCCTCATGTCACCTTTGGTTCTTTTGCCAATCACCTTAAATCTGTCTCCTCTGGTTCTCAACCCTTCCACCAATTGGAACAGTTTCTCTTTATTTACTTTATCTAAACCAGTCATAATTTTGAACACTTCTATCAAATCTCCTCTCGACCTTCTCTGCTCTAAGGAGAACAATCCCAGCTTCTCCAGTCTATCCACGTAACTGAAGTCCCTCATCCCTGGAATCATTCTAGTAAATCATTTCTGCACCCTCTCTAAGGCCTTCACATCCTTCCTAAAGTGCAGTGCCCAGAATTGGACACAATACTCCAGCTGTGGCCGAACCAGTGTTTCATAAAAGTTCATCATGACTTCCTTGCTTTTGTATTTTATGCCTCTATTTATAAAGCCCAGGATCCCATATGCTTTTTTTAACCGCTTTCTCAACCTGTCCTGCACCTTCAAAGATTTGTGCACATATACTCCTGCTCTTATTTCATATGTTCTTATGCAATTACCAGACGTTTGGAGTCTAGTTTCCAATGCTAATCATTAACAGGCAGACTACCCAAAACAGCACTGATTAATGTAATAATGTTGCTGTGTGAACCACTTACAATCTCCCTGATTTAATCTCGAGAGAGGTGACAAACCACAGGGAAAACAGTCAAGAGTGAACTCTGACCCTGCAGGTAATGGAGCCAAAACTTGATTGTTTGTCTCATTATAATAAACCGAGCTCCATTCATTTTGCTATTTCACAGTGCCCTCTCAATGTAAAAATTGTCTTCTAGATATCAGTTCAATGAGTTTTCAAACAGTCTGCAACACCCACAGACACAGCTCTGTAGATGATGAGATGTGTCTGGAGCGGAGAATGCCCAGCTTGACTTTCCACATGATCTGGTTTTGGTTTCCTGCCAAACCAGTGTTATGTGGAAATAAAACAGAAACACAGGGCAGCCATGTTTAAGTCTGAATGCTGATTTCTGTTAAAGAATCAGAAGTTTACAGCACTGAGGCCAAATAGCCCATTGTATCTGTGCTGGACAGTTGCTGGAGCAATCCAAAATTAATCCCACTGCCCCGTGCACTGTTCATAGCCCAGTATCGTCCTGTGCTTCAAGTATTATACAGCCAAATTTATTACTGAATTCTAATGCACAGCTTACCATGGAATGCATTTGAACTCTTGACCCCTTGAGGTGCTAGTCCAGTAACACAGCCACCACACCACATACCCCTTAACAAATAGGTACGCTCGTCTAGAGATTGAGGGATTGGACGACCAGCCCAGCTGTTTAGAGTTCAAACTTCATCAGGGCAAGTTGTGAAATTGGATTCAATAAATGGTAATTTCGGGGCTGACACCAGATAAAATGATCACGAAAGTTGTTGGATTGTTGTGAAAGCCAACTGGTTCACTGACGTCCTACATGGAATGGAGCCATCAACTCCAGTCTGGCTGACGTGTGATTCCAGCCCTACACGATACATGGTTGGCTCACAGCAACTAGGGATAGGCAATAAATCCTGTCCGTCAGTATCACGCATGTTGCAAGAACAAATATATATTTATTATACATGGAACACATGAAGCTCTGAGCATTCATTTGCTGCCAGGAATTTCAACAGGATATGCTAACACAGAACCTACTCACACTACCCTTCCTTCCCAGAAGTCCCAGCTCATGTTCCGGAACTCCATCTGACATGCACGCATCCCAGCACCCCCATCAGGTGCCGAGATCCCAGCAACTCCATCAGGTGCCGAGATCCCAGCACCCCCATCAGGTGCCGAGATCCCAGCAACTCCATCAGGTGCCGAGATCCCAGCAACTCCATCAGGTGCCGAGATCCCAGCAACTCCATCAGGTGCCGAGATCCCAGCACCCCCATCAGGTGCCGACATCCCAGCAACTCCATCAGGTGCCGAGATCCCAGCAACTCCATCAGGTGCCGAGATCCCAGCACCCCCATCAGGTGCCGACATCCCAGCAACTCCATCAGGTGCCGACATCCCAGCAACTCCATCAGGTGCCGAGATCCCAGCAACTCCATCAGGTGCCGACATCCCAGCAACTCCATCAGGTGCCGAGATCCCAGCACCCCCATCAGGTGCCGACATCCCAGCAACTCCATCAGGTGCCGACATCCCAGCACCCCCATCCCAGGCACCTCATGGGGGTGCTGGGATGTGGGCACCTGCCAGGCAATGACCATCTCCAACAAGAGTCTAACCACCTCCACTTGACATTCAACAGCATTACAATCGCTGAATCCCCCACCATCGACATCCTGGGAGTCACCATTGACCAGAAACTTAACTGGACCAGCCACATAAATACTGTGGCTACAAGAGCAGGTCAGAGGCTGGATATTCTACGGCGAGTGACTCACCTCCTGACACCCCAAAGCCTTTTCACCATCTGCAAGGCACAAGTCAGGAGTGTGATGGAATACTCTCCACTTGCCTGGATGAGTGCAGCTCCAACAACACTCAAGAAGCTCGACACCATCCAGGACAAAGCAGCCCGCTTGATTGGCACCCCATCCACCACTCAACATTCACTCCCTTCACCACCGGCACACCGTGGCTGCAGTGTGTACCATCCACAGGATGCACTGCAGCAACTCGCCAAGGCTTCTTCGACAGCACCTCCCAAACCCGCGACCTCTACCACCTAGGACAAGGGCCATTCAGCCCTTCGAGCCTATTCCGCCATTCAATATGATCATGGTTGATCCTCTATCTCAATACCATATTCCCGCTCTCTCCCCATACTTCTTGATGCCTTTGTGTCTAGAAATCTATCTATCTCCTCCTTAAATATATTCAGTGTCTTGGCCTCTACAACCTTCTGTGGTAGAGAATTCCACAGGTTCACCACCCTCTGAGTGAAGAAATTTCTCCTCATCTCAGTCCTAAATGTCCTACCCTGTATCCTGAGACTTGGAAATATTACATTTAGTTCCCTCATCCAAATCATTGATATATATTGTGAATAGCTGGGGCTCAAGCACTGATCCCTGCGGTACCCCACTAGTCACTGCCTGCCACCCTGAAAAAGACCCATTTATTCCTACTCTCTGTTTCCTGTGTTAACCAATTTTCAATCCATGCCAGTATATTACCCCCAATCCCATGTGCTTTAATTTTGCACACTAACCTCTTATGTGGGACTTTATCAAAGGCGTTCTGAAAATCCAAATAAACCACATCCACTGGTTCTCCCTCATCTATTCTACCAGTTACATCCTCAAAAAACTCCAGTAGGTTTATCAAACATGATTTCCCTTTCATAAATCCACGTTGACTTTGTCTAATCCCGTTGATATTTTCTAAGTGTCCTGTTATCACATCTTTTATAATAGACACTAGCATTTTCCCCACTACTGATGTTAGGCTAACCGGTCTGTCGTTCCCTGTTTTCTCTCTCCCTCCTTATTTAAATAGTGGGGTTACATTTGCTTCCCTCCAATCTGCAGGAACTGTTCCATAATCTATAGAATTTTGGAAGATGACAACTAATGCATCCACTATTTCCATGGCTACCTCTTTTAATACTCTGGGATGCAGATTATCAGGCCCTGGGGATTTATCGGCTTTCAGTCCCATTAATTTCTCCAGCACTATTTTTATTTTACTAATACTGATTTCCTTTAATTCCTCCTTCTCACTAGTCCCTTGGTTACCTAGCATTTCTGGGAAGTTATTTGTGTCCTAGGAACATGGGAACAGGAGAAGGCCATTCAGCCCCTCGTGCCTGCTCCGCCATTTGATAAGGTCATGGCTGATCTGTGATCTAACTCCATATACCTGCCTTTGGCCCACATCCCTTAATACCTTTGGTTGCCAAAAAGCTATCTATCTCAGATTTAAATTTAGCAGTTGAGCTAGTATCAATTGCCGTTTACGGAAGAGAGTTCCAAACTTCTACAACCCTTTGTGTGTAGAAATGTTTTCTAATCTCACTCCTGAAAGGTCTGGCTCTAATTTTCCCTTCTGTAAAGACAGAACCAAAGTATTTGTTTAATTGCTCTGCCATTTCCTTGTTCCCCATTATAAATTCTCCCGTTTCTGACTGTAAGGGACCTACATTTGTCTTCACTAATCTTTTTCTTTTTACATACTTGTAGAAGCTTTTACAGTCCACTTTTATGTTCCTTGCAAGTTTACTCTCAAACTCTATTTTTCCCCTCTTAATCAATCTCTTGGTCCTTTTTTGCTGAATTCAACAAATAAAAAGGTGCAGAGATCCCCGCACCCCCGTCCGGTGCCCACATCCCCGCACCCCCGTCCGGTGCCCACATCCCCGCACCCCCGTCCGGTGCCCACATCCCCGCACCCCCGTCCGGTGCCCACATCCCCGCACCCCCGTCCGGTGCCCACATCCCCGCACCCCCGTCCGGTGCCCACATCCCCGCACCCCCGTCCGGTGCCCACATCCCCGCACCCCCGTCCGGTGCCCACATCCCCGCACCCCCGTCCGGTGCCCACACTGCAGGAATCCCAGACGCACCCACATGCTCCAGTGTATCTATCAGACATAAGCACTTGCCCGAGCAACTCCATCAGCCATCTGCAAGTGGCACTACAACATGAGGTATGTCACAAGCCCAGTGACTCCAGACATGGGAATGAGTTGCTGCTACCCCATCCTGTCCTTAGTGTCAGCAGTATACAACACACACCATTTCCAAAAGTTTCTTTTAATTAAGTCTCAAATCACAAAACTTAAATAAATCTTTTCAAACATAAAAACATTAAACTGAAAATTTCTCTTTTATAAATCTTTTAACATAAATATTAAAATCTTTCAAGCATAATAACTTTATAAACTAAAATTTAAATTATACTTTATTTCCTGATATTGCATCACTACGTCTCAGTTGGCAGGTTTAGAGGGTTCGGGTGTTAGGAGTGTGTGAGAAACCCTCAGTCCAGATGGTGAGAGGGTTCAGATGTGAGGATCTGTGCGATACACAGTCTGGAGATAATCTAGTTTTAGAGGATTCAGATGTGAGGAGGTGTGAGTGAAACACTTAGTCCAGAGATAATCTAGTTTCTCTGACATCAAATACAAAAGTCATCACTTCCTCCTCATTCTATTCCTCTTCAAACACAATAAAGGTAAATGTGTTCAACAGTTTGTAACAAAATTAAAAGATGGATCCCTCAGAAATGCTCACTGAACCATCGAAGGTTTCTCAATGCCCAAAGTCAGCAAGCTTCAGCCGATCATCGCTCACCCTCACCTAACGCACAGGCGAGTGTTGGGAGAATCTCCACTCAGCCCACGAAGGTAACACGAGAACAAACTTTATTACAAAACCTTTGCAGCAATATTACCTTCGGGTAGTAGCTCAGATGTGTGTGTTGGGGGGGGGGGGGGGGAGGGAGGAGGAGGGGGAGGGGGGCTACGGTGAGGAGGCAGCGATATGTCGTTCTGGCAACTTCAAACGCCAGTCTTTCTTCCCAAAGTGCATGCTTTAGTGGACGTGGGGAGGGACAGCTTCAAGCAGCTGTGATTGCTCACAGGTGCAACGCTTCATTCCTTGAGAGCTGACATTAGTCAGGATGTCCACGATTGCATGCTCTTGAGCATCAATTCGAAAGCTTCTCTGAAAGGGGCCTGTGCGCTTTTCAGCGAGTCTTCAATCCTGCTGTAGAGGCTGAAGGATTTCAGGTCCAACCAGATGAAGCCAAAACATTGCTCGTCAAATAGGATGAAAAGCCCAGGGGTTCTCTCAGGGCTGGTGAAGCCGTGCCCAGCGATCAGGCCAGTGCCGTAAAAACTAGGAACAAGGCAGAAACACAACAAGCATTCAGAATCGCTAAAAACAGTGGAAAAAATACTGCACTGAAAAATCCTTCACCTAAAAGTTACATGCATTCATTACAATTACAAACTGGTAAAACAGGGCCAATCTGAAATAACTGATATTTAAAACAAACTATTCCAGAACCCTTCAGACCTCTCATGCGTTCTGAAAGTTATAATTTTTATCAATACCTGGCAGTAACCGGCTGGTGAGAGGAGCACGAGTGTGGCTGGGTAAAAATTGCCATTCGATCTTTGTGACTGGTTTGCAAAGGCCAGACTTGCATTTTTAGAGCACCAAATCAGATCTCTCACATATGTCTCAAAACTCTGAACAACAATTTGCACTTCTTATAGAGCCTTTAATGTAGAAAAAGTCCCATGGTGCTTTAGAGAGAAGGAAAAATATAAATAAAAGTAATGAAGGACTAGACCCTGAGCTCTGATGTGAGTTCCGACAAGGTGACCAAAAGCTCGATCAAAAAGATGGACTAGAGAAGGTTTTTTTTTTAACGGTGCTGAGAAGTGAATGCCCTGCCACCGATGGGGGACTGGATTTGTGGACAAGAACAGGCAGCAGAATGAATGGTCTCTATCCATCAGCTCTTCACACTTGTGTTACAAATGAAGGTGGAGGGGGCAGGGAGATGGGTTTTAAGAAGATGGTTGGTAGAGAAAAGGAGTCTGGGGTTATCTTTACCCTTAGGACATCTTAGAGTAGTGGGTGGTTCTGGCAGTGGACAGTGAGGTGCGGCAGAGCTCCATGTGCTCCAGACCTGAGGGTGGGTGGCTAGGCCAGTTGTGCACCAGGTACGTTCAACTTTGCATCAGAAAAGATGGGGGCCACATCAGGAGAACGACTGGATAGGAAAGAGAAGGTTTTGCTGGGGATAAGGGCATTGACGGTGGAGGTGAGGGAGTGGTTGAACAAATCGATGACTGGAGAGGTAGTGTGGTGAATGGAGGGCCACGGGCTGACCTGTTGGGAGTTTGGAACAGCAGCTTTAAGCAACTTGGGATGGAGTTGTTTTCAGGGTGGATGTAGAAAGAAGTGGGGTTGAAAGAGAAAAGTGGGATGTGGGTGCTGAGGGATCCAAAGGGAGTGGCTGCAGATGGCCTTGTCGATGAACAAGGTTAAGGTTGAGGGGATGGCAACGATATGGGTGAGAGAGTTTATACAGAGGGAACGGTTTAGGGAGGAGAGGAGGGCAGTGAATTCAGAGAGGGGACAAGAGGAGCTGAGGTGGAGACTGAAATTGCTGAAGATGAGGAGTTGCTCAGTGTAGAGGCAGAGAGAGGAAAGAAGATCTCTCAAAGAGGAACATGGGGTGGGGGTGGGAGGTGTGCTAGACCGTGAGGATTTTAAAGGATGAGTGAGAGGGGTGGAACAAGCCGAGATGATCAAAAGTGATTGTGATAACAGCTACACTGGCACCACGGGCAGTTTGAGCAAGACAGGTGGTGGAAAGTATGGCCAGGTGAGGGGGTAGAGGTGAAAGGTGGTATGGCCAAGTGAGGGGGTAGAGATGAAGGGTGGCATAGCCAGGTGAGGGGGAAGGGGCTGAGATAAACATAAAAAAAATAGGAGCAGGAATAGGCCATTCGGCCCTTCGAGCCTGCTCCGCAAAGAGAAAGGTCCGAGAGGAGCCAAAAACATAGAGATTCACAAAATTGGCTCAGGTCCAGACAGCAGCCAAGGATAGAAAGCAGATTCGGGTTACCCGGGCACGGCAGAGATTGGGCAAGGCATGTCACTGGTGTAAACAGAGGGCAGGGAGGAGACAATCGAGACAATCCAAAGCTGAAGTCCGAGAGCCAGGACACTATGGGGAGGAAGTCCAGTTGTGGAGCGTGTGGAGTCAGCTGAGAGCAGTGGGTCCAGGAATAAACATAGGAACAGGAGGAGGCCATTCAGCCCCTCAAGCCTGTTCCACCATTCAATTAGATCATGGCTGATCTGTATCTTAACTCCATTTACCAGTCTTGATTACGTTACCCTTGCGTAACAAAAATCCATCAATCTCAGTTTTGAAATTTCCAATTGACCCCGCAGCCGCAACAGCTTTTTGGGGGAGAGAGTTCCAGATTCCCACTCCCCTTTGTGTGAAGAAGTGCTTCCTGACATCACCCCTGAACGGCCCAGCTCTAATTTTAAGGTTCTCCCCCCTTGTTCTGAACTTCCCCCACCAGAGGAAAGAGTTTCTCTCTATCTACCCTATCAAATCCTTTAATCATCTTAAACACCTCGATTGGATCACCCCTTAATCTTCAATATTCGAGGGAATACAAGCCTAGTCTATGCAACCTGTCCTCATAATTTAAGCCTTTTAGCCCCAGGAGCCATTACTGTAGTTATGTAGGTAATTGGAGCAGTCAATTTACACGCAGTAAGATCCTGCAAACCAGAATGAGGTGAGCAATGAATGAATCTATTTTTGTTGATACTGGATGAGGGATGAACATTGGCCGGGGCACCAGAACTCCCTGCTGTGCTTTGAATAGTGCCGTGGGATATTTAATACCCACCTGAACCAGCGGAACATACAGGACCTCGGTTTAACATCTCAGATAATGCACCACTCCCTCAGTACTACGCTGGAGTGTAGATTATGTGGTTGAATACTTTAGCGAACCCAAACCCACAGCCTTCTGACTGAGAGGTTAGAGTCCTGCCAACTGAGCCCAGCCAAGATCAACAATCCACTCATGGGAGTCACGGCCATGAACATACATTCGAGCTTCAGTGTCAGTATTGGTGCTCCACTGACCTGCCTACATTTACCTTTGACCCTTGGAGGGCCAGTAACTCCCTGTTATTTAGTCAGGCACACTGGGCAATTCCTTACCAGGCCCGGCACATCCTTGGATACACTTCATTTCGAGCCATCACTCCCACAGGTAGCACAAAGGGCTGCCCAGCCACAGGTGGTGCTGACGGTCCCTCTGCAGTCCCTCCTTCTGCTCCCGCTGTCTCAATCTTCATATTCATCCCTGCAGCTTTTGCCCCATGGCAGTTTGGTTCTTGCACACCATTACATGTGAACTGTGAGCTGTCCACATTGTGCTGAGTGTTCTCCTGCCAGTGCTCCTGGTTCTGTTGGTCACGTTGCACCCGTTGGTGAATTTCCAGCACGATTCGAGAGAGTTTATCAAAGTTTCTCAGGTGCTCAATATCAGGCAGCTGGACAGAGCACGTCACATCAATGTGCAAAGTCAGCTGTCCTGCAGGCACATTCGGGTCTCCCTGTACACGATGTTAAAAAAGATTAATGGTTAGTTTAAATCCTTTTTCCAGTGGTGTCCAATACACAGGTC
Source organism: Heptranchias perlo (assembly GCF_035084215.1). Classification (NCBI taxonomy): domain Eukaryota; kingdom Metazoa; phylum Chordata; class Chondrichthyes; order Hexanchiformes; family Hexanchidae; genus Heptranchias; species Heptranchias perlo. The sequence goes on along the minus strand of NC_090340.1, from coordinate 65,692,405 downwards.
ACTGCTTGATTCGGATAGAATACTAGATTACATCTGCCTCTCGATCCCTTCAATTTCAACATCAGTGAAATTCAGCAGTGTGTAGTAACATGCACCGTAAAAACCACACTACCCAATATCATGTTATGTCGGCAAACAATGCAACCAATTTGTGCACAGCAAGATGTCACGGGCAGCAAACGATTGACCAGATGAGCTGTTTTTCATGATGCTAGTTGAGGGATGAACATTGCCAGGGCACGAGAAGAACTCCCTGCTCTTCTCTGAATAGTGCTGTGGGATCTTTTATGGCCTCTTCAAAAGGCATGGGTTAATATCACATCTGAAAGACGGCACCTCCAACAACACAGCACTTGGTGCCGGCCTAGATCATGTGTTCAAGTCTACAGTGGGACTTGAACCCAAAACCATCGGGCTCAGAGGCTGCCATCAACTGAGCCAAGCTGGCACTCAATGGGCATCACACTCTTAGGCAATTTACAAATAATTCTCAGCAACAACAGGAAGATTTTGTCAGGATGACTTATAAACCTAGGAAATCAAATCTAACCAATTCCACTTGACCCCCCAGTAAGATAGAGCCCTCCACACCGAGACTCATGCTCTCCAGCAAACACTCACTTAAAGGCTCTGAGTCTCCTTCTGGGCTACGGTTTCCACAATTAATCAGAGCGTTTTCTCAGTCATTACCATTTCCACAGATCTGAGCCGTGTCTCTCAGGAATGAAGCTTACGGTCACTTACGGTGATCTTTGTTACTTTGATGTGGGTTCCATGGAAGCTCAGCATAACAATCTCCAGCCCGTGGCTCCCGTACGTTCCTTTAAAGAGGCCGGGTGGTATGAGATCCTCTGGACTGCATGGCGGCAAATAGATCCTACGGTACGTCAGGCAGTTACTGAAATACAAATACAAAGGGCACAAGATCACCCCCACTCCTGCCCAGAGAGGCCAGACACATTTCCCAATTCCTGATTGCCCTGGACAGGGGGCACGGGCCGCTCGCCCCGGGACATGGGCCACACGCCGTACGCCCCTGGACACCGGCCGTGCACCACGGACCATGCGTACCCATCTCACCCGGTGTGGGTGCCCTGACCATATGCCAAATTGTCCCTTAAATATTACAGGCCTCACAGATACAAGTACAGGGGAAGAATCTATGAAACTCATTCTGTTTGAAGCCAGAAGGACCCAGGCACCACAAGTCTCTGATATCAGCCACTCCCAACCACCCCGAGTGCATTAAGATTACTACAAGGGATCTCCCCATCACCTCATTAAACACAGGGGAACAACAGGACTCCCAGGCCCCGCACCCCCTCCGCCGGCCTCCCAGGCCCCGCACCCCCTCCCAGGTGCTGACCCTAAGTACAAGCAGTGCAGATTCTTGATCTGGAAGTTGGGTAATGCCAAAGCGAGTTAGCCCCAGTGACAGACACTCACTCGTACTGACTGGTGTAGATAAATTTCATGAGGATCAGCTCCTGCATGTGTTCGTGGAAAATGTCCTCCAAAGTCCGGCCCCACTCTTCCGCGAGCCATGTCCGGAATTCCTGTCGGAGCAAACACAGTTTAGCCGAAGAAATCCAGTGTAGCAGAGGAGCTCATGATTCTAACCATGCACTGAGGGCATGTAGCAGCACCCGGTCCCAGTTCCTATCCAGGGCCAGGTGGCCAGTGCCCACTGAACGGAAGGAGCTGCTCTGGGACACTGGCAGCCCCTCCCTGTAACTGGCATCACCGGGAAGGTCGGAAGAGCCAAACAACTGTTCACAGTGAAGCACAAAACAAAAACCTACAAAAACTGGAAACCTGAAATAAAAATAGCAAATATTGGAAATACAAAGCAAGCCTATCGACAGGTTAACATGTTGGGAGCAGTGAGTAGGACAGGGAACTCAGGGGATGCGGGGGGGGTTCAGAACAGAAAGCTTCGTTGTTAGACTCTCCTCCCCCTCAACCACCCAGAAAAACATTTACACTTTTGTGGCTTTACACAGTGGGTGGAAACCTGCTAGATCAACACCAGCTGGTCCCGAAGAGAGGGGAGGGAAGGAAGGACTATTGAAGGAGGGTTTAATCTGGAGTCATATAACCTGAGATGAAAATCACAATCACTCAGAGGACACGCTCCCCCACCCTCAGGAGATCAGCCCCCACAACACACTCCCCACCCCCCCTCCCCAGGACATCAGGCCCCACAACACACTCCCCCTCCCCTCGGGAGATCAGCCCCCACAACACACTCCCCACCCACCCCCCCTCCCCAGGATATCAGGCCCCACAACACACTCCCCCTCCCCTCGGGAGGTCAGGCCCCACAACACACTCCCCCTCCCCTCGGGAGGTCAGGCCCCACAACACACTCCCCCTCCCCTCGGGAGGTCAGGCCCCACAACACACTCCCCCTCCCCTCGGGAGGTCACTGATTGGACCCCGAGCCGCGACACTTACTTCCTGCCTCCCTCCAGCCATTCGGTGGAAGTCAGTCTGATTGCACTTGGTTGAAAACTCGTCCTTCTTCACAATCTGCAGAGAAAAAAACTCTTTCAATTAGATGCAGGATTCTGCAGCTAAGAAGAACATAAAATGTGTTCACAAGTTATTTAACTTGAGGCAGTAAATGGCACAGTGTGTCGGTTTGCAAGGAGCCTGTCGTGCTCTGCTGATGATCTGAGGATAACTTTGATCGGTGGTCTCATTCAAACCTGGCACCTCATTAATGTTGCTTCATTTCTGCAAAATTGCAAATAACAGCCCGAATATAAACTAAAAAAGAACCAGTGCCTCAGGATGTGAGTCACCTCGTATTTACATGTACCAGCCAATCAGTGGCTCAGGATCAGAGAGAGCCAGTGATAGCACGTACCAGCCAATCAGTGCCTCAGGATCTGAGAGAGCCAGTGATAGCATGGACCAGCCAATCAGTGGCTCAGGATCAGAGAGAGCCAGTGATAGCATGGACCAGCCAATCAGTGGCTCAGGATCAGAGAGAGCCAGTGATAGCACGTGCCAGCCAATCAGTGCCTCAGGGGCTGTAAACCATCGCTGTTCTCAGGCTGGATTCCTGTTTGGGATGTGATTGATTGGGTAACACAGGAACTGGGATCCAGCCAGTTGCAATATTTTGATCAGTTCTCACCGATGTTCACACATTCATAGCCGCTGGATCCAACGAGTTAGAGGAACCCGGTCTCCCTGCTTCAGGGTCACTGGCCGGTTGTAGCATCCCTGCCACCAATCTGGAGAGGTGAATTAGCTCAGTCCAGACCCGGGAGAGAATTTTGCACCTTCCTGCTCGCTGCAACAAGTGATGCAGTTTCACACTGAGCCAGACAAATCTTTTATCTTCACACAGCTTCCCAGCCTGCTCAGCCAATAGGCCACATTCTGAGCTCACAGCACAGGATTGATAGACACAAGCAGCAAAAATACATCCAGGTTACAACACATAAACAGGCCATTCGGCCCAACCAGTCCGTGTCGGCGTTTACCCTCCACACGACCAGATAGGCCCAGTCACATTTACCACCCCCCTCCCTGTTCCCATATTCCTTTATCACCTTTTCCTTCATCCACCTCTCCAAATCTAATCCTCAATGTTGACAGTTTCTGCCTCAACCACTAACTCTGGAAGTGAATTCCACAGACTCCCAACTCTGTGAAGAAGTTTCTCTTCCCCTCTGTTCTAAATCTCTTACATTTAATCGTGTATCGATGGCCCCTCATTCGAGACCCTCAACTACTGGGAACAGTCTGATTCTATCTATCCCGTCCCATCCTTTTATTATTTTAAACACTTCTATCATATCGTCCCTGTAATCTGTGTTATTCTAACAAAGAAAGACCCCATTTTCCGAGTCTTTTTTCATATTTGTATCCGCTCTAAAGCCTCAATTTTCTAGAATCATAGAAAGGTTACAGCATGGAAGGAGGCCATTTGGCCCATCGCATCCGCACCGGCTCTCTGCAAGAGCAATCCAGCAAGTCCCACTCCCCGCCCTTTCCCCATAGCCCTGCACATTTTACGTTTCAATTATTTATCCAGTTCCCTTTTGAAGGCCATGATTGAATCTGCCTCCACCACCCCCTCGGGCAGTGCAATCCAGATTCTAACCACTTGAGGATAAACCTTTTAAGACAGCATGTCACCTTTGGTTGTTTTGCCAATCACCTTAAATCTATGTCCTCTGGTTCTTGACCCTTCCACCAATGGGAACAGTTTCTCTCTATCTACTCTGTCCAGACCCTTCATGATTTTGAACACCTCGATCAAATCTCCTCGCAACCGTCTTTGTTCCAAGGAGAACAATCCCAGCTTCTCCAATCTATCCACATAACTAAAGGCCCTTATTCTGGGATCATTCTAGTAAATCTTTTCTGCACCCTCTCTAAGGCCTTCACATCTTTTCTAAAGTGCGGTGCCCAGAACTGGACACAATACTCCAGTTGTGGCCGAACCAGTGTTTTATAAAGGTTCATCATGACTTCCATACTTTTGTACTCTATGCCTCTATTTATAAAGCCCAGGGCCCCGTATGCTTTTTTAACCTCCCCTGCCACCTTCAACGATTTATGCACATATACCCCCAGATCCCTCTGTTACTCTACCCCTTTTAGAATTGTGCCCCCTATATTGCCTCTCCTCATTTTTCCTACCGAAATGCATCACCTCGCATTTTTCCACATAAAACTTCATCCGTCAAGTGTCCGCCTATGCCACCAGAGTGTCTATATCCTCTTGAAGTCTATCACTATCCTCCTCACTGTTTCCTACACTTCCAAGCTTTGGGTCATCTGCAAATTTTGAAATTGTGCCCTGTACACCCAAGTCCAAGTCATTAAAGAAAAGCAGTGGTCCCAGCACCGCCCGAGGACCACCACTGTACACCTCCCTCCAGTCCGAAAAACAACCATTCACCACTACTGTTTCCTGTCATTTAGACATATCTGTATCCGTGTTGCTACTGACCCCTTTAATCCATTGGCCGCAATCTTAATAGCAAGCTACCATGTGGCACTTTATCAAACGCTTTTTGAAAATCCATACACATCACATCAACCGCATTGCCCTCATCAACCCACTCTGATACCTCATCAAAAACTCCATCAAGTTGGTTAAACATGATTTGCTGTTAACAAATCCACACTCGTCCAAATGACTGTTAATTCTGTCCTGGATTATCGTTTCCAAAAGTTTCCCCAGCACTGAAGTTAAACTGACTGGCCTATAGTTGCTGGGTTTATCCTTACACCCTTTTTTGAACAAGGGTATAACATTTGCAATTCTCCAGTCCTCTGGCACCACTCCCCTATCTAACGACGTTTGGAAGATTATGGCCAGTACCTCCGCAATTTCCACCCCTACTTCCCTCAGCAACCTAGGATGCATCCCATCCGGACCAGGTGACTTATCTACTTTAAGTACAGCCAGACTTTCTAGTACCTCCTCTTTATCAATTTTTAGCCCATCCAGTATCTTAACTATATCTTCCTTTACCAAGACTCTGGCAGCATCTTCTTCCTTGGTAAAGACAGATGCAAAGTACTCATTTAGTACCTCAGCCATGCCCCCTACCTCCATGAGCAGATCTCCTTTATGGTCCCTAATCGGCCCCACCCCTCCTCTTACTACCCGTTTACATGTCTGTAGAAGACTTTTGGATTCCCTTTTATGTTGGTCGCCAGTCTATTCTCATACTCTCTCTTTGCCCCTCTTATTTCCTTTTTCACTTCCACTCTGAACTTTCTATATTCAGCCTGGTTATCAACCTGACATCTGTCACACACCCCCTTCTTCCGTTTCATCTTATTCTCTATCTCCTTTATCATCCAGGGAGCTCTGGCTTTAGTTGCCCTACCTTTCTCCCTCCTTTCTTTAAAGGCCGTCATTGTTCAATTTCAGTTTTGCTTGCCAATCTTTGATTCCAATTTTCCCGGGCCAGATCTGTTCTCATCCCACTGAAATTGGCCCTCCTCCAATTGAGTATTTTTACTTTAGAGTGGTCCATGTCCTTTTCCAAAACTATTCTAAACCTTATGATACTATGATCGCTGCTCCCTAAATGCTCCCCCCACTGACACTTGCTCCACTTGGCCCGTCTCATTCCCTAGAACCAAGTCCAGCAATGCCTCCTTCCTCATTGGGCCGGAAACGTACTGGTCGAGAATGTTGTCCTGAACTCATTTCAAAAATTCCTCTCCTTCTTTGCCCCTTATATTATTGTTATCCCAGTCTATATTAGGGTAGATGAAGTCACCAGTTATCACTATTCTATGGCTTTTGCACCTCTCTGTAATTTCCTTGCAAATTTGCTCCTTTATATCCTTCCCACTAGTTGGTGGCCTATAGAATACACCCAGTAGTGTAATGGCACCTCTATTGTTCCTTAACTCTAACCAAATAGATTCTGTCCTTGACCTCTCCAGCACTGCAATATTTGCTTTACTCAATATTGCCACCCTCCTCCTTTCTTTCCTTCCCTATCATTCCTGAACACTTTGTATCCAGGAATATTTAGTACCCAATCCTGCCCTTTTTTGAGCCAGGTCTCCGTTATCACCACAGCATCATATTCCCATGTGGCTATTTGCGCCTGCAGCTCACCAACCTTGTTTACCACACTTCGTGCATTTACACACATGCACCACAAACCCGTCTTAGACTTTCTTGTACTCTCTCGGTCTGACCCCACCTAATACTGTACTATTTTTTTACTCTAGGACTATCCTTCTCTCCTAATCCTTTGTGCTCCTTGTTTCCCCTTTCCAATGCTACATCCTGGTGCCCATCCCTCTGCCAAATTAGTTTAAACCCCCCACCCCACAGTACCAGCGAACCTTCCCGCAAGGTCATTGGTCCCAGCTCTGTCGAGGTGCAACTCATCCGGCTTGTACAGGTCCCACCTTCCCCAGGAATCTAAAGCCCTTCCCCCTGCACCATCTCTCCAGCCACGAATTCATCTGCTCCATCCTCCTAATTCTATACTCATTAGCACGTGGCACCGGGAATAATCTGGTACTACCTTTGAGGTCCTGCTGGTTAATCTCTTTCCTAACTCCTTAAACTCTGCCTGCAGGACCTCATCCCTCTTTCTACCTATGTCATTGGTACCGATATGGACCACGACCTCTGACTGTTCACCCTCCCCCTCCAGAACGTTGTGCAGCCTCTCAGTGATATCCTTGAACCTGGCACCAGAGAGGCAACATACCATCCAGTAATCACGTCTGTGGCCGCAGAAATGCCTGTCTGCTCCCCGAACTATTGAACCCCCTATCACTATTGCTCTCCTGACCTTTCTCCTCCCCCCCGTACAGCTGAGCCACCCATGGTGCTGTGGACTTGGCTCTGGCTGCACTCCGCAGAGGACCCCTCTCCTTCAACCTCAGAACTACTGGTTAGAGAGTGAGATGCCCTCAGGGGACTCCTGCACTACCTGCCTGGTCCTCCTTGTCTATCTGGCAGTCACCCAGTCCCTCTCTGCCTGCACTTTCTTAAGCTGTGGGGAGACCACCTCCTGAAACATGCTGTCCACGTAGTTCTCAACCTCGCGGATGCACTGCAGTGACACCAGCCGCTGCTCAAACTCTGAAATCCGGAGCTTGAGCTCCTCCAGCTGACGACACTTCCTGTACCTGTGGTTGTCCAGGACACGGGAAGCGTCCTAGAGTTTCCACATGGCACAAGATGTGCACTCGATGGGTGTGAGCTGCTCTGTCGTGCCTCAGTTTATTTGACTGTTTACTAAACTTAACAAAAATAAATTAAGCCTTAAAAAAAACTCAACATCCTTCCTATAGTGTGGAGCCCAATAAAATACACTGTCCTCTCACTGAGGTTTTATACAGGTTCATATATAAATACATGGGAATACATACCTCTTTGATTTTATATTCTATACATCTTGTGACCTGGAATTCCATCAGCTTTTGTACAGCTTCATCAACCTTATCAGTCTCTAGCCGTCAGTCACACATCCACACTCCACAGAGCAAATATCTACTCTCAGGATTATCTTCCTTTAGCCCAACTCATTTATCTAAAACTCTCCTTTTATCCAACACAGCATCACTCATCTTGCTCTCAACCACTTCAGGATTCACCTGAAGGTTTTAGTAAAGACCGATGCAAAGTGCTTATTAAAAGCTTCCATCAGTTTTTGATCATGACCTATAAATTGAAAGTCCTCTCCTCTCGGGGCTCCCACCTCACTTTTAACAATTCTCTTTTCACTGATATATTTGTAAAACACTTCACTGTGCAAACCTGGAAAACTCTCCCCCCAAAAAGCTGCTGAGGCTGGGAGTCAATTGAAAATTTCAAAACTGAGATTGACAGATTTTTGTTACGCGAAGGTATTAAGGGTTACGGAACCAAGACGGGTAAATGGAGTTAAGATACGATCTAATTGAATGGCGGAATCTGCTCGAGAGGCTGAATGGCCTCCTCCTGTCCTTCTGATCCCCTCCCCCATTCTGTGGCGAAAGGGAAGAGGAGAGGGGGGGGCGCGAAAGGGAAGAGGAGAGGGGGGGGCGCGAAAGGGAAGAGGAGAGGGGGGGCGCGAAAGGGAAGAGGAGAGGGGGGGGGCGCGAAAGGGAAGAGGAGAGGGGGGGGCGCGAAAGGGAAGAGGAGGGGGGGGGGCGCGAAAGGGAAGAGGAGAGGGGGGGGGCGCGAAAGGGAAGAGGAGAGGGGGGGGGCGCGAAAGGGAAGAGGAGAGGGGGGGGGGCGCGAAAGGGAAGAGGAGAGGGGGGGGCGCGAAAGGGAAGAGGAGAGGGGGGGGCGCGAAAGGGAAGAGGAGAGGGGGGGGCGCGAAAGGGAAGAGGAGAGGGGGGGGCGCGAAAGGGAAGAGGAGAGGGGGGGGCGCGAAAGGGAAGAGGAGAGGGGGGGGCGCGAAAGGGAAGAGGAGAGGGGGGGGCGCGAAAGGGAAGAGGAGAGGGGGGGGCGCGAAAGGGAAGAGGAGAGGGGGGGGCGCGAAAGGGAAGAGGAGAGGGGGGGGCGCGAAAGGGAAGAGGAGGGGGGGGGCGCGAAAGGGAAGAGAAGAGGGGGGGGGGCGCGAAAGGGAAGAGGAGAGGGGGGGGCGCGAAAGGGAAGAGGAGAGGGGGGGGGCGCGAAAGGGAAGAGGAGAGGGGGGGGCGCGAAAGGGAAGAGGAGAGGGGGGGCGCGAAAGGGAAGAGGAGAGGGGGGGGCGCGAAAGGGAAGAGGAGAGGGGGGGGGCGCGAAAGGGAAGAGGAGAGGGGGGGGCGCGAAAGGGAAGAGGAGAGGGGGGGGCGCGAAAGGGAAGAGGAGAGGGGGGGGGGCGCGAAAGGGAAGAGGAGGGGGGGGGCGCGAAAGGGAAGAGGAGAGGGGGGGGGCGCGAAAGGGAAGAGGAGAGGGGGGGGGCGCGAAAGGGAAGAGGATCAAACTGGGTACTTGCCAACCGAGTTTCCTGCTGCGGGAGGGCGAGAATGTATCACTGGGTGAAGCACTGAGGGTAGCAAGGGCACAGAATGTACTCTGGGTGGGGGACTTCAATGTCCATCACCAAGAGTGGCTCGGTAGCACCACTACTGACCGAGCTGGCCGAGTCCTGAAGCACATCGCTGCCGGACTGGGCCTGCGGCAGGTGGTGAGCGAACCAACACGAGGGAAAAACCTACTTGACCTCGTCTTCACCAATCTACCTGTCGCAGATGCATCTGTATTGGTTGGAGTGACCACCGCACAGTCTTTGTGGAGACGAAGTCCCGTCTTCACACTGAGGACACCATCCAACATGTTGTGTGGCACTACCACCGTGCTAAATGGGATAGATTCAGAACAGATCTCGCAGCTCAAAACTGGGGATCCATGAGGCGATGTGGGCCATCAGCAGCAGCAGAATTGTATTCCAACACAATCTGTAACCTCATGGCCCGGCATGTTCCTCACTCTACCATTACCAACAAGCCAGGGAATCAAACCTGGTTCAATAAGGAGTGTAGACGAGCATGCCAGGAGCAGCACCAGGTGTACCTAAAAATGAGATGCCAACCTGGTGAAGCTACAACACAGGATTACATGCGTGCTAAACAGCAGAAGCAACATGCTATGGACAAGAGCTAAGCGATTCCACAACCAACAGATCAGATCAAAGCTCTGCAGTCCTGCCACATCCAGTCATGAATGGTGGTGGATAATTAAACAAGTAATGGGAGGAGGAGGCTCTGTAAACATCCCCATCCTCAATGATGGCAGAATCCAGCACACGAGTGCAAAAGACAAGGCTGAAGCGTTTGCAAGTTTGCAGTACAGCTACAATATTGGCATCTACCCGACAATGTGGAAAATTGCCCAGGTATGTCATGTCCACAAAAAGCAGGACAAATCCAATCCGGCCAATCACCTCCCAATCAGTATACTCTCAATCATCAGCAAAGTGATGGAAGGTGTTGTCGACAGTACCACCAAGCGGCACTTACTCACCAATGCTCAGTTTGGGTTCCGCCAGGACCACTCGGCTCCAGACCTCATTACAGCCTTGGTCCAAACTTGGATAAAAGAGCTGAATTCCAGAGGTGAGGTGAGAGTGACTGCCCTTGACATCAAGGCAGCATTTGACAGAGTGTGGCACCAAGGAGCCCCAGTAAAATTGAAGTCAATAGGAATCAGGGGTAAACTCTCCAGTGGAGTCACAAAGGAAGATGGTAGTGGTTGTTGGAGGCCAATCATCTAAGCTCCAGGACATTGCTGCAGGTGTTCCTCAGGTCAGTGTCCTTGGCCCAACCATCTTCAGCTGCTTCATCAATGACCTTCCCTCCATCATAGGGTCAGAAATGGGGATGTTCGCTGATGATTGCACAGTGTTCAGTTCCATTCACAACCCCTCAGATAATGAAGCTGTCCGTGCCCACATGCAGCAAGACCTGGACAACATCCAGGCTTGGACTCATAAGTGGCAAGTATCATTCGTGCCAGACAAGTGCCAGGCAATGACCATCTCCAACAAGAGACAGTCTAACCATCTCCCCTTGACATTCAATGGCATTACCATCGCCAAATCCCCCACCATCAACATCCTGGGGATCTACAAGGCACAAGTCAGGAGTGTGATGGAATACTCTCCACTTGCCTGGATGAGGGCAGCTCCAATAACACTCAAGAAGCTCGACACCATCCAGGACAAAGCAGCCCGTTTGATTGGCATCCCATCCACCACCCTAAACATTCACTCCCTTCTCCATCAGCGCACCGTGGCTGCAGTGTGTACCGTCCATAGCATGCACTGCAGCAACTCACCAAGGCTTCTTCGACAGCACCTCCCAAACTCCTTCTACCACGTAGAAGGACAAGGGCAGCAGGCACATGGAAACAACACCACCCGCACATTCCCTTCCAAGTCACACACCATCCCGACCTGGAAATATATCACCGTTCCTTCATCGTCGCTGGGTCAAAATCCTGGAATTCCCTTCCTAACAGCACTGTGGGAGAACCTTCACCACACAGACTGCAGCGGTTCAAGAAGGCAGCTCACCACCACCTTCTCAAGGGCAATTAGGGATGGGCAATAAATGCTGGCCTTGCCAGTGATGCCCACATCCCATGAATGAATAAAAAAAAAACTGGGTTACAGGGAGCACATTTTGTGGAGATAGCTGGGATGCTTTCCTGATTCTTTAGCCTCACAACAGCAGGGAAAGGAGGAATGCACCTCTCATGAGAACTTTTACACGTCGCAGCGAGATCACATGGCTAATTAGAGGAAGTACAGTGAAACCTGTAAATTAGGGACACATAAATGACTTGCATCGGGTGTCTTTTATTTTCAGGTGTCCGTACTTTCAAAATGGTGATTGTATGTACAGTAATTTATTTGGGACGGTCAATGAGTGTCCCTTTATACAGGTTTCACCGTAAATGCCTTTAAGGAACAGCTGCTTGTGCATTCTACTCTTTAGATCGACCTTTTCATTTCTATACAGAGGTTGAATGAATGAAGAGCAGTTAGAAATCCCACCAGGCTTTCCCCTCCTACCTGTATATCTCCCTTGTGAGACCCTTTGTGACCATACATACATTCCACTTCAGCCTTGCTCTTTTCCCACAGATGAATCCGGAATAAAGGTTTACAGCGCATGGCGTCATTGACTTGTGGGTCGTGAGGGGGCAGGTACATCCAGCCAATGATAAACAATCCATCCACCTGTGAGTCAACAACACAAACACCAGTGAGCGCCCATCACCTGTCCAACATGGAAAACAACATAAGCACAAAAATCCTTTCGTGCACCTTCACTGAAGATGCACAGTTCAGTCCAGCCACAGATCTCTCAATCCATACAAAGGGCTAAAGCGACAGAATGTATTAGAAAGTAACTCGGTGCTGACCCGTCTCATTCACCCAACTGGCTGAATTTTCCTGGTATACGTATGAAGGAAGTGTGTTACTCTGCCAACAGGCTACTGCCAAACTTCCATTAGCTCCTGGGGGACCCCCCCTGCCCCGACATTAGCAATGGTGACAGAGAGCTACTTTTCCCTCCCCTCTCTAATAACACTAATATCTATTCACTACCCAATGAGGAGAGATAACCACTCAGGGGACTCGCTAATGCAATACTTTTAGGTCAGCTGCACACGTGAAGAGGCATGGCCTCAGTAATCGTGTCCTGTCCCACAATGGTCATTTTAGAGACATAAGAGTATAAAAGCAAGAAAGTTATGAAGATCCTTTATAAAACACTGGTTCGACCACAACTGGAGTATTGTGTCCAGTTCTGGGCACCGCACTTTCAGAAGGATCTGAAAGCCTTAGAGAGGGTGCAGAGGAGATTTACTAGAATGATTCCATGGATGAGGGACTTCAGTTACATGGATAGGCTGGAGAAGCTGGGGTTGTTCTCCTCAGAGCAGAGAAGGATGAGAGGAGATTTTATGGACGTGTTCAAAATCATGAAGGGTTTAGATAAGGTAAATAAAGAGAAACTGTTCTCATTGGCGGAAGAGTCGAGAACCAGAAGACACAGATTTAAGGTGATTGGCAAAAGAATCAAAGGCGACATGACAAAAAACTTTTTTACTCAGCTAGTGGTTATGATTTGGAATGCACTGCCTGAAAGGGTGGTAGAAGCAGATTCATTCGTGGCTTTCAAAACTGAATTGGATAAATATTTGAAGGGAAAAAATTTGCAGGGCTACGGGGAAAGAGTGGGGGAATGGGACTAACTGGATTGCTCTTAAAAAGAGCCAGCACAGGCTTGATGGCCAAATGTTAACAGACAGGAAACAGAGAGTAGGAATAAATGGGTAACTTTTTCCAGGTGGCAGGCAGTGACTCGTGGGGTACCGCAGGGATCAGTGCTTGGGCCCCAGCTATTCACAATATATATCAATGATATGGATGAGGGAGCCAGATGTAATATTTCCAAGTTTGCTGATGACACAAAACTAGGTGGGATTGAGAGTTGTAAGGAGGATGCAAAGAGGCTTCAAGGCGATTTAGACAAGTTGAGTGAGTGGGCAAATACATGTCAGATGCAGTATAACGTGGATAAATGTGAAGTTATCCACTTCGGAAGGAAAAACAGAAAGGCAGAGTATTATTTAAATGATGTTAGATTGGGGAATATTGATGTACAAAGGGACCTGGGCGTCCTTGTACACCAGACACTGAAAGCAAACATGCAGGTGCAGCAAGCAGTTAGGAAGGCAAATGGTATGTTGGCCTTCATTGCAAGAGGATTTGAGTACAGGAGCAAGGATGTCTTACTGCAGTTATACAGGGCCTTGGTGAGACCACATCTGGAGTATTTTGTGCAGTTTTGGTCTCCTTACCTAAGAAAGGATATACTTGCCATAGAGGGAGTGCAGCGAAGGTTCACCAGACTGATTCCTGGGATCGCAGGACTGTCGTATGAGGAGAGATTGGGTCGACTAGGCCTGTATTCACTCGAGTTCAGAAGAATGAGAGGGGATCTCATTGAAACATATAAAATTCTGACAGGGCTGGACAGACTGGATGCAGGGAGGATGTTTTCCCTGGCTGGGGGGGGTCCAGAACGAGGGGTCACAGTCTCAGGATATGGGGTGGGACATTTCGGACTGAAATGAGGAGAAATTTCTTCACTCAGAGGGTGGTGAACCTGTGGAATTCTCTACCACAGAAGGCTGTGGAGGCCAAGTCACTGAATATATTTAAGAAGGAGCTAGATAGATTTCTAGACACAAATGGCATCAAGCGGTATGGGGAGAGAGCGGGAATATGGTATTGAGATAGAGGATCAGCCATGATCATATTGAATGGCGGAGCAGGCTCGAAGGGCCGAATGGCCTACTGCTGCTCCTATTTTCTATGTTTCTATGAATGGCCTCCTTCTGTGCTGTAACCTATGATTTTATATCTTCCAACTTTAAATCGATCCCCTCCCCTCCTGAAGCTGACGACTCTCGCTGGGTTCAAGTTCCACAGAGACCAGCCGCCCTCCACAACCTCTCCGTCTCGATTCTTCATGTGTGAGCTGAGTGAATGTGGGGCAGGGCATTGCTCCACAGGGCGGATCCAATCCAAGCCCGATCCCGCTTTCTCCCGACAGCAACATACACCCTTTCCAGCAGGGACCACGTTACAGGGGTCAGTCGCAGGAACCTTGACTGATTTTCCCACGGTCTAGTGCATGGCACTGATGCCAATTCTAGTCCACCACCCACCGAGAGCTAACGCAGCACAGACCAGAAAATCAAACCTGGCCTCTGTTGTTCAACGTGCACCACTCAACGTTCAAACTGTTGGCTTATAACTGGAAATCTCAGCACCAAGAAAAATTTCAGAATTAATCTTTTTAAGAAGTGTCCTGGGTTTTGCCTATTTCCTTAATCTAATTCCTAAAGTTTAACTTTAGAAATTTGCCTGAATCAATGCCTGACCGAGACAGTAATCACATGATAAAAACAACAACAACTTGCATTTATATAGTACCTTTCATGTAGTAAAACGCCCCAAGGCACTTCACAGGAGCGATTATCAGGCAAAAATTAACAGCAAGCCACATCAGGAGATATTAGGACCGGTGACTAGAGAGCTTGGTCAAAGAGGGAGGTTTTAAGGAGCGCCTTAAAAGGAGGAGAGAGAGGTGGAGAGGTTTAGGGAGCGAATTCCAGAGCTTAGGGCCCAGGCAGCTGAAGGCACGGCCGCCAATGGTGGAGCGATTAAAATCAGGGATGTGCAAGAGGCCAGAATTGGAGGAGCATTGAGATCTCGGAGGGTTGTAGGGCTGGAGGAGGTTACAGAGATAGGGAGGGACGAGACCATGGAGGGATTTGAAAACGAGGATGAAAATTTAAAAATTGAGGAGTTGCCAGACTGGGACCCAATGCAGGTCATCAAGCACAGGGGTGATGACCCCCTCCTGTAAAAGGAGAGACTGAGAGGTGAGCGCAGTGTAAAAGGAGAGTCCGAGAGGGGAGCGCAGTGTAAAAGGAGAGACCGAGAGGTGAGCGCAGTGTAAAAGGAGAGTCCGAGAGGTGAGCGCAGTGTAAAAGGAGAGACCGAGAGGTGAGCGCAATGTAAATCTAAGGCAAGTCATGGCAGCAGAGCTCGCATCTGTGATATGCTCCTCCTGCACTATGTGGGAAGTCATGGACACTACAGGTGTCCCTGGCGACCATGTGTGCAGGAAGTGTGTCCAGCTGCAGCTACTGGCTAACCGCATTTCGAAGCTGGAGCTGCGGGTGGATTCACTGTGGAGCTTCTGCGATGCTGAGATAAAAGTGGATAGCACGTTCAGTGAGGTGGTCACACCGCAGGTAAAGATTACACAGGCAGAAAGGAAATGGGTGACCGCCAGACAGAGTAAAAGGACTAGGCAGTTAGAGCAGGAGTCCCCTGGGGCCATCTCCCTCTCAAACAGATATACCGCTTTGGATACTGTTGGGCGAGATGGCTTATCAGGGAAAGCAGCAAGAGCCAAGTTCGTGACACCATGGGGAGGGGAGGAAGAAGAGTGGCAGAGCTATATTGATAGGGGATTCAATTGTAAGAGGAACAGACAGGCGTTTCTGCGGCCGCAAACGTGACTCCAGGATGGTATGTTGCCTCCCTGGTGCTAGGGTCAAGGATGTCACGGAACGGCTGCAGGGCATTCTGGAGGGGGAGGGTGAACAGCCAGTAGTCGTGGTCCATATCGGTACCAACGACATAGGTTAAAAAAAAGGGATGAGGTCCTGCAAAGTGAATTTCAGGAGTTTGGAGATAAATTAAAAAGCAGGACCTCAAAGTGCCACATGCGAGCGAGTATAGGAACAGGAGAACAGACCAGATGAATGCGTGGCTGCAGGGATGGTGTAGGAGGGAGGGATTTAGATTCCTGGGACATTGGGACTGGTTCTGGGGAAGGTGGGACCTGTACAAGCAGGACAGGTTACACCCGAACAGAACCGGGACCGATGACCTCGCGGGGGTGTTTGCTACTGCTGTTGGGGAAGGTTTAAACTAGAATGGCAGGGGGATGGGAACCTGAGCAGGGAGACAGAGGAGGGGGAAACAAGGATAGAAACAAAAGACAGAAAGGGAAGAAACAATAGTGGAAGGCAGAGAAAACAAGGGCGAAAAACAAATAGGGCCATAGTGCAAAATAAAACTAAGATGACTAGCAATCTTAAAAAGACAAGCCTGATGGCATTGTGTCTTAATGTATGGAGCATTCGCAATAAGCTAGATGAATTAACAGCTCAGATAGATATTAACGGTTATGATATAGTTGCGATTACGGAGACATGGCTGCAGGGTGACCAAAGATGGGAACTGAACATCCAGGGGTATTCAATATTTAGGAAGGACAGGCAAAAAGGGAAAGGAGGTGGGGTAGCGTTGTTAGTAAAGGAGGAAATCAATGCAATAGTGAGGAAGGATATTGGCTCGGAAAATCACGGTGTGGAATCTGTATGGGTGGAGCTAAGAAACACCAAGGGGCAGAAAACGTTGGTGGGGGTTGTCTATGGGCTCCCAAACAGTAGTGAAGATGTAGGGGAGGGCATTAAACAGGAAATCAGAGACGCATGCAAGAAGGATATAACTATAATCATGGGTGACTTTAATCTACATATAGATTGGTCAAACCAAATTAGCAATAATACTGTGGGGGAGGAATTCCTGGAGTGTGTACGTGATGGTTTTCTAGACCAATACGTTGAGGAACCAACTGGAGAACAGGCGATCCGAGACTGGGTATTGTACAATGAGAAAGGATTAATTAACAATCTGGCTGTGCGAGGTCCCTTAGGGAAGAGTGACCATAACATGATAGAATTCCTCATTAAGATGGAGAGTGAAGTAGTTGAATCCGAAACTAGGGTCCTGAATCTAAATAAAGGAAATTACGAAAGTATGAGGTGTGAGTTGGCTATGATAGATTGGGGAACTTTACTAAAAGGGATGACAGTGGATAGGCAATGGCTAATATTTAAAGAACGTGTGCAGGAATTACAACAATTATTCATTCCTGTCTGGCACAAAAATAAAACAGGAAAGGTGGCTCAACCGTGGCTTACAAAAGATATTAGGGATAGTATTAGGTCCAAAGAGGAGACATTTAAAATTGCCAGAAAAAGCAGCAAGCCTGAGGATTGGGAGCTGTTCAGAATTCAGCAAAGGAGGACAAAGAGATTGATTAAGAGCGGAAAAATAGAGTATGAGAGTAAACTAGCAGAGAACATAAACACTGACTGTAAAAGCTTCTATAAATATGTCAAGAGAAAAAGATTAGTGAAGACAAAAGTAGGTCCCTTACAGTCAGAAATGGGGGAAATTATAATGGGGAACAAAGAAATGGCAGAACAATTAAACACATACTTTGGTTCTGTCTTCACAAAGGAGGACACAAATAACCTCCCGGAAATGTTAGGGAACCAAGGGTCTAGTGAGAGGGAGGAACTGAAGGAAACCAGTATTAGTAAAAATAGTGCTAGGGAAATTAATGGGGCTAAAGGCTGACAAATCCCCAGGGCCTGATAATCTACATCCCAGAGTACTAAAGGAAGTGGCCCTGGAAATAGTGGATGCATTGGTGATCATCTTCCAAAATTCTATAGACTCTGGAACAGTTCCTACAGATTGGAGGCAAATGTAACCCCACTATTTAAAAAAGGAGGGAGAGAAAAAACAGGGAATTACAGACCAATCAGCCTAACATCAGTAGTGGGGAAAATGCTAGAGTCTATTATAAAAGATGTGATAACAGAACACTTGGAGGGCATTAACGGGATTGGACAAAGTCAGCATGGGTTTATGAAAGGGAAATCATGCTTAACAAATCTACTGGAGTTTTTTGAGGATGTAACTAGTAGAATAGATAGGGGAGAACCAGTGGATGTGGTGTATTTGGATTTTCAGAAGGCTTTTGATAAGGTCCCACACAAGAGGTTAGTGTGCAAAATTAAAGCACATGGGATTGGGGGGAATATACTGGCATGGATTGAGAATTGGTTGACAGACAGGAAACAGAGAGTAGGAACAAACGGGTCTTTTTCCAGGTGGCAGGCAGTGACTAGTGGGGTACCGCAGGGATCAGTGCTTGGGCCCCAGCTATTCACAATATATATCAATGATTTGGATGAGGGAACTAAATGTAACATTTCCAAGTTTGCAGACGACACAAAGCTGGGGTGGAATGTGAGCTGTGAGGAGGATGCATAGAGGCTCCAATGTGATTTAGACAAGTTGGGTGAGTGGGCAAGAACATGGCAGATGCAGTATAACGTGGATAAATGTGAGGTTATCCGCTTTGGTTGTAAAAACAGAAAGGCAGATTATTATCTGAATGGTGATAGATTGGGAAAAGGGGAGGTGCAACGAGACCTGGGTGTCCTTGTACACCAGTCGCTGAAAGCGAGCATTCAGGTGCAGCAAGCAGTTAGGAAGGCGAATGGTATGTTGGCCTTCATTGCAAGAGGATTTGAGTACAGGAGCAGGGATGTCTTACTGCAGTTATACAGGGCCTTGGTGAGACCACATCTGGAGTATTGTGTGCAGTTTTGGTCTCCTTATCTGAGGAAGGATATCCTTGCCATGGAGGGAGTGCAACAAAGGTTTACCAGACTGATTCCTGGGATGGCAGGACTGACGTATGAGGAGAGATTGGGTCGACTAGGCCTATATTCACTCGTAAACAATTTTACAACACCAAGTTATAGTCCAGCAATTTTATTTTAAATTCACAAGCTTTCGGAGGCTTCCTCCTTCGTCAGGTGAACGATGTGAAAATGAAATCCTCGAAATGAAATCGCATTTATAATTCACAGAACAATGCTTGTTGATTACAGACAGTTTTTTCAACTGCCCGTTGCCAAGGCAATCAGTGTGTAGACAGACAGGTGTTACCTGCCAGGTCTCAGAATATACAAATCACCAAAAAAAACAAACAAAAAAAAGAGAGGTAGAAACATAGAAAAGACAGCAACTGACCCGTTATATTAAAAACAGATAACATTTGGTCACTGGTGGGGTAACGTGTAGCGTGACATGAACCCAAGATCCCGGTTGAGGCCGTCCTCATGGGTGCGGAACTTGGCTATCAATTTCTGCTCGCCATGGGGACCAAATTCGCACCCCAATACGCCAACATTTTCATGCACAAGTTCGAGCAGGACTTCTTCACTGCACAAGACCTCCAACCAACACTATACACCAGATACATCGACGACATTTTCTTTCTATGGACCCACGGCAAGGAATCACTAAAGAGACTACACGATAACATCAACAAGTTCCATCCCACCATCAAGCTCACCATGGACTACTCCTCAGAATCAGTTTCTTTCTTGGACACACGAATCTCCATCAAAGACGGGCACCTCAGCACCTCACTCTACCGCAAGCCCACGGACAACCTCACGATGCTCCACTTTTCCAGCTTCCACCCTAACCACGTCAAAGAGGCCATCCCCTATGGACAGGCCCTGCGAATACACAGGGTCTGCTCAGACGAGGAGGAACGCGATGGACACCTACAGACGCTGAAAGACGCCCTAGTAAGAACGGGATATGACGCTCGACTCATCGATCGACAGTTCCGACGGGCCACAGCAAAAAATTGCATAGACCTCCTCAGGAGACTAACACGGGACGCAACCAACAGAGTACCCTTTGTCGTCCAGTACTTCCCCGGAGCGGAGAAACTACGCCATGTTCTCCGCAGCCTTCGACATGTCATCAATGAGGACAAGCACCTCGCTATGGCCATCCCCACACCTCCACTACTCGCCTTTAAACAGCCACCCAACCTCAAACAGACCATCGTTCGCAGCAAATTACCTAGCTTTCAAGAGAACAGCGTCCACGACACCACACAACCCTGCCACGGTAACCTCTGCAAGACGTGCCAGATCATCGACACAGATACCACCATCACACGAGAGGACACCACCCACCAGGTGCATGGTTCATACTCCTGTGACTCGGCCAACGTTGTCTACCTCATACGTTGCAGGAAAGGATGCCCCAGAGCATGGTACATTGGCGAGACCATGCAGACGCTGCGACAACGGATGAACGGACACCGCGCAACAATCGCCAAACAGGAGGGTTCCCTCCCAGTCGGGGAACACTTCAGCAGTCATGGACATTCATCCACCGACCTTCGGGTAAGCGTACTCCAAGGCGGCCTTCGAGACACACGACAACGCAAAATCGTCGAGCAGAAATTGATAGCCAAGTTCCGCACCCATGAGGACGGCCTCAACCGGGGATCTTGGGTTCATGTCACGCTACACGTTACCCCACCAGCGAACAAATGTTATCTGTTTTTAATATAACGGGTCAGTTGCTGTCTTTTCTATGTTTCTACCTCTCTATCTCTGTTTTTTTTTGTTTGTTGTTTTTTTTGGTGATTTGTATATTCTGAGACCTGGCAGGTAACACCTGTCTGTCTACACACTGATTGCCTTGGCAATGGGCAGTTGAAAAAACTGTCTGTACTCACCAAGCATTGTTCTGTGAATTATAAATGCGATTTCATTTCGAGGATTTCATTTTCACATCGTTCACCTGACGAAGGAGGAAGCCTCCAAAAGCTTGTGAATTTAAAATAAAATTGCTGGACTATAACTTGGTGTTGTAAAATTGTTTACAATTGTCAACCCCAGTCCATCACCGGCATCTCCACATCATATATTCACTCGAGTTTAGAAGAATGAGAGGTGATCTCATCGAAACACATAAAATTCTAACAGGACTAGACAGACTAGATGCAGGGAGGATGTTCCCGATGGCTGGGGAGTCCAGAACCAGGGATCACAGTCTCAGGATACGGGGTATGCCATTTAGAACCGAGATGAGGAGAAATTTCTTCACTCAGAGGGTGGTGAACCTGTGGAATTCTCTACCACAGAAGGCAGTGGAGGCCAAGTCATTAGATGTATTCAAGGAGACAGATATATTTCAATGCCAAAGGGATCAAGGGATATGGGGAAAAAGCAGGAACAGGGTACTGAGTTAGACGATTAGCCATGATCATTTTGAATGGCGGAGCAGGCCCGAAGGGCCGAATGGCCTACTCTTATTTTCTATGTTTCCTCACAGGATTGAAGACAGTGCCTGTAACCTCCGCTCAGAGTAGTTTGTTCGGACTGGACCAATTGAACAGGATTTTAAAGGAACATTTGGAATCACAGCAACTGAACCAAAAAACTCCAACATCTGCGTTCGTGTCACTCAGATTCAGGCAAAATGTTGGGCATTGATGCGGGAGTGGGATAAAGAGGGGACTTGATTCACAACAAAACTTGAAATGCAACACAAGCTTTAAAATGTGTTACTTACAACCACGTTAAGCAGTCCTCCATAGGGTCCAATGTCCGGCTGCCACAGCCCCAGGATATTACGGTAAGGGTGCAGCACTGTAACAAACATCAGAGCTACTTTCAGAATCGCTGACAATACCTCACACTGGGAACAGACTGGGCCACTGACCCCAATAGGTCAAAGGTCAAAGGTCAATGTCCATTCAACTGAAAATGGGGGAGGGGGGGGGGAGGAGGAGGGGGCGGATGGAAGGGAGTTGGGCTCGGATTGGGGGTGGGGGGGGGGGGGGGGAAGAGAGAGGGGGAGAATTTTTTAAAAATTTGTTCTTGGGATGTGGGCGTCGCTGGCGAGGCCGGCATTTATTGCCCATCCCTAATTGCCCTTGAGAAGGTGGTGGTGAGCCGCCTTCTTGAACCGCTGCAGTCCGTGTGGTGAAGGTTCTCCCACAGTGCTGTTAGGAAGGGAGTTCCAGGATTTTGACCCAGCGACGATGAAGGAACGGCGATATATTTCCAAGTCGGGATGGTGTGTGACTTGGAGGGGAACATGAAGCTACAACACAGGACTACATGCATGCTAAACAGCGGAAGCTCCATGCTATTGACAGAGCTAAGCGATTCCACAACCAACAGATCAGATCAAAGCTCTGCAGTCCTGCCACATCCAGTCGTGAATGGTGGTGGACAATTAAACAACTAACGGGAGGAGGAGGCTCTGCAAACATCCCCATCCTCAATGATGGTGGAGTCCAGCACGTGAGTGCAAAAGACAAGGCTGAAGCATTTGCAACTATCTGCAGTGGGCTCGGACTGCTTCATTATCTGAGGGGTTGCGAATGGAACTGAACACTGTGCAATCATCAGCGAACATCCCCATTTCTGACCTTATGATGGAGGGAAGGTCATTGATGAAGCAGCTGAAGATGGTTGGGTCTAGGACACTGCCCTGAGGAACTCCTGCAGCAATGTCCTGGGGCTGAGATGATTGGCCTCCAACAACCACTACCATCTTCCTTTGTGCTAGGTATGACTCCAGCCACTGGAGAGTTTTCCCCCTGATTCCCATTGACTTCAATTTTACTAGGGCTCCTTGGTGCCACACTCGGTCAAATGCTGCCTTGATGTCAAGGGCAGTCACTCTCACCTCACCTCTGGAATTCAGCTCTTTTGTCCATGTTTGGACCAAGGCTGTAATGAGGTCTGGAGCCGAGTGCTCCTGGCGGAACCCAAACTGAGCATCAGTGAGCAGGGTATTGGTGAGTAAGTGCCGCTTGATAGCACTGTCGACAACACCTTCCATCACTTTGCTGATGATTGAGAGTAGACTGATGGGGCGGTAATTGGCCGGATTGGATTTGTCCTGCTTTTTGTGGACAGGACATACCTGGGCAATTTTCCACATTGTCGGGTAGATGCCAGTGTTGTAGCTGTACTGGAACAGCTTGGCTCGAGGCACGGCTAGTTCTGGAGCACAAGTCTTCAGCATTACAGCTGGGATGTTGTTGGGGCCCATAGCCTTTGCTGTATCCAGTGCACTCAGCCCTTTCTTGATATCACGTGGAGTGAATCGAATTGGCTGAAGACTGGCTTCTGTGATGGTGGGGATATCGGGAGGAGATCGAGATGGATCATCCACTCGGCACTTCTGTCTGAAGATAGTTGCAAATGCTTCAGCCTTGTCTTTTGCACTCACGTGCTGGGGGATGATGCCCGGGGGGATGGGAGATGAGGCCCAGGCGAGGGGCCAGGGGGATGGGAGATGAGGCCCGGGGGATGAAGTGGGGGTGGGATGGGCAGATTACAGGACTGGTATCAGCCAAGTAAATCTGTAGGCACCATGCGCAAATGTTTAAATCACACCATCTATAAAGCGGGATTAGTCCCGTTCACTCGTTCCATGCTCAAAGGGAAGCTGAATGTACACAAGTTCGACAGCTCAGTCCAGTCTCGTGCATCTCAGTGCTATTAATCTTTGTCAATTGGTTAATAATTGAGCAAAATCTCAAGCAGAGTTTAAGTACATAGCAATCACATTGTGACTGGGTTTAAGGTTTTGCTTAAACAGTTCCCACAAAATAAGAGTGAAACTTAAAACATCAGGTTGTAGGGTCATGGTTCACACAAACTCCTCTGTTCCTTCGCACCAATACGAGCATCAGATCGCCTCAGATTCTCCAATAACCAGGACTTGATTCCCACAGATCACGAACCCATTACCCAGCCACAAAGCCTAAGAAAGCCTTTCAGCAAAATCAATCAGGTGCAGCACAGTACAGTACAGCCTGTGGCTCCCCACTCCATCTGCCTCTTCCACTCCTCTCAGAACTGCATTTCCCCCTGTGGAAGCTGCTCGGTGAAGTCTGTGCTTGTCTGGGACAACAATGACCTCAGCACCATAATTTCCAACCTGCACCCGGCAACTCACGATTGTCGGCCTCTTCACTAAATTTCCTGAGTGAGCTCCCGGCCAATTTCCTTCTTACACGCCCAGTATATGTACCCCAGACTCTCACCCCCCACCGGTATATGTACCCCAGACTCTCACCCCCCACCGGTATATGTACCCCAGACTCTCACCCCCCACCGGTATATGTACACCAGACTCTCACCCCCCACCAGTATATGCACCCCAGACTCTCACCCCCCCACCAGTATATGTACCCCAGACTCTCACCCCCACCGGTATATGTACCCCAGACTCTCACCCCCACCGGTATATGTACCCCGGACTCTCACCCACACCGGTATATGTACCCTGGACTCTCACCCGCCACCGGTATATGTACCCTGGACTCTCACCCGCCACCGGTATATGTACCCTGGACTCTCACCCACACCGGTATATGTACCCTGGACTCTCACCCGCCACCGGTATATGTACCCTGGACTCTCACCCCCCACCAGTATATGTAGCCCAGAGTTTCAGCTTTCACCCAGCAGCACTGCTCATCCTGGGAGATAACGGGAATCAGTGATGTTCACCGACTGCAATTCCCTGTACATGCATCATGGAACAAAGAAAACAATGCAATGGAAAGATACCCTTCCTGATTCACCCGCAGCTGCAGGAGATCCAGCAAAGGACGTGCAACCTCAAGGAAGGAACTTAATCTTTGCTTCCTCCCCAACAAATGCATCAAGAACACAAGACCAGCGACATCAGTGGATTTCAATTGGAGAGGGTCACTATAAGCCACCTCAGCCCCCTCCTCCTCAAACTGGGTGGGGGGGAAATTAGCTACGGCCCCCCTTCCTGACCAATATCCAGCAAGTCTTGTTGGAAAGTTTGTGTGTGTGGCTGTTGGTTGAGGAAAGGACAAACTTGTTGCATTAATGCAGCAGCACAGCCTCCTGACATGTCAAGAATGGTCAACTGGAAGAGATATGTGGGGGGTGGGGGGTGAACCTACGTAAGAAAGTACCTTCATGGAAAGGGTGGGTGGGGTGGGGGAGAAAAGAACAATACCCAGGAGACCAAAATCAACTGAAACAGTCAATCATCACCAAGACAGCCAACCTGGCGGGCCGTGAGGTCGTCACATCACCATAGCCGACACCTCCTCCGGGGGAGCGGAATCTCATTGTACGATCCTCTCCTAATATTCAATGGGTCTCTAACACAAAACTTCTATGACCGCAGCAGTAAACAGAGCAGAGAGATGGGGCCGTTAATTCTCATCATGCAGTGCTCTAGTTATCACATCAAACCAGCGTCATACATACGGCGCGTGTACACATCCCGGTGCTCCATGTTTTCATAGTCGGGAAGCAACTTGACGAACCTTCCTGATTTGACCCGAGGATTAATACCTAAACAAACAGGTCAGTGAGACCAGGACTGGTGTTTGTTGCACCATTGCTCCCAGATCCCCATTCAATCTGCTGGCAATCCATCAATTCAGCACAATTACAATCATCAGACATCCTGACAGATTCAGTTCAAAGTGCTGGGAATAAACATGTGCCCTGACTCGATGGTTTGTTGCACAGTTCAAATATTCACATAGAATCATAGAATCATAGAAGTTACAACATGGAAACAGGCCCTTCGGCCCAACATGTCCATGTCGCCCAGTTTATACCACTAAGCTAGTCCCAATTGCCTGCACTTGGCCCATATCCCTCTGTACCCATCTTACCCATGTAACTGTCCAAATGCTTTTTAAAAGACAAAATTGTACCCGCCTCTACTACTGCCTCTGGCAGCTCGTTCCAGACACTCACCACCCTTTGAGTGAAAAAATTGCCCCTCTGGACCCTTTTGTATCTCTCCCCTCTCACCTTAAATCTATGCCCCCTCGTTATAGACTCCCCTACCATTCGACAGCTGTTACTGTGTCAACTCACAAACCAGAGGTTATATGTATCAGGAAAGATTGAACAGGCTGGGGCTCTTTTCTCTAGAAGACTGAGAAGGTGAAGACTGAGGGCTGACCTGATAAAGGGCTTTAAGATTATGAAGGGGTTTGATAGGGTAGACGTAGAGAGGATGTTTTAATTTATGGGGGAGTCCAGATCTAGGGGACATAAATATAAGATAGTCACTAATAAATCCAATAAGGAATTTAGGAGAAACTTCTTTACCCAGAGAGTGGTGAGAATGTAGAACTCGCTACCACAAGGAGTAGTTGAGGCGAATAGCATTGATGCATTTAAGGGGAAGCTGGATAAACACGAGAGAGAAAGGAACAGAAAGGTATACTGATGGGGTGAGATGAAGGAGGGAGGGAGGAGGCTCGTGTGGAGCATAAACACCGGCATAGATCAGATGGGCCAAATGGCCTGTTTCCGTGCTGTACATTCTATGTAAGACTGGAAAGGAGATGAAATGACCTGGGATTTGCCTGCACTGTTCCACCCATTCAGCTCAGTCTTCATAGTGTTCCCAACTGGTCAGGGTCAAGAGCCTGCAGAAAATCTTGGTGCAAAGCTATTGGTGCTGATTAACCTGTAACATTCCAGAACCTTTACCCTGCGACCCAGAGAGAGTGCTACCAGGTACAGCATGGGTTAGATAGAGGGAAGCTCCCTCTACACTGTCCCATCATTCAGTCCCAGGGCAGGTACGGCATGGGTTAGGTACAGAGTAAAGCTCCCTCAACACTGTCCCATCAAATAATTCCAGGGCAGGTACAGGGTTAGATACAGAGTAAAGCTCCCTCAACACTGTTCCATCAAACACTCCCAGGGCAGGTACAGCACGGGTTAGGTACAGAGTAAAGCTCCCTCTACACTGTCCCATCAAACACCCCCAGGGCAGGTACAGCACGGGTTAGATACAGAGTAAAGCTCCCTCTACACTGTTCCATCAAACACTCCCAGGGCAGGTACAGAGTAAAGATCTCTCTACAGGTACAACATGGTTCAGATGGAGATTCAAGCTCCCGCTGCACTACCATAACAAGGTGTCTTAGCCACAACCTCGGAAAAAGGCAGATGAATGGAATAGTGTAAATTTTTCCATTTCCCACACCAGCCATCCTTATGACTTCTGTGAGCAAGTCTGACCATTTTGTGCTTCATTCTAGGTATTTTCTGATCCTTGCTAGGAATTGGCCTGTTTATACCCAGGATAAGGGCAATTAGGGATGGGCAATAAATGCTGGCCTTTCCAGTGACATCCACATCCCATGAATGAATAAATTTTTTAAAATTTCAACAATTCTCACTATGCTCCCAGCAACCATCAGGATCACGTTCATAAGTAACTGGGATTATGATTGCCCCCAAACTCTGGTCAAAAAGGAGTTACAACTGGGAGGCAATCCCATCTCCTGGGGCTTGAGTGATCCAAGAAGGGTCTAATC
Organism: Heptranchias perlo; assembly: GCF_035084215.1. Classification (NCBI taxonomy): domain Eukaryota; kingdom Metazoa; phylum Chordata; class Chondrichthyes; order Hexanchiformes; family Hexanchidae; genus Heptranchias; species Heptranchias perlo. The sequence goes on along the minus strand of NC_090340.1, from coordinate 65,664,841 downwards.
ACAGCCCCTCACTTCAATGCACTTTAAAAGGCTCATCATCTGGCCTCCAAAAGCAGCTTGCTCTAAACCACTGCACTGGATCGATCTCTGGCACGAGCAGGTTCAGGCTTAAGCTGAATGGATCAACATGCCCTGGAGAATGCCTGCAGTTCTGGAGGGTCAGACAGGCAGATCACCATGGGTGCTACCCTCAGAGCAGATCTAAAGGTACAGCCTGTGGGATAGGACAGGAATCTCCAAACTCGGGAGGAGTTTGTACAGAAATCATTGCAAGAAGCGGAGGTATTCCTACTCACGTTTGATGTATAAATCGCGGCACGCAATCCCCACCGTCTCCAAACGCCGCAGGTTTTCCGAAACTCCATATTCTACAAAAAAAAATATTTTACTAAGTGATGTCAAAATTGTCTAAAGCTGGCCAGTTATTTCCTCACCTCCTCATCCTCCATAGGGACTGGCTGCCCTCCTGTAACTTGTCCATAGTGACCTCAGAGAGTAAGGATTAGCAGGATAGTCAACCATGGGGATCATCACAGCCTACCCCAATCCCACCCTCACCCAGTGTCCATACACCCGCATTTTTCAGCAGGAGTCATCAATAGTGATCAGTAGCTGGCTAATGTTTCCATTCTATAGTTGCTCCGTCTGCTGCACCAGTCCAGGGATGGAACCTGGCATTTTTTGGCCTTAAAGGTTTACTGCCACACCAGGGAGGGCAATTACCCACTGACCTATCGGGGACAGCTGAAAATATAAATACACCTACTGCCAGAGGCCACAAACCCATGGTCTAAAATTCTTGATAAATAACTGTAATTACACCCTCCTGCCAAAGGTGGCACTGCAACGCCTCTACTGGTGGGAAGGGGTAATTACAGTGTGACAAGTTTACATAGGCAGTTTCCACTGTAAATGGGGATATGGGAATTTATCATGGACAAAGTTGACAGGAAGTGTGGACAGATGTAAATTTAATATATTATACAGATAGATATACATTTATTAAATATTATTTAAAATAATTATATTTATTGTGGAATAAATACTTAAATGGAAACTGCTGCATTGCTTTGAAGAGATTTATTCAAATATTGTTTTACACAACCAATGCTAACACAATATTAGATTCTGCCTCACTATTGCTTGGGTCCAGTGAGAGGTCCATCCCACTGGGTTACTGCTGATTGCACTGCGACCGTATGGAAGGAAAGTTTGGAATGTCTTGCCAGGTGAGTGTAGAGGACAAATGTGCTGACTTTAGTGATTTTCTAAATGGCCTCCACCCTTACCTTGAATAAACGGGGACTCCAGTTACACAAAGTAACCCTTACCCTTCTGAATAAACAGTTACACAGTGTGTAACCCTTAAATCAACCAATAAAGGCCCCTGTACAGATACATTGCAAGTAACTCTGACCTTGTTAATTGACAGGAAGTCTATCAAACATTAAATAGAAATATGAATAATCCTTATTTTGCTGAATAAACAGTAAATTCATAGGTTAGGGTGGGAATGCTCGCCCAACTGAATAAAGGCACTTCATACAATTACAGAAGGTACATTCATCCTGCTGAATAAACAGCCCCCCCAGGACAAGGGCACTGACAACCAAAGATACAATCAATCAAGCTGCACCCATCCCAGAGTTACAGGCAGATTAAAACCTTCTTCAGTCCCACTGTCACAGACTGGATTGAACCAAGGCACGCCAACAAACTCACATCCTAGACACTGCGTGGGTTGGCTGTTTTACCCCCACAATATGTTTCACACATACAAAGCCCCACAAACACCGAGCAACCCGACAATCAGAGATAACATGAATTTGAGGTATTCAACCAACACTAGCACCGAGACACTGCCTGTACTGAATCACAGATCTGCCAATCTCTGGCTACAAACAGGTGGGAAAGCACGCTCCTCATTCTCAAACAGGTGCACACTATAACTGAACATCCTCAGGCAACGCCAGGCACGAGAATGTCACCAATCACTACTCACTGTGATCGATCAATCAGGACTGATCCCAATAGATCGATTAATGTCAGTCATAAATCATAAGTTAATTATCCAAAAATGGTTTTAAATTCAACAACGGTCAAAGCACCAAAATGACAATCAGACATCATATGTACAGATTGATAACTATATGTGGGATATTATCAGGGGTAATGGACAGCTTAATTCACCAGAACATCCCAGTAATGGCTCTTTTAAAGAACGTGCACTCACACATAACCTACTCCACAGCGCTGGCTGTAGTCACACTAACAGTGGCCAGGCTCGTCCCATGCCTGGCACGGGCTCGATTCTCACTACAGTGTAAAACCACAAGATCTGTCACTGCATGAACAGTCAGCAGTGCGGCACAACCGTCAGGCCACACTACACTAACACCAGTCATAAACCAACCAATTACAACATATACTAACAGCTGACTATCAGAGGCCAGTATTATTGGCTGAGCAACAATTCATTCTCTGTGAATCACTGAGATGTTCTGAGGCACCACATCAATGCAAGTTCCTACTTTCTACTGGGGCAGGAGAATGGAAACACCTTTCAGTCTACATCCAGGGCATGGAACGATCCCAGGTCAGGCACACTTTAAAGCTCCCTCCGCTGGTGCATCAAACGCTCCCAGGTTCAGTGCAGAACTGGTCATTAAAGCTCCCTCTACAATACTGTAACATTTTGAGTTACCGAGGCAGCAAGTAGCATCACTCTGTTAAATAAACGTGGGCCACAAACTGATGCTATAATTCATGTGGACATGACAGTTACCCGTCAGCTAAGCTAATCTGATCCCATTTCCTTGTGACAGCGTCCAGAACACTGGATCCATACCAAAGATACCGACGCAAGGAAGGTGTGAGTGAACATTTTACTTCACAGAGCCCTGTAGCAGCAGTGAGCCCCAGTGTGGGTATCAGATCACTGGAGCAGCAGTGAGCCCCAGTGTGGGTATCAGATCACTGGAGCAGCAGTGAGCCCCAGTGTGGGCATCAGATTGTACATTATTCTCTCGTGTATCCCTCTCCCTGTACACAGTGCCAGTCACAACAGATGGTAACAGAGGGAGTGATCTGGTGAAAATAACATAAGTCTGAAGATAAAAGAAATAGGAGATGAGAGTAAAGGGCAGACCAAGGTAAGTAACAATAGTCAGGTAAACAGTTAGGGAACAAATACAGATATAGAACAGCAGGACAAAATTACTGTTAAAAACAAATTAAATTACCTGTACAGCAATGTGCACTGTATCAGAAACAAAACGAGGGAACTGGAGGCAACAATTCATAGCAAGGAGCCAGATGCAGTAGGGATAAGCCAGCATGGATTTGTAAAGGGTAGGTCATGCCTGACGAACCTGATTGAATTTTTTGAAGAGTAAAAATACTCAATTGGAGGAGGGCCAATTTCAATCGGATGAGAACAGATCTTTCCCGGGTGAATTGGAATCAAAGATTGGCAGGCAAAACTGTAATTGAACAGTGGGTGGCCTTTATGGATGGTTCGGGTACAGTCTAGGCACATTCCCATGAGGCAGAAAGGTAGGGCAAACAAAGCCAGAGCTCCCTGGATGACAAAAGAGATAGTGAGTAAGATGAAACTGAAAAAAAGGGGCGTATGACAGATATCAGGCTGATAACACAAGTGAGAACCAGGCAGAATATAGAAAGTTCAGGGGGGAAGTGAAAAAGGAAATAAGAGGGGCAAAGAGAGAGTATGAGAATAGACTGGCGGCCAACATAAAAGGGAATCCAAAAGTCTTCTACAGGCATGTAAACAGTAAACGGGTAGTAAGAGGAGGGATGGGGCCGATCAGGGACCAAAAAGGAGATCTACTCATGGAGGCAGAGGGGATGGCTGAGGTACTAAATGAGTACTTTGCATCTGTCTTTACCAAAGAAGAAGATGCTGCCAGAGTCTCAGTAAAGGAAGATATAGTTGAGCTACTGGATGGGCTAAAAATTGATGAATAAGAGGTACTAGAAAGGCTGGCTGTAATTAAAGTAGATAAGTCACCTGGTCCGGATGAGATGCATCCTCGGTTGTTGAGGGAAGTAAGGGTGAAAATTGCGGAGGTACTGGCCATAATCTTCCAAACATCCTTAGATACGGGGGTGGTGCCAGGGGACTGGGGAATTGCAAATGTTACACCCTTGTTCAAAGAAGGGTGTAAGGATAAACCCAGCAACCATAGGCCAGTCAGTTTAACCTCAGCGGTGGGGAAACTTTTAGAAACGATAATCCGGGACGGAATTAGCAGTCACTTGGACGAGTGAGGATGGATTAGGGAAAGCCAGCACGGATTTGTTAAAGGCAAATCATGTTTAACTAACCTGATAGAGTTTTTTGATGAGGTAACAGAGAGGGTTGATGACAGCAATGCAGTTGATGTGGTGTATATGGACTTTCAAAAGGCGTTTGATAAAGTGCCGCACGGTAGGCTTATCATCAAGATTGCAGCCCATGGAATAAAGGGGGCAGTAGCAACATGGATACAGAGAGTAGTGGTGAACGGTTGTTTTTCGGACTGGAGGGAGGTGTACAGTGGTGTTCCCCAGGGGTCCGTGCTGGGACCACTGCTTTTCTTGATATATATTAATGACTTGGACTTGGGTGTACAGGGCACAATTTCAAAATTTGCAGACGACACAAAACTTGGAAGGGTAGTAAACAGTGAGGAGGATAGTGATAGACTTCAAGAGGATATAGACAGGCTGGTGGAATGGACGGACACGTGGCAGATGAAATTTAACATAAAAAATGTGAAGTGATACATTTCGGTAGGAAGAACAAGGAGAGGCAATATAAACTAGAGGGCATAACTCTAAAAGGGATACAGGAACAGAGATCTGGGGGTACATGTGACTATGATGGTATGAGAGCGGAATTGATTAAAGTGGACTGGGAAAATAGATTAAAGGGTAAGACGGTACATGAGCAGTGGTGTTCATTTAGGGAGTTATTTTACAACTTTCAAAATAAATATATTCCACTGAGGAAAAAAGGGTGTAAAAGAAATGACAGCCATCCGTGGCTAAGTAAAGAAATCAAGGATAGTATCCGACTAAAAACAAGGACATATAAGGTAGCCAAACTTAGTGGGAGGATAGAAGATTGGGAATTCTTCAAAAGACAGCAAAAAGTAACGAAAGGATTGATTAAGAAAGGGAAGTTAGATTATGAAAAGAAATTAGCAAAAAATATAAAAACAGATAGCAAGAGTTTCTATAGTTATATAAAAAGAAAAAGGGTGGCTAAGGCAAACATAGGTCCCTTAGAGGATGAGACCGGGAAATTAATGGTGGGAAACATGGAGATGGCAAAAATGCTGAACAAATATTTTGTTTCAGTCTTTACAGTAGAGGACACTAAGAATATCCCAACACTGGACAAACAGGGGACTCTCGGGGGGGAGGAGCTAAATACGATTAAAATCACTCAGGAGATGGTACTCAGTAAAATAATGGGACTCAAGGCGGATAAATCCCCTGGACCTGATGGCTTCCATCCTAGGGTCTTGAGGGAAGTGGCAGTAGGGATTGTGGATGCTTTGGTGATAGTTTTCCAAAATTCCCTGGACTCAGGAGAGGTCCCGGCAGATTGGAAAACTGCTAATGTAACACCGTTATTTAAAAAGGGTAGTAGGCAGAAGGCTGGAAATTATAGGCCAGTTAGCTTAACATCTGTGGTGGGTAAAATTTTGGAGTCTATTATTAAGGAGACAGTAACGGAACATTTAGATAAGCATAATTTAATAGGACAAAGTCAGCATGGCTTTATGAAGGGGAAGTCATGTCTGACAAATTTGCTTGAGTTCTTCGAGGATATAACGTATAGGGTGGATAAAGGGGAACCAGTGGACATAGTGTATTTAGACTTCCAGAAGGCGTTCGACAAGGTGCCACATAAAAGATTATTACTTAAGATAAAAAATCACGGGATTGGGGGTAATATTCTGGCATGGGTGGAGGATTGGTTATCGAACAGGAAGCAGAGAGTTGGGATAAATGGTTCATTTTCGGACTGGCAACCAGTAACCAGTGGTGTTCCACAGGGGTCGGTGCTGGGTCCCCAACTCTTTACAATCTATATTAACGATTTGGAGGAGGGGACCGAGTGCAACATATCAAAATTTGCAGATGATACAAAGATGGGAGGGAAAGTAGAGAGTGAGGAGGACATAAAAAACCTGCAAGGGGATATAGACAGGCTGGGTGAGTGGGCGGAGATTTGGCAGATGCAATATAATATTGGAAAATGTGAGGTTATGCACTTTGGCAGGAAAAATCAGAGAGCAAGTTATTTTCTTAATGGCGAGAGACTGGAAAGTACTGCAGTACAAAGGGATCTGGGGGTCCTAGTGCAAGAAAATCAAAAAGTTGGTATGCAGGTGCAGCAGGTGATCAAGAAAGCCAACGGAATGTTGGCTTTTATTGCTAGGGGGATAGAATATAAAAACAAGGAGGTATTGCTGCAGTTATATAAGGTATTGGTGAGACCGCACCTGGAATACTGCATACAGTTTTGGTCTCCATACTTAAGAAAAGACATACTTGCTCTCGAGGCAGTACAAAGAAGGTTCACTCGGTTAATCCCGGGGATGAGGGGGCGGACATATGAGGAGAGGTTGAGTAGATTGGGACTCTACTCATTGGAGTTCAGAAGAATGAGAGGCGATCTTATTGAAACATATAAGATTGTGAAGGGTCTTGATCGGGTGGATGCAGTAAGGATGTTCCCAAAGATGGGTGAAACTAGAACTAGGGGGCATAATCTTAGAATAAGGGGCTGCTCTTTCAAAACTGAGATGAGGAGAAACTTCTTCACTCAGAGGGTGGTAGGTCTGTGGAATTTGCTGCCCCAGGAAGCTGTGGAAGCTACATCATTAGATAAATTTAAAACAGAAATAGACAGTTTCCTCGAAGTAAAGGGAATTAGGGGTTATGGGGAGCGGGCAGGAAATTGGACATGAAGCTGAGTTCGGATCGGTCAATGCCCTGTGGGTGGCGGAGAGGGCCCAGGGGCTATGTGGCCGGGTCCTGCTCCGACTTCTTGTGTTCTTTAGATTTGTGGTTGGGATCAGATCAGCCATGATCTTATTGAATGGCGGAGCAGGCTCGAGGGGCCGATTGGCCTACTCCTGCTCCAATTTCTTATGTTCTTATGTTCTAATCATTGAAGGTGGCAGGGCAGGTGGAGAAAGTGATTAAAAAAGCATACGGGATCCTGGGCTTTATAAATAGAGACATAGAGTACAAAAGGAAGGAAGTCATGATGAATCTTTATAAATGTAAGGAGTCGCACAACACCAGGTTATAGTCCAACAGCTTTATTTGAAATCACAAGCTTTCGGAGCTTTGCTCCTTCGTCAGGTGAGTGAAGAGTTGCATAAAGGCACAGCATATATAGTCAGAGAACAATGCCTGGTGATTACAGATAATCTTTCTAACTGCCCTTTATCACACCTCGGCAGAGAGATAATCACAGCAATCAAAGGAGTGAATGGTGTTCAGACAGGTTAGTCAGGGAAACATTACATCCAAGAATACTGAGGTGGGGTCACATGGGGTCAAATCAGAGAGAGACACAGAGAGAGACAGAGAGAGAGAGAGACAGAGAGAGACCGACCAAAAAGACAGAGAGAGAATGACTAGTTGTATTAAAAAGATAACTTTTTTTTGCTGGAAATCGCAGCAGGTCCGGCCGCATCTGTGTATGGAGAACAAGCCAACTACGACTGGACTCTGGATGACTCTACGTCAGGTGGGGTTACGTGTAGCGTGACATGAACCCAAGATCCCAGTTGAGGCCGTCCTCATGGGTGCGGAACTTGGCTATCAATTTCTGCTCGACGATTCTGCGTTGTCGTGTGTCTCGAAGGCTGCCTTGGAGAACGCTTACCCGAAGATCGGAGGCTGAATGTCCTTGACTGCTGAAGTGTTCCCCAACTGGGAGGGAACCCTCCTGCCTGGCGATTGTTGTGCGGTGTCCGTTCATCCGTTGTCACAGTGTCTGCATGGTCTTGGCGATGTACCATGCTCCGGGGCATCCTTTCCTGCAACGTATGAGGTAGACAACGTTGGCCGAGTCACAGGAGTATGTACCTGGTGGGTGGTGTCCTCTCGTGTGATGGTGGCATCTGTGTCGATGATCTGGCATGTCGTGCAGAGGTTGCCGTGGCAGGGTTGTGTGGTGTCGTGGACGCTGTTCTCCTGAAAGCTGGGTAATTTGCTGCGAACGATGGACTGTTTGAGGTTAGGTGGCTGTTTGAAGGCGAGTAGTGGAGGCGTGGGGATGGCCTTAGCGAGGTGTTCGTCAACATCGATGACATATTGAAGGCTGCGAAGAACATGGCGTAGTTTCTCCGCTCCGGGGAAGTACTGGACGATGAAGGGTACTCTGTTGGTTGTGTCCCGTGTTTGTCTTCTGAGGTCTATGCGATTTTTCGCTGTGGCCCGTCGGAACTGTTGATCGACGAGTCGAGCGTCATATCGCGTTCTTACAAGTGCGTCTTTCAGCGTCTGTAGGTGTCCATCGCGTTCCTCCTCGTCACCAGCTCTACAGCAGACGCCGCAACCTCGAAACCAAGATAGAGTCCATACTCTCAACCTGTACTCAGGACACAGCAGACCAGCTACGAGACACCGCCAAACAGACGAGGCAACGGAGCTACGCTGCCTACATGAAAACCAAGAGCAGGAAACTTGAGAAACTCGGCATCACCACCAGCAACAACCAAGCCTTCCCCGGTACCACGGTTGCAACCACAGGGAGGTCCATCGTCAATTTGTCCGACCACACCCTTCAACCAGACAAAATCGAAGTTCTCAGCCAAGGGCTCAATTTCTGCCCCACCACCAAAATGGACCCCATCGGTCTCGCGGCGGACACAGAGGAATTCATCAGGAGAATGAGGCTCCGGGAATACTTCCACAAACCCCAAGATTTCAGCAGCGAACCCAATGAGACAATCAACGATCCGGAACAGCAGACAGAGGGATCCGCGGTACAGCAACCAAAGAAGAAAGAGTCAAATTGGACTCCTCCGGAGGGTCGCTGCCCTAAGCTTGACATGTATGCTCAAGCTGTCAGGAGATGCGTCAACGCCAGAGTCATCAGCCGCACTCACAAGACAGTCCAGAATGTCACCCAAGCACAACGCAACGCCATCGACGCTCTCAAGACCAACCGCAACATCGTCATCAAACCAGCGGACAAAGGAGGAGCCATCGTCATGGCTGATCTGTATCTTAACTCCATTTACCCGTCTTGGTTCCGTAACCCTTAATACCCTTATCTAACAGAAATCTGTCAATCTCAGTTTTGAAATTTTCAATTGACTCCCAGCCTCAGCAGCTTTTTGGGGGGAAGAGTTTTCCAGGTTTGCACAGTGAAGTGTTTTACAAATATATCAGTGAAAAGAGAATTGTTAAAAGTGAGGTGGGAGCCCCGAGAGGAGAGGACTTTCAATTTATAGGTCATGATCAAAAACTGATGGAAGCTTTTAATAAGCACTTTGCATCGGTCTTTACTAAAACCTTCAGGTGAATCCTGAAGTGGTTGAGAGCAAGATGAGCGTTCTCCAAGGCGGCCTTCGAGACACACGACAACGCAAAATTGTAAAGCAGAAATCGATAGCCAAGTTCCGCACCCATGAGGACGGCCTCAACCGGGATCTTGGGTTCATGTCACGCTACACGTAACCCCACCTGACGTAGAGTCATCCAGACTCAAGTCGTAGTTGGCTTGTTCTCCATACACAGATGCGGCCGGACCTGCTGCGATTTCCAGGGAAAAAAGTTATCTGTTTTTAATACAACTGGTCATTCTCTCTCTCTCTGTCTTTTTGGTTGGTCGGTCTGTGTGTGTGTGTGTGTGTGTGTGTGTCTCGCTCTCTGATTTGACCCCTTGTGACCCCACCTCAGTATTCTTGGATGTAATGTTTCCCCGACTAACCTGTCTGAACACCATTCACTCCTTTGATTGCTGTGATTATCTCTCTGCCGAGGTGTGATAAAGGGCAGTTAGAAAGATTATCTGTAATCACCAGGCATTGTTCTCTGACTATATACGCTGTGCCTATATGCATCTCTTCACTTCACCTGATGAAGGAGCAAAGCTCCGAAAGCTTGTGATTTCAAATAAAGCTGTTGGACTATAACCTGGTGTTGTGCGACTCCTTACATTTGTCCACCCCAGTCCATCACCGGCATCTCCACATCATGAATCTTTATAAAACACTGATTCGACCACAACTGGAGTATTGTATCCAGTTCTGGGCACCGCACTTTAGGAAAGATGTGAAGGGTGCAGAACAGATTTACTAGAATGATTCAAGGGATGAGGGACGTTAGTTATGTGGATAGACTGGAGAAGCTGGGGTTGTTCTCCTTGGAACAGAGACGGTTGAGAGGAGATTTGATAGAGGTATATAAAATCACGAAGGGTCTAGACAGAGTAGATAGAGAGACACTGTTCCCATTGGCGGAAGGGTCAAGGACCAGAGGACATAGATTTAAGGTGATTGGCAAAAGAACCAAAGGTGACATGAGGAAAAACTATTTTACACAGCAAGTGGTTAGAATCTGGAATGCACTGCCCGAGGGGGTGATGGAGGCAGATTCAATCATGGCCTTCAAAAGGGAACTGGATAAGTACTTGAAAGGAAAAAATTTGCAGGGCTACGGGGATAGGGTGGGGGAGTGGGACTAGCTGGTTTGCTCTTGCATAGAGCTGGCACAGACTGGATGGGCCGAACGGCCTCCTTCCATGCTGTAACCTTTCTATGATTCTATGTGACTAAAATAGTGGACAGGGGAATGTCTATGGATGTTATTTATATGGACTTCCAGAAGACATTCAATAAAGTCCCTCATAAGAGACTGTTAGCTAAAGTTGAAACTCATGGAATTGAGGGCAAATTATTGACCAGGTTAGGAAATTGGCTGAGCGGCAGGAGACAGAGAGTCGGGATAATGGACAGGTACTCAAATTGGCAGGATGTGACTAGTGGTGTCCCACAGGGATCTGTGTTGGGGCCTCAACTATTCACTGTATTTATTAATGACTTAGATGACGGGATAGAGAGCCACATATCCAAGTTTGCCGATGACACAAAGATAGGCAGCATTGTAAGCAGTGTAGATGGAAGCATAAAATTACAGAGATATTAATAGATTAAGTGAATGGGAAAAACTGTGGCAAATGGATTTCAATGTAGGCAAGTGTGAGGTCATCCACTTTGGACCTAAAAAGGATAGAACAGGGTACTTTCTAAATGATGAAAAGCTCGAAACAGTGGAGGTCCAAAGAAACTTAGGGGTCAATGAACATAGATCATTAAAATGTCATGGACAAGTATAGAAAATAGTCAAAAAGGCTAATGGAATGCTGGCCTTTATATCTAGAGGACTAGAATACAGGGGGTAGAAGTTATACTACAGTTATTAAAAGCCCTGGTTAGACCGCACCTGGAGTACTGAGAGCAGTTCTGGGCACCGCACCTTAGGAAAGATATATTGGCCTTGGTGGGAGTGCAGCGTAGGTTTACTAGAATGATACCTGGACTCCAAGGGTTAATTTACAAGGAGAGATTACACAAATTAGGGTTGTATTCCCTGGAATTAAGGGGTGATTTGATCGAAGTTTTTAAGATATTAAGGGGAACTGATAGGGTGGATAGAGAGAAACTATTTCCGCTGGTTGGGGATTCTAGGAGTAGGGGGCACAGTCTAAAAATTAGAGCCAGGACTTTCAGGAGTGAAGTTCGGAGACACTTCTACACGCAAAGGGTGGTAGAAGTTTGGAACTCTCTTCCGCAAATTCGCGATTGATATACCTTTGGTTAACAAAAATCTTAGGAGATATGGGGCTAAGGCGGGTATATGGAGTTAGGTCACAGATCAGCCATGATCTCATTGAATGGCGGAACAGGCTCGAGGGGCTAAATGGTCTACTCCTGTTCCTATAACTGAAACATGGCTATATAAAGAACAGGACTGGCCATTAAATATTACAGGATATATGGCGTACTTCGAAAGGATAGGGGAGAAAGGGGGGTGGGGTAGCTGTACTATTTAGAGACAACATAATGGCAATAAAAAAAGGGACATAAGTAATAAGATAAAAACAGAATCCATATGGATTGAGACAAAGGATAAGAAAGGATTGATCACGTTAATAGGGACATTCTACAAACCACCTAATAGTGGAAGGGAAGCGGGGGAAGAAATATGGAGACAAATCTAAGAAATGAGTAAAAAAAACATTGAATGATAATCATGGGAGATTTCAACTACCCCCAAATAAACTGGCAAGAGGTGGGGAAGGGAGATTTTTTTTTTAAAGTGTGCACTGAACTCCTTCCTTACCCAGTGTGTGAGAAGCCCAACAAGAGTGGAATCACTGCTGGATCCAGTAATGGGAAATGAACCAGAGCAGATTAATTTTTTGAGGAGGAAACAAGGAGTTTCGATGAGGGTGGCACGTTTGATGTAGTGCACATGGATTTTAGCAAGGCTTTTGACAAGGTCCTACGTAGCAGACTGGTCAAAAAAGTCCAAGCCCATGGGATCCAAGGGAGAGCGGCAAGTTGGATCCAAAACTGGCTCAGTGGCAGGAAGCAAAGGGTAATGTTCGATGGGTGTTTTTGTGGCTGGAAGGATGTTTCCGGTGGGGTCCCGCAGGGCTCAGTACCAGGTCCCTTGCTTTTTGTGGTATATATTAACGATATGGACTTAAATGCAGGGGGCATCATTAAGAAGTTTGCAGATGATACAAAAATTAACCATGTGGTTGATAATGAGGAGGAAAGCTGCAGACTGCAGGAAGATATCAATGGACTTGGAATACTGCATACAGTTTTGGTGTCCAAACCCAAGAAAAGACATACTTGCTCTCGAGGCAGTACAAAGAAGGTTCACTCGGTTAATCCCGGGGATGAGGGGGCGGACGTATGAGGAGAGGTTGAGTAGATTGGAACTCTACTCATTGGAGTTCAGAAGAACGAGAGGCGATCTTATTGAAACATATAAGATTGTGAAGGGGCTTAATCGGGTGGATGCGGTAAGGATGTTCCCAAGGATGGGTGAAATTAGAACTAGGGGGCATAATCTTAGAATAAGGGGCTGCTCTTTCAAAACTGAGATGAGGAGAAACTTCTTCACTCAGAGGGTAGTCGGTCTGTGGAATTTGCTGCCCCAGGAAGCTGTGGAAGCTACATCATTAATTAATTTAAAACAGAAATAGACAGTTTCCTCGAAGTAAAGGGAATTAGGGGTTACGGGGAGCGGGCAGGAAATTGGACATGAATTTAGATTTGAGGTGAGGATCAGATCAGCCATGATCTTATTGAATGGCGGAGCAGGCTCGAGGGGCCGATTGGCCTACTCCTGCTCCTATTTCTTATGTTCTTATGACTGGTCAGGTGGGCAGAAAAGTGGCAAATGGAATTCAATCCAGAGAAGTGTGAGATAATGCATTTGGGGAGGGCAAACAAGGCAAGGGAATACACAATAAATGGGAGGATACTGAGAGGTGTAGAGGAAGTGAGGGACCTTGGAGTGCATGTCCACAGATCCCTGAAGGTAGCAGGACAGGTAGATAAGGTGGTTAAGAAGGCCAATGGAATGCTTTCCTTTATTAGCTGAGGCATAGAATATAAGAGCAGGGAGGTTATGCTAGAACTGTATAAATCACTAGTTAGGCCACAGCTTGAGTACTGTGTACAGTTCTGGTCACCACATCACAGGAAAGATGTAATTGCACTAGAAAGGGTACAGAGGAGATTTACGAGGATGCTTCCAAGACTGGAGAATTTTAGCTATGAGGAAAGATTGGATAGGCTGGGGTTGTTTTCCTTGGAACAGAGGAGGCTGAGGGTCATTTAATTGAGGTGTACAAAATTATGAGCAGCCTAGATAGAATGGATAGAAGGACCCATTTCCCTTAGCAGAGAGGTCAATAACCAGGGGGCATAGATTTAAAGTGATTGGTAGAAGGATTGGAGGGAAGCTGAGGAAAAGATTTTTCACCCAGAGGGTGGTGGGGTCTGGAACTCACGGCCTGAGAGGGTGGTAAAGGCAGAAACCCTCAACTTTTTAAAAAAGTCCCTGGATGTGCACCTGAAGTGCTGTAACCTACAGGGCTACGGACCAAGTGCTGGAAAGTGGGATTAGGCTTGTGGCTTATTTTTGGCCAACGTGGTCACGATGGGCCGAATGGCCTCCTTCTGTGCTGTAAACTTTCTACGATTCTATGATAAGAGAAGTAAGCGTAGGAGAACATCTAGGCAATAGTGATCATAACATAATAAGGTTTAAGAATGACGTAAGTAAGGCAAAGATCAAAGTAATGGATTGGAAAAAAGCTGATTTTGAGGGGATGAGAATGGAACTAATAAAGGTAAAGTGGAAAAAAAATGACAAAGAGATAAACCAGCAGTGGGAAAAATTTAAAACAGTGATCGAGAGTTCAGGAGAAATATATTCCTCTAAAAAACAAGAACAAACGAGTCAGTAATGAAACACAATGGATGAATAAAGAGATAAGGGTAAAATTGAAACTAAAGGAAAGGGCATACATTAAGTACATAGTCAACAAAGGAGAGGATGACAAAAGGGAATACAGAGAGATTAGGAAAGTAGTCAAAAAAACAATTAGGAAAGCAGAGGAACTACGGAATTAAATTATCAAGGAATATAAAAAGAAATTGCAAAGTATTCTACACACATAAATAACAAAAGGAAAATCAGGAGAGGGATAGTTAGCATAGAATTAGAGGCAACATGAGGAAATATTTTTTTTAACGCAGTGAAACGTTCTGATCTGGAATGCACTGCCTGAAAGGGCGGTGGAAGCAGATTCAATAATAACTTTCAAATGGGAATCGGATAAAAACTTCAAAGGAATAAATTTACAGGGTTATGGGGAAAGTGCAGCGGAGTGGGACTAATTGGATAGCTCCAACAAAGAGCTGGCACAGGGCACAATGGGACAAATGGCCTCCTTCTGTGCTTTATCATCCTATGATAGGGCCATTAAGCAATGCATAAGACAAACTCACTGGTAATGCAGGGAAATGGCAGAAATATTGAATAGTTACTTTGCCTCAGTATTTACCAAGGAGACTAACAAGGTGGGCACGACATTAGAAGAGATCAAAAAAGATATAAAGACATTTTAGAAAGGGGGAGATAATTGATAAACTAATCAAACTTAGGGAGAATAAAACCCCTGGTCCGGATGGATTGCATCCACATGTATTAAAAGAAGTTAGGGAAGAGGTAGCAGAGACACTGTTACATATATATAAAAAATCATCAGAAAAGGGAATAGTGCCAGAGGACTGGTGGACAGCTAATGTGATTCCTATATTTAAAAAGGGAGAGAGAACAAGTCCAGGGAACTATAGACCAGTTAGCTTAACGTCGGTGGTAGGAAAGATAATGGAATCTTTACTGAAAGATGTAACAGAAAAACATCTAGAAACCGAAATTATAATAGAGAATAGTCAGCACGGATTTCAGAAGGGAAGGTCATGCTTGACCAACCTTATTGAATTCTTTGAAGAAGTAACAGAAAGAGTAGACAAGGGTAATGTAGTAAATGTAATATATTTAGATTTTCAAAAGGCCTTCGATAAGGTACTGCATTGTAGACATATGACTAAGGTCAGAGCAGATGGAGTCAGAGGACAAGTAGCAGAATGGATAGCAAGCTGGCTACAAAACAGAAAAGAGAGTCGGGGTTAAGGTTAGATACCTCAGGCTGCAAAAGGTGGGAACTGGTATTCCACAGGGATCGGTGCTGGGACCACTGTTGTTCACCATTTACATTAATGATTTGGACTTGGGAATCAGAAATACAATTTCTGACTTGGCAGGGGGATGGGATACAGAGTGGAGCTACAATAGGGGGTGATGTGCAGCCAAATATAGAGAAAAAAACAAGTCAGCTTGGAAGACAGGGCAAATATGTGAGGGCAAGGCTGGATGGCATCTATTTTAATGCAAGGAGTCTTGCGAATAAGGTGGATGAACTGAAGGTGTTGATAAACACATGGGAGTATGATATTGTTGCTGTCACAGAGACATGGTTGAGGGAGGGGCAAGACTGGCAGCTCAATATTCCGGGGTACAGAATCTTCAGGCGAGACAGAGGTATAAGAGGAGGGGGGGTCGCAATATTAATTAAAGAATCAATTACTGCCATAAGGAGGGATGATATATTAGCAGGTTCCTCTAATGAGGCCATATGGGTGGAGCTTAAAAACAAAAAGGGGGCAAGCACTTTGATGGGAGTGTACTATAGGCCCCCAAACAGTCAGGGGGAGATAGAGGAACAGATATGTAGGCAAATCTCAGAAAATTGTGCAAATAATAGGGTAATAATAGTGGGGGATTTCAACTTCCCCAATATTAACTGGGATACTCAGAGTGTAAAAGGCTTAGAGGGTACAAAATTCTTAACGTGCATCCAGGAGAGCTTTTTGAGCCAGCATGTAGAAAGTCCTACAAGAGAGGGGGCGGTACTGGACCTAATTCTAGGGAATGTGGCCGGCCAAGTGGAAGAAGTGCTAGTAGGTGAGCACTTTGGTGACAGTGACCATAATTCGGTGAGATTTAAGGTGGTCATGGAAACGGACAGGGAGGGGCCGGAAATAAAGGTTCTAAATTGGGGGAAGGCCGATTTTAATAGGATAAGGCAGGATCTGGCCAAAATGGACTGGGATCAGCTGCTTGTAGGAAAATCCGCATCGGAGCAATGGGAGTCTTTCAGAAGGGAGATTGAGACCATACAATGGCAACATGTTCCCGTAAAGGTCAAGGGTGGTTCCAAGAACTCCAGGGAACCTTGGATGTCAGGGGATATACGAGAATGGATTAGGAAAAAAAGGAGGGCTTTTGGCAGATACAAAAGGCTAAAGACGGAGGAAGCCCTAGAGGAGTACAAAAAGTGCAGGGGGATACTTAAAAAATAAATTAGGAGATCAAGGAGGGGCCATGAAATAACACTGGCGAGCAAAATAAAGGAAAATCCTAAGATGTTTTATAAGTATATTAAGGGTAAGAGGATGACTAGGGAAAAAATAGGGCCCATTAGGGACAAAAATGGCAATCTGTGTGGAGCCAGCAAATGTAGGAGGGGTTCTAAATGAATTTTTTGCATCTGTTTTCACTATGGAGAAGGACGATGTAGACATAGAAATACGGCAGGGGGACTGTGATATACTCGAACATATTAACATCGAGCGGGAGGAGGTATTGGCGGTTTTAGCAGGCCTAAAAATGGATAAATCCCCAGGCCCGGACGAAATGTATCCCAGGCTACTGTGTGAGGCAAAGGAGGAGATTGCGGGGGCTCTAACACATATATTCAGAACCTCTCTGGCCACAGGGGATGTGCCAGAGGACTGGAGAACCGCTAATGTAATACCATTATTCAAGAAGGGGAGTAGGGAAAAACCGGGGAACTACAGGCCAGTGAGCCTAACATCAGTGGTAGGAAAATTATTGGAAAAAATTCTGAAGGACAAAATTAGTCTCCACTTGGAGAAGCAAGGATTAATCAGGGATAGTCAACATGGCTTTGTCAAGGGAAGATCATGTCTGACTAATTTGATTGAATTTTTTGAGGGGGTGACCAGGCGTGTGGATGAGGGTAACGCAGTGGATGTGGTATACATGGATTTCAGTAAGGCCTTCGATAAAGTCCCCCACAGGAGACTGGTCAAGAAGGTACGAGCCCATGGAATCCAGGGTGCCTTGGCACTTTGGATACAAAACTGGCTTAGTGGCAGAAGGCAGAGGGTGATGGTCGAAGGTTGTTTTTGTGACTGGAAGCCTGTGGCCAGTGGGGTACCACAGGGATCGGTGCTGGGTCCCTTGCTGTTTGTGGTCTACATTAATGACTTGGATATGAATGTAAAAGGTATGATCAGTAAGTTCGCTGATGATACAAAAATTGGTAGGGTGGTAAATAGCGAGGAGGATAGCCTCAGTCTGCAGGACGATATACATGGGTTGGTCAGATGGGCGGAACAGTGGCAAATGGAATTTAACCCGGAAAAGTGCGAGGTGATGCACTTTGGAGGGACTAACAAGGCAAGGGAATACACAATGAATGGGAGGACCCCAGGCAAGACAGAGGGTCAGAGGGATCTTGGTGTGCAAGTTCACAGATCCCTGAAGGCGGCGGAACAGGTAGATAAGGTGGTAAAGAAGGCATATGGGATACTTGCCTTTATTAGCCGAGGCATAGAATATAAGAGCAAGGAGGTTATGATGGAGCTGTATAAAACACTGGTTAGGCCACAGCTGGAGTACTGTGTGCAGTTCTGGTCGCCACACTACAGGAAGGATGTGATCGCTTTGGAGAGGGTGCAGAGGAGATTCACCAGGATGTTACCAGGGCTGGAGCGCTTCAGCTATGAAGAGAGACTGGGAAGATTGGGTTTGTTTTCCTTGGAGCAGAGGAGGCTGAGGAGGGACATGATTGAGGTGTACAAAATTATGAGGGGCACAGATAGGATGGATACTAAGGAGCTTTTTCCCTTCGTTGAGAGTTCTATAACAAGGGGACATAGATTCAAGGTAAAAGGCGGGAGGTTTAGAGGGGATTTTAGAAAGAACTTTTTCACCCAGAGGGTGGTTGGAGTCTGGAACTCACTGTCTGAAAGGGTTGTGGAGGCAGGAACCCTCACAACATTCAAGAAGCATTTGGATGAGCACTTGAAATGCCATAGCATACAAGGCTACGGACCAAATGCTGGAATATGGGATTAGAGTAGACAGGGCTGATGGCCGGCGCGGACACGATGGGCCGAAGGGCCTCTATCCGTGCTGTATAACTCTATGACTCTAAAATTTGCGGATGACACCAAATTGGGTGTAGATAATACAAAGGAAGAATGTGGCAAAATACAAGACGACATTAATAAACTTGCAGAATGGGCGTGTAATTGGCAAATTAATTTCAATATAGATAAGTGTGAGGTGGTGCATTTTGATAGGAAGAATAAGGAGGCCACATAATGCTTGGATAATAACAGTCTAAATGGGGTAGAGGAGCAGAGGGATCTGGGGGTACAGATACATAAATCACTAAAAGTAGTGCCACAGGTTAATAAGACCAAAAAAAAAGCAAACCAAGCACTGGGGTCCATTTCTAGAGTTGAAAAGTGGAGAAGTTATGTTAAACTTGTATAGAACCTTGGTTAGACCACACTGGGAGTACTGTGAACAGTTCTGGTCTCCATATTACAAAAAGGATATAGAGGCATTGGAGAAGGTGCAAAAAAAGATTCATAAGGATGATACCAGAACTGAGAGGATATACTTATCAGGAAAGGCTGAACAGGCTGGGGGCTCTTTTCTCTAGAGAAGAGAAGGCTGAGGGGTGACCTGATAAAGTTCTCTAAGCTTCTTCAAGTACATAAAGGGCAAAAGAGTAACTAGGGAGAGAGTAGGGCCTCTTAAGGATCAACAAGGTCATCTATGTGCGGAACCACAAGAGATGGGTGAGATCCTGAATGAATATTTCACATCGGTATTTACGGTTGAGAAAGGCATGGATGTTAGGGAACTTGGGGAAATAAATAGTGATGTCTTGAGGAGTGTACATATTACAGAGAGGGAGGTGCTGGAAGTCTTAACGCGCATCAAGGTAGATAAATCTCCGGGACCTGATGAAATGTATCCCAGGACGTTATGGGAGGTTAGGGAGGAAATTGCGGGTCCCCTAGCAGAGATATTTCAATCATCGACAGCTACAGGTGAGGCGCCTGAAGATTGGAGGGTAGCAAATGTTGTGCCTTTGTTTAAGAAGGGCGGCAGGGAAAAGCCTGGGAACTACAGACCGGTGAGCCTGACATCTGTAGTGGGTAAGTTGTTAGAGGGTATTCTGAGAGACAGGATCTACGGGCATTTGGAGAGGCAGGGACTGATTAGGAACAGTCAGCATGGTTTTGTGAAAGGAAAATCATGTCTCACGAATTTGATTGAGTTTTTTGAAGGGGTAACCAAGAAGATAGATGAGGGCTGTGCAGTAGACGTGGTCTACATGGACTTTAGCAAAGCCTTTGACAAGGTACCGCATGGTAGGCTGTTACGTAAGGTTAACTCTCATGGGATCCAAGGTGAGGTAGCCAATTGGATACAAAATTGGCTTGACGACAGAAGACAGAGGGTGGTTGTAGAGGGTTGTTTTTCAGACTGGAGGCCTGTGACCAGCGGTGTGCCTCAGGGATCGGTGCTGGGTCCGCTGTTATTTGTTATTTATATTAATGATTTGGATGAGAATTTAGGAGGCATGGTTAGTAAGTTTGCAGATGACACCAAGATTGGTGGCATTGTGGACAGTGAAGAAGGTTATCTAGGATTGCAACGGGACCTTGATAAATTGGGCCAGTGGGCCGATGAATGGCAGACGGAGTTTAATTTAGATAAATGTGAGGTGATGCATTTTGGTAGATCGAATCAGACCAGGACCTACTCCGTTAATGGTAGGGCGTGGGGAGAGTTATAGAACAAAGAGATCAAGGAGTACAGGTTCATAGCTCCTTGAAAGTGGAATCACAGGTGGATAGGGTGGTGAAGAAGGCATTCTATGATTCTAACGTAATGAAAGGGTTTGATAGCGTAGACGTAGAGAAAATGTTTCCACTTGTGGGGGAGTCCAAAACTAGAGGTCATAAATATAAAAGTCACTAATAGGGAATTCAGGAGAAACTTCTTTACCCAGAGAGTGGTGAGAATGTGGAACTCACTACCACAGGAGTAGTTGAGGCGAATAGCAGAGATGTATTTAAGGGGAAGCTGGATAAACACATGAGGGAGAAAGGAAGAGAAGGATATGCTGATAGGGTGAGATGAAGGAGGGAGATGCTTGTGTGGAGCATAAACACCGGCATGGACCATTTGGGAATGGCCTGTTTCTGTGCTGTAGTTTCAATGTAACATCTCAATGATATCACAAGGTTTACCCTCCAGGTCTCTCCCATGGTGCAGTCTCAGATCCACTGTCACCGAGAACCTGCTCTCCTCCAGGAAACAACTGTAAGGAGTTGCACAACACCAGGTCATAGTCCAACAGCTTTATTTAAAATTGATTTCAAATAAAACTGTTGGACTATAACCTGATGTTGTGCAACTCCTTACATTTGTCCACCCCAGTCCATCACCGGCATCTCCACACCAGGAAACAACCTCAGCCCATCACCAGGCACCCCTCATCCCCGTCACACTGACCCACACCTCATCCCCCGGGCTCCTCACCCCCCTCCCCCCGGGCTCCTCAACCCACCCTCCCTCGGGCTCCTCTCCCCCTGGCTCCTCATCCCCGTCACACTGACCCACACCTCATCCCCCGGGCTCCTCACCCCCCTCCCCCCGGGCTCCTCAACCCCGTCACACTGACACCCCCCCCCTCCCCCGGGCTCCTCACCCCCTCCACCCCCGGGCTCCTCAACCCCTCCACCCCCGGGCTCCTCACCCCCTCCACCCCCGGGCTCCTCAACCCCTCCACCCCCGGGCTCCTCAACCCCTCCACCCCCGGGCTCCTCAACCCCTCCACCCCCGGGCTCCTCAACCCCGTCACACTGACACACACCCCCCTTCCCCCGGGCTCCTCATCCCCTCCGCCCCCGGGCCCCTCCCTCCGGGCCCCTCACTCCTCCACCCCCGGACCCCCTCCCCTGTCCCCCCTCCGCTGGGCCCTCCCCCGGGCCCCTCACTCCTCCACCCCCGGACCCCCTCCCCTTGGACCCCTTCCCGCTGGGCCCTCCCCTCTCCCCCCTCCGCTGGGCCCTCCCCCGGGCCGCTCACCTACGCGGCAGCGCCTCCTCCAGATGGTGTCGGTGCTGAGGATTTGGTGGAATTTCTTGCAGGCGGCGGCCAGGCCGGGCAGGCTCACCCCGGGCAGGAAGCAGAAGATTTCAACCAGCAGCTCGGGAGGCAGGTCCAAGACATTGCGGGGCCTGCTCGGGCTCGGGGCCGAGGCCAGAGCCGCGGGCCGACTTTCACCACAAGCCGATGTCGAGGCGCCCGGGCCCGCCGCCGCCACTCTCCGCTCCATCGCTCGCTCTGTTGGCGGGAACGCGCGTCCGCAGCACCATCCCATAATCATCCTCATCGGGAGCGCGCGAAGCACCATTACATCACCGTCATCGTCGGGGACGCGCACGATTACATCATCGGTGCGTGCGCGCGCGCGCGTCTGCAGCACGTCAGGCGGGGGAGCAGCGCCCCCAGCGTCCGTACAGGTTAAGATCAGGAGGAGGCCATTCGGCCCCTCGAGCCCGCTCTGCCTTTTGACAAGGTCAAGTTATAGTCCAACGATTTTATTTGAAATTTACAAGCTTTCGGAGGCTTCCTCCTTCCTCAGGTAAATGT
Organism: Heptranchias perlo; assembly: GCF_035084215.1. Classification (NCBI taxonomy): domain Eukaryota; kingdom Metazoa; phylum Chordata; class Chondrichthyes; order Hexanchiformes; family Hexanchidae; genus Heptranchias; species Heptranchias perlo. Next base: position 65,642,437 of record NC_090340.1, on the reverse strand, counting down.
CAGGAACTCCTCGAAGCCGACGCATTTATAAATCACAGAACAATACCTGGTGATTACAGACAGTCTGTGCAACTGCCCGTTGCCACGGCAATCACCGTGTTCAGACAGAGAGGTGGTACATTGTACACGGTCCATCGCCGAGACCATGCAGACACTGCGACAACGGATGAACGGACACCGCGCAACAATCGCCAGACAGGAGGGTTCCCTCCCAGTCGGGGAACACTTCAGCAGTCAAGGACATTCAGCCACCGATCTTCGGGTAAGCGTACTCCAAGGCGGCCTTCGAGACACACGACAACGCAAAATCGTCGAGCAGAAATTGATAGCCAAGTTCCGCACCCATGAGGACGGCCTCAACCGGGATCTTGGGTTCATGTCACGCTACACGTTACCCCACCAGCGAACAAATGTTATCTGTTTTTAATATAACGGGTCATTTGCTGGCTTTCTCTGCCTTCCGGATGTTTCTGCCTCTCTCTCTGTTTTTTTTCCTGTTTGTTTGGTTTTTTTGTTGAATGTGTATTCGGGGGTTCTGTAGGTAACACCTCTCTGTCTGAACACGGTGATTGCCTTGGCAACGGGCAGTTGCAAAAACTGTCTGTAATCACCATGTATTGTTCTGTGATTTATAAATGCGTCGGGTTCGAAGAGTTCCTGACATTTACCTGAGGAAGGAGGAAGCCTCCGAAAGCTTGTAAATTTCAAATAAAATCGTTGGACTATAACTTGGTGTTGTAAAATTGTTTACAATTGTCAACCCCAGTCCATCACCGGCATCTCCACATCTTTGATAAGGTCATGGCTGATCTGATTGTGACCCCAACACGACCCTCCCGTCCACCTACTATTAACGTTGCGGGACCGGCCGGAAGGCACAAGTCAGGAGTGTGATGGAATACTCTCCACTTGCCTGGATGAGTGCAGCTCCAATAACACTCAAGAAGCTCGACACCACCCAGGACAAAGCAGCCCGCTTGATTGGCACCCCATCCACCACCCTAAACATTCACTCCCTTCACCACCGGCGCACCGTGGCTGCAGTGTGTACCATCCACAGGATGCACTGCAGCAACTCGCCAAGGCTTCTTCGACAGCACCTCCCAAACCCACGACCTCTACCACCTAGAAGGACAAGAGCAGCAGGCACATGGGAACAACACCACCTGCACGTTCCCCACCAAGTCACACACCATCCCGACTTGGAAATATATCGCCGTTCCTTCATTGTCGCTGGGTCAAAATCCTGGAACTCCCTTCCTAACAGCACTGTGGGAGAACCGTCACCACACGGACTGCAGCGGTTCAAGAAGGCGGCTCACCACCACCTTCTCAAGGGCAATTAGGGATGGGCAATAAATGCCGGCCTCGCCAGCGACACCCACATCCCATGAACGAATATAAAAAAAACCTTTGACTCCCATGTTAATCAGGAATCTATCTAACTCAGCCTTAAAAATATTCAATGACCCTGCCTCCACCGCTCTCTGGGGAAGGGAGTTCCACAGACTCATGACCCTCAGAGAAAAAATTTCTCCTTATTTCCGTCTTAAATGGGAGACCTCTTATTTTTAAACTGTGGCCCCTAGTTCTAGTCTCTCCCACAAGGGGAAACATCCTCTCAGTATCTACCCCTTCTCGTCCCCTCAGGATCTTATATGTTTCAATAAGATCACCTCTCATTCTTCTAAACTCCAGTGTATACAGGCCCAACTTGTCCAACCTTTCCTCATAAGATAACCCCCTCATCCCAGGAATCAGTCGAGTGAACCTTCTCTGAACCGCCTCCAAAGCAATTATGTCCTTTCTTAAATAAGGAGACCAAAACTGCACACAGTATTCTAGATGTGGTCTCACCAATGCCCTGTACAACTGTAGCAAAACATCTCCACTTTTATATTCCATTCCCCTTGCAATAAATGACAACATTCCATTTGCCTTCCTAATCACTTGCTGTACCTGCATACTAACTTTTTGTGATTCATGTACTCGGACACCCAGATCCCTCTGTACCTCAGAGTTCTGCAATCTCTCTCCATTTAAATAATATACTGCTTTTCTATTCCTCCTGCCAAAGTGGACAAGTTCACATTTTCCCACATTATACTCCATCTGCCAAATTTTTGCCCACTCACTTAACCTTTCTATATCCCTTTGCAGACTCCTCGTGTCCTCTTCACAACTTACTTTCCTACCATGATGTGGAGATGCCGGTGATGGACTGGGGTTGACAATTGTAAACAATTTTACAACACCAAGTTATAGTCCAGCAATTTTATTTTAAATTCACAAGCTTTCGGAGGCTTCCTCCTTCCTCAGGTGAACGTGAGGAAGGAGGAAGCCTCCGAAAGCTTGTGAATTTAAAATAAAATTGCTGGACTATAACTTGGTGTTGTAAAATTGTTTACAACTACTT